>NW_027411866.1:56957988-57542988 GCF_047663935.1 Musca autumnalis
CAAACGGGATGATGGCACATGGATTAACTCCACTCTAGAAAATCTGGATCTCCGAGCCAAAACCCACTTTCCCAACTGCATGGATGCACCAGATCACTCAGGCGATCCACCCATGTGTAACCAAGCCACGGGGGAGGTGAGAGTCATCGAGGAGATCATAAGTCACACAAAGTTAGCTTGGGCGGTAAACACTTTTAAGCCCTTTAAATCGCCTGGTCCAGATGGTGTCTTCCCTGCAATGCTACAAAATGCACTGGAGGTATTGTTTCAACACCTGGATCGTATTTTTAGGGCCTGTTGACGTCTATCGCCCACTCCGGCTCTGTGGAGGGAGGTCACTGTGACATACATCCCCAAAGCGGGGAAGTCAAGTCACACCCTTCCTAACGACTACAGACCAATCAGCCTATCTTCCTTTCTATTGAAAACTTTAGAAAGATTGCTTGACCTTGGAATAAGGTCCAAGCATGAAAATAGTGTTATATGTCCTGCCCAACATGCCTACATGAAAGGCAGATCAGTGGAGGCTGCAGGAATATGATGGGCACAATGTCATAATGTTCAGCGGAAAGTTCCCACAAACACTATCGGAACTAATGCAAGGAGCTTTAGTCAAACTATCAAGATGGGCACACAACAATGGACTTGGGGTGAACCCATCTCAGACAGAGCTGGTTCTGTTTACGAACAAAAGAAAAGTCAAACCATTCACCCTACCAACGCTGGATGCAGTAGCCCTGAAGCTCTCTCTAGAGGCCACGTACCTCTCTCTAGAGGCCAAGTACCTTTGTTCATGCAAGAACTCTATTGGTAAGAGTTGGGGATTGAAACCACAGGTCATCCATTGGATTTTTACGACCATAGTTCGCCCTATTCTCACTTATGGTTCTTTGGTATGGTGGAATTCATTGAGTAAGACATCCTTTCTCCAGGAAATAAATACCGTTTAAAGAGCGGCATCACTTTTAATTACCGGTGCGATGAAAAGCACTCCACAGTCTGCCCTCAATGTACTACTGAATATTCATCCGTTGAATCTCGTGGTGCAAGAGTTGGCAGCAAAGACTGCTCTCCGACTCAAGGAGATAAATTCATGGTGCAAATCCGAATATGGCCACGCTGCCATTTTACGACGATCTGGACTATCAGTGGGATCGGAGGTAATCAGTGATTATAACGGGTGTTTTTTTAAGCTAGATAGAACTTTAAATTGTAAAAAGTAACACAAAAAATTAAATTTTGATGAAACTTTTTTTATTTGTTTTAGTATACTCTGACAAATCATCATGAATAGACTCACGCTTGAACAACGCTACGAAATTATCCAAATTTACTTTGAAAATCAGTCGTCGATTCGCGCAACTTATAGCCGACTTCGTCATTTGTATGGCGTACATAATCGTCCATCTGAACAAGCCATTTTTGGCTTAACGGGTTTGTTAATAAGCAAAATTGCCGCATATGGAGTGAGACCAATCCACAAGAGACCCTACAGACTCCATTACATCCACAAAAATGCACCGTATGGTGCGGTTTTCACGCTGGTGGCATCATCGGACCTTATTTCTTCAAAAATGAGGCCGGAGCTCGCGTTACGGTCAATGGAGATCGTTACCGCACCATGATCAATGATTTTTTGTTTGAAAATATGGATGACATTGATCCGGAGGAGATGTGGTTTCAACAGGATGGCGCTACGTGCCATACGGCGAACGCAACCATCGACTTATTGAAATCAAAATTTGGCGATAAGTTGATTTCGAGAAGTGGACCTGTCAATTGGCCTTCAAGGTCGTGCGATTTGACACCTCTCGATTATTTCCTGTGGGGCTACGTGAAGTCACTGGTTTATGCTGATAAACCAGCAACAATTGATGCCTTGGAGGCCAGCATTGTTCGTGTTATTCGTGACATACGGCCAGCAGTGCTCGAAAAAGTGGCCAAAAATTTGACGTCCAGAATGCACTTCGTCAAGAACAGCCGCGGTACCCATATGCCCGAAATCATTTTCAAATGTTAATGTCACGTATTGATCTTTCGAATAAAAAAAATTTTGATTACAATTTAATTTTTTGTGTTATTTTTTACAATTTCAAGTTCTATCGGGCTTAAAAAAAACACCCTATATGTATATCACCACAATTACACATTACACGATGGGAACATTTGCAGAAACTGTGTCAGTTGCGCTGACCCAAGAAACCGCGAGGATACTGGTGAAACCTCAAGCTTACAACATGCGGAGGCTGGAAGTTGAGGACAACAATTCCCAGAACGTTGTCGACCTGATCAAGGATGCACTAATGCTGGTAATAGATAAAGTGAAACGAGGGGCTGGCAGAACGAAAAAGAATTGCTATAACGGTCAAAAAGCTGGACACATTGCACGGGAATGCAGATTGCGACGACCAATGCCCAGATCCGCCTCACCACCTTCAAAAAGCGACGACCAACTGGTGCCCAAGAATCTGGAAAGAGAGACATCAGGAGAAGCAAGTAAAGTAAATTCCGCCAATTACGAAAGACCGCTGGTAGATGAAGATAACGATGGTCCCACAATCTCTATAGCCATAGTCCAGCAGAAGAATCACAACTTAACGATTGAAGGCTTCATCAATGGTGTATTGCGTACCTTGACATTGGACACCGGCGCAACAAAGTCCATTATTAGACCGAATTTGGTAAAAGGGAAGGTATAGACGTTAAAAGGAGCCAAATTGCGTACGGACACAGGCGAGACTGCAACAGTACATGGAAAGTCTACCAAAGGTAAAAAATCGGTAAATTTCAATTTTATGGTGGCCGATATTGTATACGATGTTATACTTGGTATAGACTTCATGATTGTCTTCGACATCAACCTGGACATAAAACACCGTGTGATGACATGGTCCAATGTGGAAATACCGATAAATGTGGGCTACAACGAGAAGAAAAGCATGCATAGCCCAAGTGCAGAATCTGACGAAATCGCTGTAGATGCCCGTGCGCTGAAGGTGGAAGCCGCCGACAATTGGTCTGTAGGAAAGCGGAAAAATCCCGCAACGAGGAGGAAAAAGCGAAGATGTACGTCGAAAAGCGGCCGTACGTTTAAGTTTTTTTATTTGAATTTCCGTTAATTTAAAAATTTGAATTGTAACGTAAAGTTTTATTACGCAGTTACTTTATTTAAACAACAACAACAACTACCATGTAGAATTTTCTTAATCATTTCAGCAGTATTACGATTCTGTAACTCATTTTTTGAGTTATCGACAAATCGGTAAAATTTAAACGCATAATTATGAATGAAAATTTCAAATAAAAGTTGAAAACACTCTTGCTATCGGTAGAACTTTACGACTGCTTTTTATTCATCGCTAACTTACCGAAAAACATCGGCAATTACCGAAATTATAAGCATTTAAATTTTACCGACAATTGTCGGTAACTCAAAAAATGAGTTACAGAATCGCACTACAGTTCTCACTTTATATGCTACTAGCAAAGTGCCCGCTACTTCGTATGCGGAAAGGATATAAAAAACAAATAAACAATTGGCCTGTTCCCGTACTTTATAAAGTGGTAAAAGTCGTAAAAGTTGTAAAAGTCGTAAACGATTTTCATATAAATTTTGTGTACGGGAACGCAAAATGTGTAAAAGTGGTAAAAATTGTAAAAACTTTTTAGTTCTGGAACAGAGCTAATATATAATATGGAAACGGCGAACACTGAAAATTGCACTAATAGCAATTTTAATCAATATTTAGTTCGATTTTCAAAAAGATCAGCCGTATCTCACCATTCCATATTAACAGCGAGACCAACGTTGCACACCAATACTCACCCTAAATCCAAAGAATACAGATTCCAGCGCTGTCCCTACACCCAACAACAAATGGAATGCCATTAAGTACTCTTCGTACCCATAAGTACGATTTTCAGGATTCTAGGTCTATCCGTTGACCCAAATCCAAATTGTACCAAATTTAGTACTTTTTACACCCATAAGCAAGAATTTTTAAAACTACCCCATTGCTACACTACTGTTGGAGTTGGTGAACAACAACGTCAACAACGTTCACCAGCAACAAGAAATTCAACCGCTGCGTTTGTGTTCGGCACACACACGAGATTGTCTATCCCTCTCTAGATAAACATCGTGTGCGTTAATTCATTGCTAAAACAAAGAAGATGATCGGTGGTGAGAGCAACGTTCAAACTCACCACAATTGAGATTGTGTATGTTCAAACAGACACGGCTCGCGAGCCTAGTGGTGATTAACACTGGTCTAAACACAGACTTATTGTGCTTTTCCACTTGTATTACGATCTTCGCTTATGTATGTGAGTGTTGTTGTTCGCTTAGTCCAAGTGTGCGTCTGTGTGTTTGTTGCACATATTCGAGGTGTTACCAGATCTGTTTTCTGGAGAATTCCGGAACAAGGAGGGATTGTGTTTTAGACGTCAAACTGAACAGTTGGTTAAAGAAGAAGCTGTGTGCTTACTAGAGACAAGCTGTGTGCTTAGTAATTAAAGCCGGTTCCGAATAAGTGTAATCAAGTAAATAAAGCATTGTAGAAACGTAATCTGAAACGAACCCTGTTTTATTTGGGATAAATCGTATCGGGAAATAAAACAACGTCTACACAGAGATTAATTAAATCTAATTCCGTAACAATATAATGATCAACAACAAGCAAACACCAACACCTATTTCAGATGGATGTATGGCGATACATTCCTGTCATGACATAAACAATGGCTTGACCAATGATAATAACCATACCAAAGAATTTTGTGCACCATTGAACAAAGCACGAGCACTCCTAAGGTCACCAACTTCAATGATTTGACACCAGTCAACAATTGCACAATCAAGCCAGATGTGACAATGGGAGATAAACCCAATTCCACATGTGTCCCACAATTTGCGGCCATAGTCACCCGAATCCAGAAGAAAGGTTCTGCAGAGTCGGAACTCATGATGCCGAACAGAGGGTTTTGACAGCATACCAAGAAGATGAATAGCGTTAATGTGATCCGTAGCACTTTCTCTCTGAATTGGACTTTGCGTTCGGGTTTGGCTATTTCTGGCAGTATACTGCAAAAGGACTTTATGACTTCGAGGAATTTAATTCCCATGATTAATTTTTGTTAAAACTGTTTTCCTAATTTGTTTAACTACTCTCCGCACTCGGCCGCCGAGTCATTACCCGCTAGCAATATGAACTAGTTCGGTATCGGAAACTCGTCAATTCTCTGGGTTACAGTAACTAGTTCCACTTTAGACCCATCACAGTGTAAATCAACTGTAAACATTTACAAGGGGATGTTTGCGAAAGTAACCAATTGACTCTCTATGTATTACCCGTAGATGCTACTGTACTATGTAGTTCCAAGTTTACAGTCATTTACCAGTTTATTTACCATCCCTCTCTTCTGTTGTTTAAAAAAAGTGGTGGATTTAATTAAAAAGTAAATAGTGGCAACTGACTTCTCGTCCTTTACTTGAGGATATATAAGGTGTCAATTGATTCCCTTCGCGTTACTTAGTGGTCAATTTTGTACTAGTACCGCTTAGTGGAATTTTCATTGCTAGCGGGTAGAGAGAAGAAGAGGGCAATTTATGTATTTCCTTCGTATTCCTTTTTTATACCAGAACAATATGAATAATATGTACGAATCTTAACAAAGGGAAGATGGAAACTTCTGAAGAAATATTCGACCCAAACTTAGAAAAGAACAACTGTCGAAATTCCTAAAAAAGGTCTACCTGGCGAGTCGAGACAACCACAGATTACAACCAATTAATTACAAAGAACGAACAACTAAAACAATGCGTTCTCCAAGTAGTCGGCTGTACCCAGATAGGCTCCATTTTAGACCTAAGGCGTACCTAGTCACGTTTTTCGGGACACTGGCTTTCTATATCGAATTCGGTAATACTTACGTATTTTGTTTTTGAACATAAAAAATAAAATGAACAGAATGGCCTTTAATTTAATGTATAATACGGAATACGGGCAAATAGCTTTAACCGTTCCACAGATATGGGACGCCGAATTCGCCAAATAACCAAAAAAAATTTGTTATTTTCATAACTTCGAATATGCTGCATATTTTTGATATGACCTCAAATATCGAAAAATTGACCCATAAAACACCTAGATCCAAAATTTGAGCCCAATCGGATAAGTAATAAAAAAAAATACAAAAATCCGATATCTACTTAAAAAATGCAAATGTGAATTATTTATACAACTCGTAGTTTACTTGGGGATATGAAGGTGTCAATTGGGCAATTGTGAACTAGTACCGCTTAAAACTACTTGTGGACTAATCTCTCACTCTCTTCTTCAAACCTAAATCATATATAATATTTCTATCAGGTATGTGATGGAAATCGATTTCGAGCGCAAAACGAGTCAAAAACGATTGTAGGTGTGACGCATGTACATTTTCCAATTACGAATTGTTTTCGATATCGGTTTCATATCGCAATCCGATAATCGTTTATTTTTCTCGCTTTGAAAACGGTCATATTTTTGTGGTCGATTTATAAACGATGTAATGAATTTTGAGAATTTTTTTTAGGGAAAAAAGGCTTGAATTTGAAACACGGATATAGAATAGATAAATTTACATTTATTTTCCTTATTTTTGGTATATCTTGCTACGAAAATATTTGATATTTCTATAAAAAAACACAGATGAAAAAAAAACTACTTTTAACCTGTTTGTTTTCTCCAAATTGGTGAACACCCGCTTAATAAAGAATTTCGACACAAAACTTCCATATAGGCCAATTTAAATAAGAACACAAATTTATTTCATTTCCTATTAAATATTTTTGGCTTTTGCCATCGCCAAGATTAGAAAATCAATTCACTCGTTTTGGACAAATCGTTTTCATTGCAAATCGATTCGAAATTCTTCACATACCTGTATATCTCTCAATTTCTACTACTCTATATAAGCTTCATATACCTGTTTTTTTTCAACCTACGACAATTTTCCTCTCTACAACTTAATCTTTTAATACTTCTAACCGGATGAACACAATGGATCACAAGGTCTCCGAGTGGAGTGGCTGTCTATTTGACAGCTGCGCGTCCTTTAACCTAATTCTTTCAGAATGGCAAATCCAAAAGAACTTCGAATTTCGAATGTGGATTAATCTCCAAAAACGTAAATGCTCTATAAGCTCGATGATGATTAATAAAACAGGAATTTGTTATTTTTGGTTTAAAATGGCTTACATATTTTTCATCTCTTTTATTATAAGCTTTGCTTTATTTATATCTGTGTTTATATGATGTGTTAATATTATTATTTTTATTACTATTTTTATATGATTATTAATTTTATAATTGAAATTATTTAATTAAAAAGTTCTAAATTACAGTATTAAATAACACATACAAATAATTGTTTAAAATGTTATTTATTAGCTTTGAACATAGTGATTCGTACAACAAAATTTTATTTTTATATATTATTATTTTTATATATTTACTGTTTTATTATTGTTTCTTTTTGTTGTTGTTATTATTATATATTATAGTTGATGTTTTTGCATATATATGTAATGGTGTATTTTATAGCACACTGCTTATGTAATAAACTACATAAATTATACTAGAAAACTATGCTAGAATCTACATTACAGCTACAATCATTGTTTTTGTGGTTGTGTAGTATTTGTTGTTTTTTTATCATTATTTTTTATGTATTAATAATAAACGATTAAATCATAGCTTCATCATTATCAACTTAATGCATCTTAATGGTACTTACAATAACGCTTTGAGAAAACTAATAATAATTGTACAACGACAAGGATCTCTTACATGTTACTTCTTAAACATAATAAAAAATTTACACGTAATACAAGTAGTAGTTGTAGTAGACGCAGTAGACGGTAACTTCTAATGATGACGATATACATACATAATACAATATGACAACATAATCTATGACATGAACTATTTTAACTATTTGTTCGCGAAAGGTCCAAAGCTGAATCATCTTTGTTTTTTCACTTTACGTCAAATTCTTACATTAATAATTAAAAAAAAAAAAAACAAAATTTATATACAAAAATAAAAAGGTAGAAAGCTAAAAAAATTAGGAAGACAATTATGACATCAAAAGAACAAAGAATAATTGTATTGTAATGGAAACGATTGCATTTCCCACAAAAATATACGTTTTTGGAACAAACACGTCTTTGGACTGAACGAAAATTGCACCAAATTATGCGCTATGGCATTATAGAACTGTTAGAATTCAAAGTATTAAATGGTAATAAAATATTGGCAGTTCAACATAGTGTTAATGTACTATTAAAATATCGAGTATTTAAAACAAAGTCAATGACAATTTCAAATTGGAGCCACAACATGACATGGTTTTCTACCAAACATAACAAAAAATTAATCTTTACCTGATATTACTATTTGTTTGTCATCCTAGATAATTTATACACACCGGGACCTGTCACATAAAATAGTTTTGTTACCCCCTGTTTTTGTAAGTTTAGTATTGATTGAAAAATGTTTAGCTTTTTTCCTACTTTCTTTTGTGTTTATTTATGTGTACATACATACACATGAATGCATCATAAGAGCTAGTGATTCCATCCTAATTGCGTTTCTTGGTAACATTCTTTTTAACACCACTATTCGAATCAACTTTCTTATTACCTTTCGCAATCGCAAGTAATGTTACCAACTTTTTGTGAGAATCGCCTACAATCCAACCATGTTTTTGATATTGCTCCCCACCACTGGCGACGCTTCCGCTGCCAATGGCAACTGCTCCGCCGCCTCCTTCAATGTTGTCTTCGACAGGATTGCTTTTATTATTGTTACTGATACGTCCAAACTCCTCATCGCTAGACGAAGACCAATAATATAATTTTTCAGTTGCCGTACGTTTTCGTCGAGTGGGTGATTGATTTGTCTGATTTTTTCGTTTATTTTTTGTCGGTGTGGATAATGTTTGCTTTTGGCCTTTGGCAGGTTCCGTAGCGGTTATGCTATTAGTGCTGTTGGTAATGACATTTGCAGATCTTTTTCTTGTTGCCGATGCCTTTGACAATTTCACATTACCTGTCGAAGTTACGGTGGGAGCAGATATAACGACAGCTTTTGAGGATTTTGTCTTAGTGGAGGCTTTTTTCTTCGCTTTTATAAGATCGGCTATTAGATAATCGTCATCGCCAAAGTCGCTATTATTGTCGTTTTCTTCATATTCATCTTGGTCATTGTCATCATCGTCGACTTGCTTCTTGCCCACTTTTGGCTTTGTGCCTTTTTTAGATTTCGTCGTCTTTGCTGCTTTCTGAGCTGGCTGCTTTGTATTTGATTTTCCCTTTGTTGAGGCTGCTCGTTTGTCTTTAGTATTGTTAGCAACTCTGCTGCTTTCTGGTAACATTTTTAACGTTTCCATATGTGGTGCAGTGGTACTGACTGCATCTTCTTTTCCAGCTTTTTTAGCCTTTGTTGTTTTTGCTGCACTGACGCCATGGTTTTCAGGGAGATCAATGCTTGTGTTTACTTTCCTACTGTTTCTACGTTTAGTATCTTTTGTGCTGGAAGTAACATCTGGTGTTTCTTTTTCTTTGACCATTTCGCTGTTATTGGAGGATATATTTATACTGTTTTTACGTTTCTTGCGTTTTTCTTCTTGCTGTTCCTTTTCCTCTATTAAAGCTATTATGTCTTTGGTTGAAAGGAATTCTTCATATTCATCGGAACTCCACATTTCAATCAACTTCTTGGGACGATTCGTAGCGCAGCGACGTTTTGATTTACGCTGACCCTCGTCTATCAACTTTTTGATTTCGTCTGGACTCATGCCTAGCTCTGTCTGCAATTTGGATATGTCTTTTGGCGTTTTCCCAGTCGCTTTGGGTTTTGCTCGAGATTCGCGTGTTTTAGATTTTCGCGCACTTGTTGATGGTGTTGCTGTTGTAGAACTGACGACAGCTGGCGGTGATGCTGCAGGCATAATATGCTTAGAACTATCTCTTTGATGTTGTTTATTATTTATACGATTGTTTAAAACCGCTGTAGATCCCCTTTCAACGGCAGCGCTGTTAGCAGCACTTCTTTCAATTAGGTTTTGTTCTACACGGGAGTTACCTCGTAATTCATCAAATAACTGATTTAGATCGGTTTTTGGAGCAGCAGTTTGATCTTTTTGTACACCCACGCTCTTTACTTTAACAGCCGGGGCTACATTCGTTTTTACAGAAGCTTTTGTACTGACATTCTTAAATATTCTACCCATAATCAAGGACTTGTTCTCAAATGTCTTCGCTGTTGCCCGACTTGATTCCGAGCTAGAATCAGAAGAATTATTTTTCAAATTTTTCTCATTACTTTCACGCACACTTGCTTCTTCGTCGCAGCTGAGTGAGCCAAAATCGTAATCATCCCTATCGGAAAAACTACCGGTAGATACGCTATTGTTGTCCTCTGTAAGCAAATGCACTGCAGGTGTCTTGGGTTTTTGAAACGTTATGGTTTCTTTTTCTTCAAGTCCAATATTCTTAAAGGGTCTATCCGGTATAATTATCTTGTTACAGCTGGGTGTTTTCTGGTGTTCCTCGACGGCAGCTTTTATAATTGAAGAATGCATAATTGTCTTCGAAGATGTGGAACTACGAGTTTCATTATTTTTAGTTCTCTCATTTCTAGTCGCCAACTGCACATTAGACTCTTTCGGATTTTCACTGGCTATAACTATGGCATAATCTGGTGCTGCCATGCCCTTCGCACGCAATATGCCGTCTGGTGCGGTAGAATCCGCTTTCGTAGCACAAGGTGCATTTGGCGCTGAAGGTCGCGTTGGTGTGTTACTACTTGGAATTGGTGAAAAGCTTTGTGTACTTGGCTTATCCTCATTGCCCAAAGCAATTTCAGCTAATTCTGTTAGTTTGCAGATAGTCCTAGATTTTGACTCTTGTTGTTGAATCAAGTCAATGTTAACATTTTCATATCCCTTCATGGCCGCTTTCGTTTTAAAACGGGATGTGGTATTGGTGACCGCTGATAAGTGGGAAATGGCGGAATATGTAGGAGACCTTACATTTCTGCAAAAAAAAAATAATAATAATAAACATTTATTTCGTCAATGTGAAGAAGCAATGATTAGCTCTATTAAGTTTCTAACTAAATAAAGCTCAGGGCAATTATGAATATTTCCTTCGGAATTTTCCGCAAAATAATTTTAATAAATTAAATTCTTTTGAAAGTAATATTTTATAACTAAGAAAACAGCTTGAATCACATAACAATGGAATACTCTCGCCGAATCGATTAAAATATTCCCTTTTTGGACTTTAATATGAAAATAAAAAATAGTGAAATTGGGGATAGGGGACAAATTCCTCACGGAATTTTTATTAATGATAGCCCTGGATAATTTACCCTGTTAATGGCCTTTTTAGTACACTGTAGAAACTTAACACACGGATTGGCCACATTAAACGATATATTCAATGAAAATATTATTTATATATCCTAGAAGGTTCTTCGAAATCGAAAAAAGCAGAAAATTGATTAAATTTTTTTGTAAAACAGAAAATGGAGAACAATCTCTGATGTGTGCTAATCCTCTTCTGCATGATGTAAAATACCACGTTATGGTATAAAAGTAACATCACTATCCATTGATAAACAAGAATGTATCAGTCAGCTATGCCGACAGAGATATATCCTCAGTCTCGGACCTAAAGAAAAGAAGTAAACACAATACTTTAGACATCTATAGGTTTTCGTAGTTTAATTAAACACAATACTTTAGACGTCTGTAAGGTTTTTTGCGATTTTTTTGGCCAATTTCTCACAAGTATGGACTTGCCCCGAAAAAAGTACCGTCGTAACTACGGACGAATACACAAGTTGAAAATATTTAAGAACTATCCCAGACGATTCCTTAAAATGCACTCTTTCAAAACTTTGTGAGGGAGGTACACGAAGAAAATTTTTGAACTTTTGTAGAGGAGGTACCGCAAGGAAGGGACCGAGATGGCCTATCTTCGACCTTCATCTAAATTCGAACAAAGTATTGGGGTACCAAAATTTGAACCAAATCGTTTGACCCGTTCGAGAGTTATCGTGCGCTCGAGCCAGCCAGACGGACGGACATGACTAAATCAACTCCAAATTGTCTGAAACGGATTTCGTCCAACCTTACTTGGGATCTAAAAACACTATTTCCATGAGACACAATTTTGGTTGTATGAAAGTGTATATACCCTCTCTTTAGCCAAAAGCCTGGCGGTAGTTTTTTTTTTCAGAATTTTCGTGGACTTAATTTTGAAATGTATGTTCCACAAGTACTTAATGTGGTACAAATTTCGAAACAAAACAAAGCAGACCTCTAACGAAAAACGTTTGTTGGGAAAGGCACAAGATCGAGTGGGTCTTAAGTTTTTATGATTCCTCATGAAGGAGTCGTTATAGACCAACTTCAAAGAAAGTATTACGTTTGAAAAAATTAATTTAACTATACATAAAGCGGAATTTTTCAAACTTTTTGGAGGAGACCGACTGAACCGGTATGGTACATCTTTGGGAGAACTTAGATCGAGATTGGACCAAATTGGTTACTCTTATCGAGACTTATTGTGCGCACCAGCCAAACAGAGAGACGGACACGAGTTTTGTTCAAACATACGTACGTTTGGTCTAACACCATTATCTTTGCCTATATATACTCCGAACTTGGGTTTAATTCTTACCTGTTGGTGTCTTGCATCGATCTATTGTTGTAATTATTGTGAGCAACGTTTTGTGATGGATCTCTAAATATAGTAGTTTGTTCAATTTGCGGTTGTTGTATGTTGGACTGTAAAACATTACTATTTGTCGGCGTATGAGTAAGAGCATGTTGTATTCCTCCACTCCTTTCCGCGTTGTCTACATTTACAGTTGTTACAATCTGGCGATCTCTTAGACAGTCGCTGTTATTTGCTGTTGGCGCTGCCATTGATTTATCGTGTTGTCTAAAGTGATAGGTATTATAGGCGGCGTTGACGTTATTGGATTGTTCAACGCCATCGGGTGGGACAATGACATTGTTAAGACGTGGTGTTTCGGCACTTTTCAAGATGTTGCAACATTCGAAAAACAAACGCTCATCGGGATTAAGATTTAACCGAGAACTGGCAACGTTGCCATTGTTGCCATCGTAATCGGTAGCATGAACATCTTTCAATAAATTATTTTGATTAAACGTTTTGGGAGCTTCAACATTATTGTCCGAGTGTTGCTGGGCGTCCAATGGTGCCGCCAATGGCTCATCTGGCTTTGCACTTGCTGCTTTTTCATGGTTGGTGGTAGTATGTGATTTGAAAATAGCTTGATCTGGCTGAGGTATTTGTGGTGGCTGCGTTAACGATGGTTGTTGAATCGGTGTTGTCGGTAACGGAATGGTAGGGCGTAGATCGTCCATAATGCTGGAGGATTGCATGTGCATTGGGGGTTCAGATATTGTCGCTCGCCTAGTTGATCTTCTAGCATAGGGCCCCAATGTACCGTGCCTCTGGTTCTGATCTATATTTAATGATGTGTTCGTTACAGACTTTGATAATAAATATTCCTGCTCCGACACTTTGGACACATGAGCAAGAGTCATGTTATGCTTGGATAGGGAATTTGCACTGTAGAAAACCTTTTTGCACAAAATACATTCGATTTTTTCCGTAGACATATCTCTACTTGATGCTCTCTTCTTGGGTTTACGTGTAAGCAATATACTTCGTCTTCGACGACGGCGACGTCCGCGACCACGGCCCAAGTCTTGCGAATAACTAGTATACACACTCATTTCATCGTCTAAATCCATGTCCATTACTTCAGTATTTGTGTTTTCATCGCATATGGAACCGAAATTGGAGCGATCATCGTTAAAATTAGGCGCACTTCGAACACTCATTGATGTTGGAGGACGAGAGTACTTACTATTCGAATCGTCCAGGCCAATGTCCATATCATTGGCCATTTCGAAGCCATCATCTTTAAATGCAAATTCTTCATTTTCAGTGGACATAATTTTTTCATTGACATTCTTTGCTATCTCTGTTAAATAGTTATCCTCATCGAGGTCTCCAATAACTTCGGGACTTTTTTGTGTGGGCACATGCGTTCTGGTATCAGCCGCAGCAGGCACAACTGTTGCATTTTTTTCACCTTCTTTGTGAATATTTTTATTAAGACGAGGATCTCGACTGGAGACAACTGTCTTATTCGTTTCGGATGTTGGAGCTGAGGATTTAACAGGCGGTGGTTGGTTATCCTGATTGACTGCGCTCGCCTCAAGTGTCAACGAGAGGATGCTGGGCCTGAGAATAACAGTGCTTTTGGAGTTAAGGGCTGTTTGAGATTTAGTGCTTAATTGAGGCTTTGCAACGTCGCTGACGGAAATCACATTTTTGAATACATTCACATTCTTTGCTTCATACTCGGTCAGTTGACGTTCAATGTCGATCGAAAATGATTCCAGCGATGATTTTAGCTTGCTTATATTTTCATTATCCAAAGTTTTGCCTCGACGTCGGCATTGTCGTCGTTTAGTATTTTTCTTGTTATCGCCAATATCGTTGTTTTCTGCTGTCACTAGAGTTTTTTCATTATTGATAGCGTGTTGATCTTCTACATTACCTGTACTGGGGATGGTGGTATCATTTGATTTGGAAATTTCCATATTTTGCTGTTGTTTAGAATTACGTTTGGAACTGCCATCATTGTTGTCTGAGGCAGATGCACTTGTCGTCGTTGTTGTAATGGAATTATTAATTGTCGGTGCCGATGATGTCACATTTCTCTTCGTACTGGACATTAAAAGCATTCCGGTTAAGAGAAGATCCTCGCTTTTTTCATAGGCCAAATTTTCCAATTTCTTCAAATTGTCACGACGTGCTTTGTCTAGTTTAAAGCTTTCCAATAGCTGATCAGCAACTATTGCAGCTAATTCGTTTTTGCGTCGTCTTCTCTGTTTCTTTTTCGCATCCGTTACTGGTATGGAGGTGGACACAGTCGTGGTTGTTGACATCACGGAAGTCTGTTGATCTGATTGAGCTGAACTGTGAAAACCAGACGATGTATTGTTGTTATTACTCATTTGCTCCAAATCTAAATTAGTATTATTTGTCATTGTACTGCCCAAAATATTTTTATCTATATCGATGTCTGAGAGAGCTGTTAAGCCGGAAGTTTTGCCAGCATTGACATTATTCTTATTCAGGGAGGACACATGTGTATATGTGGGTGGTCCTTTTGGACTGACCGCTTTAATAAGCAAAGGTGGTTCAGGAACCGACTTTGGCATTTCGTTTAGTATCTTCTTTCCACACTCTACGGTGTCATGAGTTCCAGATTGTGACTCCAATGTTTTTTCCACTGAAATGTCGTTAACTTGAATACTGCCTTCATTCTTCCGCATTTCCTCGCGAGATAAGATATCTTTTATTGGCTTGGTGCTTGTATCAGTGCATGGAATTAATGAACTAGTGGTAGCGAATTCAGGCATATTATTGGATTCAGCCACAGGCACCATCAATGTTTGAATATTCCTTACGCTTATTGTTTGTTGGTGATGCTCTTTTACCTTTTCGTCAACAATTGTTGATTTGGTGTTGTCGGCTGCCAACGGCGCTTCATTTTGAACATGTGCTCTATTTAATGCTGCAGGTCGACAATCCAATGTTTTTGATCGCATATTGCGTCTAGCTGCAGTCAAATATTTAAACTCTCCAAATGATTCTTTGGCAACACTGACATCGTCGGTTGTTTTAAGTAAAGGTGCAGCAGTTTGTTGAGTTTGTTGGGTGGATGCGAAAACTGTCTGGGATCTTTCGGCTTCTTCGTTGTCCAGACTGGCTTTTACAGCATTTATTACGGAGTTTATGGCATCATCAATATGATTTATGACTTCCTCGTCCATTCGAAGCGGTCCCTTGCTTTTTGAAGAGGTCTCCTTTTTCGATGTGACAATTGCCGGTTCTTTAGAACCCACCGTGGGTTTAGACACGATGTTATTGATGGTTAGAGTGCTTTCAGCGTTAATTGTGTGCGTTACAGTAGGAAGTTTATTGCGTTTTTTGGGGGCTGCTTTTGAAGTAGCTACAGGAATGGGAACGGGATTTCCCACTAAATGAGGTGGAGTTGCTAGAATTGTTGGTAGTTGAGGTGGTGTTGGTAGTGGTTGTGCCAGTGGCGTCAGTGGTAATGGAGGAGTTTCTGAGATTGCTGTACCTTGGCCAGCCACCGGATTTCTAACTTGAGGTATTCTCAAAAGATCCAAATTCGAATAGAATTGTTTGTTAAGCAAAGCTTCTGGAGTCAATGGAGGTGCTGGTAAGAGTGAAGTATCAACTGAAGTTGGCATTGTTGATGGTGGCAAGGGCAGCGATGGATGTTGTGGTGGCAATAACATCGTTGTCATTTCAATAGGCTTTGTTGGCAATACAGCGGGTAATGGTGGTTGCGGGAGTGATTGCACTTGAACAGCCGGAGATGGCGAGGTTTTCTCTGGGCGGGCCTTGTTGGAAAGATCCAGGGGCTCCATTTCATCAAACATTATAAAATTCCGAGCTTCAAAGCCACAAATTGTTTGGCGCCTAGCTGGCATACCTCCCATTTTTTGTCGACTAGAGAATGACAAATCTTGGCTTTGCTTCTGAGCCTTTTTTGCAGAACTAGATAGATTTAAGGGCTCTGAGGCAGCTGGTATACTGAACGTTGTTACAGGAAGTGTCAATGGATTTGGGCCTGGTAAATGCGCTGGAGGTACCGCTGTAATCAGTGGTATGGCTGTTGGCGGTGCTATAATACCGATTGCCGTAGGTGGAGGAACTGTATGCACCACAGAAGTTGGCGTTTGAACGACGTTCTCTAATGGTGTTGGTATTGGAGCTGACTGCGGTGGTGGAGCCGAAATTGGCAAAGGTATTGGTGGTAATGAAGGTAGTGCGGCTGTTAGGTGCGGAGCACATAAGTTTTCTACAGGTATATACATTGGGAGTTTGGGCATTATGTGTTGATTGTTCAGTGGCATGACGGCGGGAATAGGTGGAACCAGTAATGCAGCGGGAGGAATTGTTTTAGCTTGCTTAGTATCCACCGGGTTGAAAACACAAATTTCAGATGTTGTGGTAGGTTTGCTGACTATTCGTGTGGGATTTATTTGCTCACTTATATTTAATCTGACTTCTGCTCCTGGCGACGCCCCTACATGTGGTTTATCTTTAACTGTCGAAGTCACATTGATTGGTTTCTCCATAGATTTGGGTAGATTGCAAGTACTCTCAACCGTTTCTGTTGTTGTTGTTTTTAAGGGAGACGGTCCTTCGTCCGTCTTTATTATGCGCCTGGATATTGTTTTACGTTTAGGTGTCTTTTTTGTTGTGCTGTTCTTATCGGTATCAATATCTTCCGGTGTAGGTGTCACTTCCTTAGGTAATTCATCTTTCTGTTGCGGATCCTGTGGTACAGTTTGGGATGGAATGGGGTCTGTGTTTTCAACTTGGGACTGAGAAGAATTTTTTAATTGTAAGAGCTCATTTCCAGAAGGTGGAATTGAAGCCTTTTGTTCGGTTTTCAGTTTCTGTTCTAGCTTCCCTGTTAACATTGCAATGCAGTCGCTTATTCTTTTACTTCTTTTAACATTTTTGTTATTTGGCGTCTGACGTTCAGTTTCAATAATATTAACTGGATTTAGTTGGGCCGTAGCAGCCCGCTTATTCACATCGAACAACAGATCATTGCAAATGTTACTTTCGATCGTTTCACCAAGAAGAGTTTGACTGGCTGTTGCTGATGTATCAGCTTGATCAACACTTTTCATATCTGGGTCCATCTGTTTAGGCACCTCATTTGATTTATCGTTCTGTTTTGTGATGTTTGGTTCAGCCACATCCTTTACGCCAATGCTTGTTTTCTGACTATTTTCAATATTCGAAATAGTTGTAATCGTTGGTGTTGTTGATGTTGTTGATGTTGGGGCAAATTGTTGGTCTTCTACTTTAATGTCAATATTAGTTGTTTGATCGCCGTCTTCGTTACCATTTCCACTAATCAAGGATTTTTCAACTGATTTGCCTTTTGTGGTCGTCGGCTTATCTGTGCTAGTTTTGGTGACAGGTTTCTTCTTATTGGAAGTTCCTTTTTTGTTCGTGTTTGTGGCCTTAGTTAAGGTTGGTGACGCAGCTGATCGTGTAATCATCCGTTTAGACTTTTGAAGTTGTGTCTTTGTCTTTGACAATATCTTGGCAGCTTGAGAAGACATCTGCCGAACACGGGTATTTCGAAGTTTACTATATATTTTATGTTTAGCCAAAAGTTTAGGCTTTATGTTCGTAATGGTTTTTTTGGTTTTGTTAATGGCAGGAAAGATTTTCTTACAGACCCTTTTGGGGGGTAAATTTTCCAGCATTTTCTTAATAGATTCAGCTAAAAGTAACAAAAAAAATGACAAAATGGGTTATAATTAAAAAAAACATACATATTATGTTTTCTACTTACCGTCGCTAGGCCGTGGTTTGGGAGATGTTTTAGCTTTCGCCGCAAAATTGGTCGATGTACCTACAACAGTTTCTTCCGTACTTTCATGTGTGGCTAAGCCTGGAGATTTTACAGTTGCAGGTTTTGCTGCAGTTTTAGCTTTCCGTAACTCCAGAATGCTGTGCTTGTTGCACGGTCTACGTTTCTTGGAACCGCAGTAATAACGATATTTTCGTTTTTTCGCCAACGACCATACATAATCCCCAGAACAGTCTAACATATGACGATACAAGTCGAGAATACCATTACATTTGCGACCGCATTTCGAACAGCCGTTTCCCCCATATATGCTTCCACCACTACCATGTGCAGCTGTCATGCCAGTTAATGTTGGTGTTCTGTTCTGAGCCTTAGCTTTAATGACACTCGATGACGATGAACTGCAGGATTGTATACTATGTGTTGGGGAAACAACTGCATTGGTTGGCATTAGGCCCAATGAAGCGACTGCTGAAAGTTTTGTGTCTACGACATCGCAGTCTTCTGTACTGCTGCTATTCTTAATACTTAAGGAATTCGTCGTACAGCTGTTAAGCATCGATTGCAAACTATCTGATGACTCTTCGTTATTGGTTATTTCCCGACTTATAGCTTCATTCTTATGCCAGAAAAGCCTTCGTGCGGCGCCACTGTAAATCTGATTAGTACCCATATCGTTGGCATATCGACTTAGGGCCTTTTTCGGTAAGAATAAATGTCTTAAAAGGTTGCCATTTAATAGCTCACGTCCCACAACTTCATAGTGTGTAGATAGTATCTGCGAATGTCGGAACATTTTGTGCTCCTCCAAGGATTTTAACTTTTCAAACTTTGCCCCACAGCACATACAAAGATAGCACCTGGGTCGCGCCCATTCGCCGCTAAGCACAAGTCTCGAACGGCATTTCCGAGAGTCAGAATTCGGAAGCAAATTCAACATGGAAAGAAAACTTTCATCGGCAAAGGTTTGCTCCATAAAATTATCACCGCAATCCTCATTTAATACCTGACTCGGAGCAATGCCAAACTCGTCGTTCTCCAACTTGATTATAGCCTGTTCGTTTTGTTCGAGAATAATGTGCGGCAGGAGGCGCATATCTAAAATCATATTTAGTTGATCATTTAGTCGTAGTTTTTCCTCACGTGAGGGGTCACTGGTAATTTCTGAGACAATCCAAGTGCTAATTCCATCATTTGTTGATTGGTTTATATTTTGTGATTGCTGCTCATGTTTCTGCCGCATAGTTAACTGTGTCCACATGTCCAGTTTGGACAAGTCTCGTAGTCCCAACATTGGATGCTTCATCTTCTTAACAATCTTACCGCCCTCGTTTACAAATTTAAATTTCTTTACACTGTCCCATTTCCACTTCCAAGAATTCTTCGTATGCGGCCGTCGGATTTTGGAGGAATGACCGTCCCCACCAAACTGTTCCGCTGTCAGAAGTGTGGGAAAGGCGGTAATAGCCGATAGACTTGTGGCCGCGTGGATCTCGCTGTCAGTCGTTATTACTATGGGACTTTTGACTAGGGTGCTTCGTATTTGTGGCTGCACTGTATGACGCATTACAACCGAGTCCAGAGATTCCAAAGAACTACCCATGATTTTGCCGTCCAAATGGAAGAGCAAATTATTACGTACATTCGATACGACTTCCTTGTAAAAGTTGTCATCAAACACACAAGAGAGTATGTCATTACGAGTGGGCACCCGAAAAATCACATCCGATGTAGTATCACCGGAAAACCCACTTACGGATTTTATGGCTTTGCCGCGCAACTTTGGCGAACAGGTTGCGGAATTCAATGCTGTGGAGGAGGTAGTAACTGTATTTGTGTAATTTGTTGACGGCTGGTTATTCTGTTCGGACTTAAGTAGAATTTCTGAAAGTAATTTTTCTCGGCGTAGTCGTACTCCTTTGCGATTGTTAGGCAAACGATTCTGCGTTAATCCCAAACGAGACAATATTGGTTCTTCGGCACCAATAACTGAAGTATTCGAAACGATGGGGTTAGTACCCTGCAAAGTGCTTGGAATGAAATTAGTGCTATTCCCGCTATTGCTGGTACTAGTTGGCTTTTGAGAGCGATATTGCCGCCTCAGTGATAATTTACTTCTTTCACTAATCAATGGTTTGTCTGTTGAATTTGGAGAATCGGTATCGTTATCCTTGGACTTGCTGCTACTCTCATCGAAAGCAAATGACAAGCATTTATGAACAACTTCCATATGTTTCGTAAGCTTAGCAATATTCTGAAACCGTAAAACACACATCTTACAACCGAAATACTTATCAGAATGGCAATCAGCTAGATGGAGAAATAAAGCATTCAATTCCGATGCGGGCAGTATAACAGCCTGGGACTGGCCTTTATTTTTCGGGCAATATGCGCAGCCAACAAAGTTCTGAGATCCCGTTGTACATTTGCGCTTCTTTGGAGTGGTCTGTGTTTGTTGCATTTGTGAGTTTCGTCCGCTGCACCTACGATCTTGTTGCAAACAATGAAACTTTTCCACATGTTTCAGCTGCATTTTCTGCGATGAAAACTTCTTGTCACAGTATAAACATAAGTTCTTCACCGTTAAAGTAGTTTGTTTAGATATGTTGTTGTCTTCATCCTCATCATCGTCGTTATCCAAAGATTCATCAACATCGTCCATATCTTTATTTTTCGTTTGCTTTGTATGATTGGAAAGGTTTAGTTTTTGTAATACATCGTGTATACGCTCCAATGGTACACTACAGATTAAACTGGCTTTAACCGATGACGATGGAAACTGTTGCCCAAAACATATGTCGCCATCTTCAACTTCAACGTGCGGTGCATTGTTGTCTTCGTCGTGTTCCTCATCTTCATCATCATCGCCGCCATCGTTCATATTCTTGTCGCTTGGTGGTGCATCTGTAGTTTCGGAAACCTTGTCGCCATCATCAATTTCGACTTTGATGTCGTCGATAATATTTTCCTCCTTAATGTTTGATACATTTTTTATATCCTTCACTAATGAATTTCTTTTCATAGTTATTGATACAGGATTGCACGTCTTACGACGATTTGGTTTATCATCCAACAACTTTAGACTATCTGCAGCGCTACGAAGTCCGAATCTTGACATGTTTTCGACCTTTATAATATATTGTGCTTAGATGAAGTTGTAGGCCGAATATAATTTTATATTAACATCTGAAAACAAAAGAAATACAAAACATAGTTAATTATGTTGGATTGTGGACACTTTACTTATTTTTCGAAATACTTTATAATGTAACAATAGTTTGAGACCAAGAATTATGGGGAACATGTTGATCCACCAGTGTATGCAACATAGAGGGTAATGGATTAAAATTTAACAAGAACATCATTGAACATTGAGCGGTGGTTATGATAGATATTACCGGAATCAGAGACACATAAGTCGCTGTCCCTTCTGAAATGATTTATAAGAAATGCAAACTGTCTTAACAAAATTCAATTCACTTTGGCATTATCATGGTGTTGAAGAGTGATATGAACTCCCAATATAATACTTTGCTATGTTTAATATTGTAACATCAATATACCTTTGTATTCTATATTGTCAATTGAAAAATAAAATTATTTACTTCCGTTGAAACCTTTAACACAATAACAGGCTTCTAAGCTTAGCAGTTCAGTACGATTTGGATATTGACCAGATGAACGTAGTAACTGCTTTCCTTCAAAGTGATTTGAATAAGGAAATATTTATGAAAATTACTGAGAGACTTCAAAACTCTAATTGTGTGGTTTGCAAGTTATTTAACTTATACGACCTGAAGCAAGCTAGCAGAGTTTGGAACAACAAAAAAGATGGTACATTGAAAATAATTGGTCTGAAACAATCGTCAACAGAGCCCTGTGTGCCCTGTGTTTACTACAAGACAAATGAGGAAGAAATTACATATTTCAATATACTTAGATGACATCTTGATATTTACAAACAGTATAGAATCCAAACATTTTATTAAGAAAAGCATTTCAAAAAATTTCAAGAGGAAGGATATAGATCAAGCTCATTATATCTTCGGAATGAAAGTAACTCGAGACCGTAAAAATGGGAAATTATGGTTGGATCAAGAACTCTACATTCGTAACATTCTGCAGAAATTCAACGTGCTAGACTGCAACCCTCTTTCGACGCCGTTAGATGTTAGTCAGAAATTGTCAAAGCAGTTGTGCCCAACAACAGAAGAAGACATAGAGGAAATGAGAAATGCAGCACAAGTCAGTAGTCCGTATATTTCGTATGCAGTTGGGGTTTTGTCCAGATACAACAATAACTCAGGAAAAGCACATTCGCATGCTGTCAAAACAATTATGAGGTATCTCAGTTGAATATAATGGGTCGATTCCGTATTGTGACGCGAGTCGTGTTGCCAATTGCAATTTTTCCATTTATATGGTAAAAGTCGCCCGACGACGTCAAATTCTTCATAAAGTTCATTTTCCGGCGACAACAAATTAGCTGTCGCCGTGCATTTTTACAAAAGAATAAAACGAAAAATTGAGACGTAAGCAACATTTTCATTTATTTTAAGTGAATTTATTTAATATTATATACGTTTTGCGTGTTTCAGTACTTATATTGGTAAAAATTACTACAAAACAGCAATTTGAAATGCTGCTTGAAAAAATGGAAGCCCACCCAACCGTAGCTCGTAAAGTCAGACTTTTTGGCGAAATTAAAACCACTTTTGATGAGATGTGGAAGGATGTTGCGGAGCAATTAAATAGTTGTGTGCGTACACCAGATTACTTGCTTATGCCGATGACATTGACATCATAGGTCGTTCGGTAAAGGAAGTAACTGATACCTTTGAAAAAGTCGAAAGGGAATCTGCTAAAGTGGGTCTGGCGGTAAACGGCGAGAATACAATGGTGTCGTCGCGCATGCGTCCATAGAGATCGGGCCGAATGTTGATGTTGGTTCGTCTAGACTCGGCACCGCCGTAAACACAACCAACAACATCAGTTGTGAAATACGAAGAAGATGCTACTTCGGGCTGAGTAAACAGTTTAGGAATAAAGTCATATCTCGTCAAACAAAAACAACGCTTTACAAACACTACCCGTGCTGATGTATAGTGGTTCAGAAGCCTGAGTACTTGCGCAAGCAGACAAGGCAGTGCTTGGTGTGTTTGAGATAAAAATTCTTCGAAAGACCAATCTGCGTTGACGGTCAATAGCGACGTCGTATGAACCACGAGCTGTATCTGCTATACAACGACATCAGTATAGATAAACGTATCGAGATGCAGCGATTGCGTTGGCTAGGCCATATCATAAGGCTAAAAAGGCGTATAAATTCGGGCCGCATGGCGGTGCACGCAGAATTGGCAGGCCAAAGAATAGATGACACAAACAGGTGGATGAAGAGATGACCAGACGCGGTATTCCAGAAAGCGAAGCAATAAACAGAGAGATTTGGAGATCTTTTCTTAGTTCGGCTTATGGAACAAACGTTCTGTAATGGGCCAGCTAAGTAAGTAAGTAAGTAAGTAATATAAGTAATATATTTATTTGAGAAATCAAAAGGGTTTGAAGCTAATTTCAACGCTCGCGAGCAAATTTTTGGTTGTTACGGACAAATGTTATCGCGGTTTTACTTCTGCTTTTAAGAAAAAATTATTATAAAAACGCTAATTTATCTGTTGTGCACAATTCAATGCCAACGCATGTTGATGTTGCGCACTCCTCTACTTCTTTGTTGGATTGTTTTCTTGTGTCATGTTTGGGTTTGTTAGCGTGTTCTAACCAGTTTTCGTGTCCAGGAATTTCGGATCACTCGTTTATTTTTATATCTGTTAATGTACCGAGTTGTCGTTCTCGGAAATTTTATGAGTATGCAGACTATAGTTCTGTTGACCCTGCAGAGCTTTCTAATGCCTTTGTTTCGTGCAACTTCGATGATGTGTATTCTCTGGCAGATTTTGATTCTCAGGTTACTGTTTTGAACTGTGGCCTTCAGCATCTGCATGGTGTTGTTCCTGTTAAAAGAAAGTATTGTAGAATTAATAACGTGGACTGGTTTAAATCTCCCGATATTCGATATCATCTTTCTCTTAGGGATGCTGCATATAGTGAATATCTTCGTGATAAGAATATAAATAATTGGAAAATATTTTGTCGTTGCAGAAATCGTGCCAAGAAAGTGATAAGGAGGTTGAAGGGGGTTGCACATAAGGAGATGTTTATGAATAAAACCACAAAAGAGATGTGGTCGGTATTGAGTAAGAACGGTTTGCGTGATTCTGAGAGCGAAGTGAATGTTGATGTAGAGAGGTTGAATGCTGATTTTGTTTCCAATCAGACGGTGGATGCTTTTGATGTTTCTTGTGTTCCTGTTGGCGCTTATGATGGTTTTTCGTTTCGTTGTGTTGATTATGATGAATTGGTAATTGCGTTTAATAAAATAAAGTCTAAAGCAGTAGGTTCCGATGGTTTCCAGCTTAAGTTTCTTAAGCTTGTGTTTCCTCTTGTTGGTCAATTTCTGTTACATATTGTTAATACCATGTTAACAGCGTCTGTGTTTCCCGAGGTGTGGAAAATAGCCAAAATAGTGCCTATTCACAAAAATGGTGACAATGGTGAATATAGACCTATATCAATCCCAGCAAAAAGTTTGCATCCACGGAAGCAGTTAAATCACTGGTGCAAGTGTCACGAAGTGCTTCTTTTTCTATGAATTCCTCAGTGAATTTTACAAGGGAGCGCGCAGAAAGGAAGCACTCCATTTTGCTTCCGCAGCACGCAATTAGGAAGCACTCCATTTTGCTTCCGCAGCACGCAGCTAGGAAGCACTCCATTTTTACAATTTTTACCACTTTTACGAGTTTTGCGTTCCCGTACACAAAATTTGTATGAAAATCGTTTACGACTTTTACCACTTTGTAATGTACGGGAACAGGCCATTAATAAGACATTTTAATTTTATTCTTATAGGCCATTTATATATAACAAGGTTAACCCAGTGGGTCTGGGTTTCAAATGTCATTTCCATTGTATATACTTCAAACAAATCCTCATAAAGAAGGTTAACCCTGCAAAAAACTATAATATAAACGCCGTATTACTTTAATTTCATTTGTTGAATGAAAATTGAATTTTTTATCGTTTATACATAAAAGTGCTTGTTGGATGTAATCCAAATGTGAGGAAAAGGATTGCCTTTTTCATTAGTCCACTGGAAGCGCATCCATGCATGTAATGAAATCCTCACTCCAACTTGCACCACTTCCATTTTTTTTTTGCTGGGTAATGCCGATCCTTTCAAAAATGGTCGAATATGTTATGAAGGATCAAATGCTTGGCTACATTAATGAAAATGCGCTGTTGCATGAGAGTCAGTATGGATTCAGGAATAATCGCAGCACAACATCGCTTCTTGTTGGGTTGACTGACAATATTAGGAATACTGTTAGTGCTGGTGGTTGTTGCGTATTGTTGTCACTGGATTTGGAAAAGGCCTTTGACAAATTAAATCATGCCAATTTAGTTAGGAAGTTGCATCGTCTGTTTAATTTTTCATCCTCAGCCTGTAATTTAATTTATTCGTACTTGTTCAATAGACGACAGTATGTTTCATGTAAGAATAGTGTTTCTGGTATGCTTCCAGTGAGTAGTGGTGTTCCTCAGGGGTCTGTTCTTGGACCTCTGTTATTTGTAATGTATGTTAATGATTTGTTGAGTTGTGTTAATAGTAGGAGTTGTATGTCATTTGCTTTTGCTGATGATGTCCAAATTTTGTTTAAAGGAGAATATATGTTTTTGGATGTTCTGCAGTCGTCAATTGATTTCAATGTCAATATGTTGGTTACTTGGTTGTCTTGTAACGGGCTCTCAGTGAATACTCGGAAGACTAAAGTGATGTTTTTTGGAAACTTGCAAGAGGATTCAATTAGTGTTTCCATCTATAGTACTACTATAAATGTTGTAAGCTCGATGAAATGTCTTGGTTTGTTTCTTGATAGTGGTTTAGTGTTTGATGTGCATGTGAATTCTGTGGTGTCCAAGGTAAACTTTGTTTTAAGAAAGTTGTACTGTTTGGACTTAGTTCTGTCTAGAGACATTAGAATTCAATTGGTCCATGCATTGATTATGCCTCACTTTTTGTATTGTGCTGAGATTTTCGGGGGTAGTTATGGTTTTGTTTTGCGTAAGCTGCAACTATTGTTTCATAGTGTTATGAGATATGTTTTCTGTGTTAAACGTCGTGATCATATTTCTCCTTATGTGAAAGAGTTTCTTGGCTGCACGTTTGAAAATTTTTTGAGTTTGCGGTCTATGTTATTCTTCTATAAGGTTTTTAAGTTGAAGACCCCTTTATGTGTGTTGAGTCTGTTCACGTTTTCTCGTTCTGAGAGGAACAAACAGATAATTGTTCCGCAGTTGACTCCTTTTTTGGAAAAATCGTTTTATGTTAGAATTTCGCGTGTTTATAACAATCTGCCACCATGTCTCAAGACATTTAATTCCTCCTTAAAATGTTACAAGAATAAATTATGTGCTCATTTTAATCGTAATCAAATACAGCGTTCATAAATGTTGTCTTAGTTTGTAATGATATATTGTTGCATAGCTGATTCTATTAATGATTATTTTGTTATATATTTTCATTTCTTAATTTATATGCTTTTGCTTTTATTTATGTTTAATTCTATTCATGATATGCTAAGAAATATTGTTAGATATAAGTATCTGAGAGTAGTTATTGTATAGCTGTTTTTGGAACCGCTCATGGCCCTATGGCCTAGGTTACTGTGTTTGTCAAATAAAAATTAAAATTAAAAATTAATTATTTTATTGAGCACAATTGTCACTAAAAAGTTATCACGAAGTGACGTCATTAAGTAGACTGTTATGTTACTCAGCATTCGCGGAATTTACAAAATATTGACAAAAATTTAAATGTAATCCGAATTTTTTGAAAATATAGGTCTATTTACCCGCCAAAAATTACAAAAAAGTAACAGTTTTAAAGAAAGACTTCACGGGGAATCAAATGAGACCAAACTTATAATCATCGGGATAGTAGTTAGGATATTATAGCCAAAATAAGCACATATTTGTGTTACAAACAACAAATTTTTGGTTTAGAATAATATTTTTCACATGCACTCTAGAGTTGAAAATATTGGAAAAATTCTACAGGAGTACTTTTTTTATTTTTCTTGAAACTCCCAAGAAAATGGGCGGATTTTGCTTTATCTACATTCACATAGAAGGTAGGTTTCCCCTTGAGGAAAGTTATCGGGTTGTTGAAATAAATCATTAGACTTCTTAAACGGAAATAGAGTTCAAATAAACCGCTTTAACTTATATGCATTATTAAAATCTGTTTAAATCGCGTAATTTTCAAAATCGTTTTGTCCGCATGTGATTTTCATGTACAGCAAGACCAATCTTTTAATTTGTATATATTTTTCGAAATATAATTTGGACGCTACGATGTAGCATCGGCCGCATTTAGCATTAAAAAACCTATAAAACATCGCTAATTTGCGCAAATTTCATACAATTTCGTTCCGCATCCGGTTTTAGTGTTACCATGAAAATCAGCATCGATATATATCTATTTCAAGGCAATCAGTCAAGAACCGTGGATGTAGCATCACACACTATTTTTGGGATAAAATGAATGCAGTTCCCTTATCAGTGAAGTTTTTAAATCTCTGTTTCCGCAAAAAGGAAGATGCTGCACTAGTTTTTTTCATAGTAGTGCAAGCGGCCGACAGAATACGCGATAAAATGCGCGATATTTTCAAAAACAATATTAGGTGATTTTCCTACCTTGGAATTTCTCCTATCTCGCGTTTTATTAGATGGATTTTAACGAATAATGATTTATTAGATCCGCAACGTAAAAATCCAAAATTTGTAATAATGCACGAGTAAATCGAATGCCAACTGTACAAATTAGACCTGAAATATATGATTTTTAGAAATTTGTTCGCACAAAATTTTCGTATTTGGATACAGATTTCTCTGAAGCTGTGTAGGCTACATTCACGACATATATATCAAATAAATCAGAATCGTGAGTTCTTCATTCCTATAAATGACTTTTTGAAAAACGTGTTTGCGGAACGAAATTATAAGAAAATTTCAAAAAACACTTAAAATCTGGCTTCAAAATGTCAGCATCATTTAATGGTAGACGCACATCAAATTTTGAAAAGTTATACATTGGTAGGATGATCCTTATTTAGTTGGCTTCTACTTTCACTTTGGCAGGAAAATCGGGAAAAATGTGGTTTAATCACAAATCGGGAGAAAACAAAAAAAGTCACGTTGGCTTCAACCCATTTTTACCCATTTTTTAACGTAAATATAGCCACAGCTTCCACGCAAATCAACTTTGAAGGCCAATATTTTTTGCCAAGTCTAAAAACATTTCATTTTATCCAAAAGCATTTGAATTGTACAATATACAAACACTATTCTCGAGCTATAAAGGGGAAAACCTTGGCTTCAACGATGTTAAATTTTCAATAATATTGCCCATATATACAAAGATATAATTTTGTTTTAATTAATTTTATTAAAAACGTAGTAGCTAGCCCAAAGGACCAAAACGGTTACAAAAACAACAATAAAAAAGTATAGTACTCAAAATTGGAAGAAAAGGAAGATGACAAATATTCAAATCTTCGCACTACATCCGTAATGTAAATCGACGTCGAAATTCTTCTACGAACTAAATAAAGACTACCAGGAATGACAACAAATGTGCCATATTCTGGATTGTGCAGCCTCAGAGGTAGTCCTTGAAAAAGTTCAATGGAAATAACCCGGGATATTATCTTAGAAAAAAAATTTACGATACCATTTACTTTTCCACTTAACTTTACGCTAAAATCGAGTTATTTTCTGTCACGATAAGGATTGCTAGGGATTGTCACCAAATGACATAAATTGGATGAAGTATTAGGTCTGTACGATAACTCAAAAGTTTGTACAAATTTGTACAAACTTTTACTGTAAAAGGAAATGAGAAGTAGTTGCAAGAACTTGCATATACTTTTTACTTACGAAGTTATCGAACAGGCCTATTAATAATTACACTATGATACAAAAGTGGACACATTTTTTTTGCAGGATTTCTGATGCACAAATTCGGTTTTGTGGGAGTCCATAGAAGACGAAAATACCTTTGGTTTCTTTGGGTCACTTCGGTACTCTTTTCTGGATCCCTGGGCATATTGGTCTAACTGGAAATGTACACGCTGACTCCGCAGCAAAATATGCTTGCTCAGCACCATTAGTGACCGATACATTAATAGAAAAAGTAGATTTAAAGAAAGTTATTAAGTCTGAAATAAAAGCCTATGTTTCTAATAAATACAAGGATTTTACGCATCCCCATTACAACATTATAAATCCCGAAAATGTATTTCCTATTTATTCTTCCAAATTGGAGAAAAGGAAAATTAGAATTTTCTCAAGACTGCGAATGGGACATACAGTTTCAACGCACTTGCACCTACTGAACAGGAATTTCGACGACAAATGTACAAAATGTAATAATGTTTGCACCGTCCGTCACATCCTTTCTGAATGCCCGTCTCTACATCAAGAACACAACCTAATACTGCACAACAAAGGATTGGATATTCTTAAAACTCCTACAATTGAAAATGTCAACACAGTTTTTGAATTTATTTCATATTGTAAAATACCAATTTAATATGTACTATAATCATTATACCAAAAATACTCTGTAATCAAATTTGGATAGCTGATGGCCTATGCTGCTAATGCTATTCTCCCAATTTATCTTATATTAAATATAAGATAAATTCTATAAATAAATAAATAAATTTTCACTGTAGCACAGTGTTATCGTGATCTAAATCAGATATTCAACTTGAAAATTTTAGTTCTTCATCTTCTTTCGATTGTACACAATCATTTATTCTAACATTCTCATCAATTCATCAAATCCTGGATAAGGTAAGTGCAGCAATAGTCGCATGGGCGTAGCCAGGAATAGCTAGGGAGGGGCAGCTGCCCCCCTCTAGATCCTACAAAACAGTTCATTTGTATGCATGGTAGAATAAAACAAGTAATAACAGCGTTAAGTTCGGCCGGGCCGAACTTGTTACACCCTCCGCCACGAGTTGTATTGAAGTAAAATGGAACAAAATACCGAATATCGGGAGGTACCGTTCTATGGGGGCTATATGAAGGCGTAAAGCTTTACCAACAAATTTCAGGTGGAAAGTTCTATACACCCAACGATAACTAAATACCAAATTTCAGCCATTTTGGTGGGATAATGAAGCTAAACCCTTCAAAATACCGAATATCCGGAGGTACCGTTCTATGGAGACTATATTAAGGCGTGGACCTATACCAACAAATTTTAGGTTGAACGTTTTATATCCTCAACGAAGACTCATTACCAAATTTCAACCATTTTGATGGGATAATGAGGCTAAAATATTCAAAATACCGAATATCAGGAGGTACCGTTCTATGAAGGCTATATGAAGGCGTGAACATATACCAACAAATTTCAGGTGGAAAATTCTATACACCCAACGATAGCTAAATACCAAATTTTAGCCATTTTGGTAGGATAATGAGGTTAAAACCACCAAAATACTAAATATCGGAAGGTATATGAATGCGTGAACATATACCAACAAATTTCAGGTGGAAAGTTCTATACACCCTAACTAAATGTCAAATTTTAGCCATTTTGGTAGGACAATGAAGCTAAAACCTTAAAAATACCGAAAATCGGGAGGTACCGTTCTAAGGGTGCTATATCAAAACGTGGACCGATACCATTTTCAATACCAACCATCCTGCAAGTAATAAAAACTTCTGTACCAAATATTAACTCTCTATCTTGAAAATTGCGACCTGTATCTTGATTTCAACAGACGAATATTTCGTTGTGTTACAAACGCAATGACAAATTTAATTATACCCTCCATATGGTGGAGGCTATCATAAGGTAACAGCAATACCGAGCTGATTGAAATGGGCTGTAATGTTAGTGTCGAATTCCATACGATATTTTATATTTTTATTTCTATTTTCGATGTACATATCGTCACCATAAATGCCCGAAGACGTAACCCACATGAAAATCGAAATTCGTTTTTTGATGGAATCTGATACATAAAGCTAAAATACATGCTCTGGCAAAAGTTCAATTTTCTTCGTTCAAAAATAGCCATCCTATTCAAGAAATGGCATTTCGAAAATGGGGTAACATTGCAGATTTTGTTGTAATGACGGATCCCAAAACCAAGCGTTTCAACGGTTTTAGTTTCATTCATTCGTGCATGACTGATAATACTCCAAATACTCGCCCTCATAAGATTGTTATTCTATAAAACAATTTTCATTTTAAAACATTTTTTGCTTCTCCTGTAAAGTTTTGGGTTTGTGGGTTACGTCTTCGGGCATTTATGGTGACGATATATTAGGGACATATATTTTTTGGTGAAAAAAATATATCATTCAGAAAAAAACTAATTCCCGTAAAGACTTCTTCATATCAATCATATGTAACCTCTTCCATGTCCGAATAACACCGCTTATAGAGGAGGCGGTACAACATTTGTTAAATCTTCAAAATTTTGTTTACTTTTCGATAAAATAAAAAAATGTGGTTTATTTCTTATAAAAGTTAAGAAAATTCGATTTTAGTGAAATAGTGCTTTTTTGCTAGTAGTCGGCATGACCTGTTCCAGTAATCAGCATATCATATTTTAGTAAATAAATGTAATAAGCTTGGGCGTAGCCAGGTATGTGCGGCTGCCTTATAACATCATGACAGTATTACAATAATTTTTTAATAATTTATTTTTGTAATGTGTTCTTTTGAATATTATCTACCATCACAACAAAAATTTTATTGAAAATTTGTTAATTTTAATATAACTACAGACATTACCTCTCCGATGTAATTCTGATGTAATATAAATGGTCTGAGCTCAAAAAATGTTACACAAAGTTAGATGACAATATTAGGTTTGTCCTTGTACTTTCTCAGTAAATATTACTCAGTAACTTCTTTTTAGAGAGTTAGGCATTTTATACTCTTTCAATGGAAAAAATTAAAAAAGTAAAAAGACAGCATTCAGTATACATTTTCAATTTGACGATTATGATATTTGAATATTTAAACTTTTGACAATTGCTAAAGCTACAAAAATATAAGTTCTCAGTAATAAAAATTTCAAAACAAGTCTCTCAATTCATTCTCATTTACTGAACATTTGTGTAAAAACAACATTCAGTAATAATTTGTAATAATTATTACAAATTATCGAGTACGCAGACACTCTTATTATTGAAGCATTTTTAAAATCGTTTTCATATTTTGTTATAGTATATTTTATGTTGAAAACACATCCATCGTTTGAGTAAAGTTTTGTGTCATCTCTGGTAGAAGAATAAAGATTAGATGCTCATGGAGCAAGTATGATTAATATGATTAAGCAACAATACGGGTAAAAAACTAAAACTGGCAGAAATGACACAAAACTTTACTCAAACGTTTGATGTGTTTTCAGCTTTAGTTATTTGTGCTCAAATACAAAAGATGCCGACTACTGGCACATGCCGGACTTAGGAGCACTTAACCCATTACACCAATTGTTTAACTTCATATAACTCTCTATTATGACGATTAATGTTTACAAAGCGAACTGGCGGTCTTGAAAAATTTACTGATCTCTAACAATACCATGATATAATCCCGGCGAAGGGAACTTACAATCGGCATTTTCAGGCTTTTGAGATATTTTTGGCGAAAAGCGACCCAATTAGGTGTCGAGTATCCTAAGGGGTCGATTATGGATAGCAACTCAACTGTAGTTGCGTTGCCAGAAGAGAAAATCGTATAATTAAAGTAAGTGAAATGACAGCAATTTTTGTCAAATTCATTCATTGGCCACGGGAATTCTGCATCGCAATAATAATTGCATGACATGTTTAAACAAAAATTGCCATGTTCAATGCTTAACAGATTGCGAGACGAAGTTCACCAGTATGTCGAAAGAAGAATGTGTGCGAATGAAACACGCCCGAACTTTAGTTTTCGAAATAATTTTACCTTTGCTTTTGCTTCAGAACAAAAAACAAATTTGAAAAACACACAAGAGTTTGGACGTGTTTCTTCGCACACATTCTTCTTTCGACATACAGAAACAGGCTGTTAATAATTATTAGAAAATAAAATTACATTTTTAAATTATTGACTACATTAGAAATCACCCCTCATGAGCTTTAAAAGCTTTAATAATGGTGATAAAAGTAAAAAAGTCAAGACACATATCTCGGGAAGAATGGATCAGGGTCCCAAGGACTATCTATGGTATAAATTCCTGCCCGATGCGGGACTTGTTCCCTAAACGAGACTTGTTCCCAAATCTCATAAAATATAAATGCCCCTCTAATAAAGCCCAACATTAGCTACCAGTAGTGAATATTCCAGAACTATCCGTGCCGATCCTGAAGCCGGACTTGAGATTCCACTAAGAAAAGAAGCTTAATATAGGGTCGCATGGTGGAAAGATTTATACACTTATTCACGGTGTTTGATAGCAAGAACGCAATCTAACTTAATTTATAACCCACACAAATAAATACATGATATAAAATGTGTAACTGAATAATGTAGCAACGTCAAAAAACAACAAAATTTCACAAGATACAAACCAACAAAAAAACTTAATAGCTCAGACCAGAAACAACAATCGGTAAATGTAATCCACCAACAACAACTGCTACAAGAAACACAAATAACAACAACCACTTATTCTATCAATGGTTGGCTAGGCACTTACACAGGGAGGGAACAAAACGCAAACAGCATGTGGCAGCGAGCCGACTGAAAGTGCGTCCGACAGGACGCACACAGAACTAATGCAGGCAGTTATGAATGGTGGTAAAAACATTAATAAAAAGTAATACGATAACCACGAAAAGCTTCAGTTCCTTTGTTTTTGTTCTTGTATACTATTACAACTTTCAAAATTCGAATTGGAAATAAACACTGCACCAACAGTCACAACAAACATTATAGATTTCTTCCCGTAAATATTCTTATTTTACTTATATTATTCCAATCGGCTCCTGGATGACAGTTCGATCCATATATATACATTTTTCTTTTCGCGCTGATCTCTTATATTGCACCAAGTGAACTCCTTTTTTTCTTTTCTTTTTTCGTCTTGCCAAATTCTATTCAAGTGTTGTATATTATTATGTACGCTCGCTCATAAGCGCATCCCATTAAAAGAGGGGAGTCATAAATGTGTGTGTGTGAGCAAACAACTTCCAAGTGTTTTATGAATTATTCACACTTTTAAACAATTACTTTACTTTTCCGTCGGCAATTTACAAGGATATAACAATTTCATTGTTAAAAGGATACACTTCAAATTTTACAGAAAATAAATGAATGATATAGACGAAGGCGATTTTCAATTTTTGTAGGACTTGCGGGTGACGAGAGGCAGGAAAAGCTATTGTGAGATTTCAATCAAAAGTTTGTAGTAATTTTTGAGGGCAAACGCCCAAAGTGCGGAATCATTTCATTATTTCCATAATCTGACAAGTACTAAGTTCTTTTCGTATAGTTTTATACTTAAAAGCACTTCATAATTCACAGTAAAATACAATTTTCTTTTTCCATCTCTTTAAGAGAAAATATTTATGTACTCGATTGAACTTCGTCAAAATTGTCGACTACCCGGAGAGATGCCATATTAAATATATTTGACAAAGTAACCGTTTTGAAATACCGGTTAACCGAGTCCACCTATTATCAAAAATTCCAGTTGCACTTTCGCATCAATTGGAGTACTCTACTTTATTGGAGGGTTGCCGTCTCTTTCACCACAGCAAAATGTTGGAATGCGTGTAAAACGGCGTTTGTATTTGCTCTGTTCCTTTACGTACCTGAGGTTACCATTTCTTACCATTTTTAACCTGCCAAGCGTTCCTTTACTTTAAAAAGCACGCAATTTATATGGGAGCTGTTCACCACTTTTACCATTTTTTGCCACTGTTACCATTTTTAAAAGTAAAGGAACAGACCAATTATTAAAGCTGAAAACTAGAGTTGTACAATCTAGTTCATTTGAAAGATCTAGTTCAATAGCTCAGCTCTTTAAACTGAACTAGGTCAGTAATCTAGTTCATAGTTCACTGTCCAGTTCAATCATTCGGATCAAAATCGTTCACCGGCTCTTAATCGGTCGTTTGATGAAAACGCATACATACACCAAATACAAACAAATGACTTATATAATTTAACTACTCCATAACAAAAATATTACATTTGCATAGTTTTATTGCATTCTTAAAGAAAGATTAATTAATTTTACAAAAATCATCGTTCATTTCGGTGGCTGGCAAAAAATCGTATGTTGTGTGTGTGTGTGTGTAGAAATTGTCATTGCAAAAAAGCTTTGTGTGTGTGTTTCTTTTTATTTTTTACCTTTTTTTCTATCCAAAAAGGCAGATTGAATCTGGATTCGACATATTGTAATATGTTATGTCTCGTATGTTTTTGTAGAAATCTTAATTTTCGGACAGCTATTCCATGTACCTTGATCCAAAACATAAACAAACTGATCACATTACAAAGGCATCCCTTAACATAAACGACGCCGTCATTTTATATATTTGTGAACGACATGTTGAACTAGATTGTGAATCGTTCGTTGATCGTACGGTCACCGACTGATTATAGTTCAGTGAACTATTGAACTATAATGAACTATATCGACTGATCTAGTTCATACGCTCTTTTCAATGAATCGTTCAATTGAACTAGTTCGTTCATGAACTATACAACTCTACTGAAAACACATCCAAAGTTTCATTTCTTGTAGATGAATAATATACAAAGTGCTGCCAAGTTTATTTTTCTTAATTCTTCTACCAGAAATGACATAAAACTTTACTCAAACGTTGGATGTGTTTTCAGCTTAAATTTACGTAATAACCATATGAAATCTTCAAGAACAAACATGGCATCACTTACACATTTTTCTTGTGGTTTTTGTTTTTGACGTGTCAATTACACCCGGCAAAAGGCTATAAGGGGCCAAATACATACGGTCCGTTGAGTGTCGCGTTATAACAACCAAATGAAAACTTCACGAACAAACTTGGCATCACTTACGCATTTTTCATGTGGTTGTTGTTTTCAACGCGCAACGTGTCGCACAACGGATCGTATGTAGAGCTGGCAAACCATCGATTTTCCCAACATAAGATATTTTCGATATAATATTTTAAAATATCGATTGCTATAGATATTATCGTTAAGTTGTCAACACCGTTAATTTGGAGATGAAAATGGCGGAAATGTCAATGCTTTTCTTGACAATTGCTTTTAATCCATAAAAATATAAAAAAATGCATTTTACTTTCTCGAAAAATGTGTACGTGTAACTACGGACTTACTTTCTAACACACACAAAACAGAAAAGCAGCGAAATATCTATTTATTTCAATAAATTTTAGGTTGGGGATTATTGTTCCGATAATATCGATAATTTTTAAAAAATAATCGATTTTATCGATAGTGCCATCGATTTTTCGCCAGCTCTAATCGTATGTTCCGAGGCCGTAAGGACACTAACACTATGTTTACATTTACGAAATCCACTCGATTTCAACTGTCAATTCCATTGCTCAAACGTCAAATGAAATCCACTCGATTTCAGATGAGTTTTCATTTGACGTATACGCAAAGGAGTTGACAGTTGAAATCGAGTGGATTTCGTAAATGTAAACATAGTCTAAGCTGAAAACACATATAACGTTTGAGTAAAGATTTGTGTCATTTCTGGTAGATGAATAAAATACCAAAAATGACACAAAATTTTACTCAAATGTTGGATGTGTTTAGGCATTACAAATTTGTGCAATAGGTATGTCCCGGTCCACACTAGAGTGATTTCATTGAAAAAATTGAATGAAATTATGCGTCTCTAGATCGACTTCCATAGTAGAGTAAAATCATAAAATTGCTGTAGTGGGGAATTCGATTTAAGAACGCCTAATTTCATGAAATTTTTTAATATTTTGGAGTAGGGACTCCTCTTATGAATATTGTAAAACTAATTGGCCTTCAGGCTTACTTTACAAAATGTTTCAATAAATAAAAACAAATTACCCTAGTTTGGACCAGGACATTTATATAAGGTAGAAGTGACAATCAGCTGTATTTTTACTTTTTTTTTGTAAATTTGGTTTTCAAAATGTAATAGGGTAGGGTACTCATGAAATTTGGAATTTTGAAATTTGCAACCATAAAATACTTTTCATCCTAAACGTGTAATAAAAATGACCTACGACAGTTTATATTTGCATGTTGATTCAAATTTGTTCTATTTCAGAGGATTTTCAAAATGTATTTATGTTTTCAGAGGATTTTCAAAATGTATTTATGTTTTTCCTGAGAAAATTTTAAGAACGACCCTATTATTCAATATTTTCTTTGACATTAAATTTTCAATAACAACAATGTTTTTTTTTTGTAAATTTGTTAGTTATTGTAATTTATGCATATACCTTATAGCTGTGTTCCTTTACTTACCTGAGGTTACCATTTTTTACCATTTTTAACCTGCAAAGCGTTCCTTAACCCCGAAAAGAGGCAAAACTGGAAGCAATTTTTAAGAGAGTGAGAGTGGAGAGAGAGCGAAAATGGCTTTCTCTTCTACCACAGGCTACCAGCAAAATTTTTGCAGGTAAAAAATGGCAGAACTGATTTTTCGACTTTTGTTTGACGATTATTTCACAATGAAAAAGAAAATGGGCGAAAAACAGAAGAAAAAGTCGAACGCTGACAAAACTAACTGTGAAATAAAAGACGAAAATTGACTTTTTATGTTTCTTTTTGACATTGCTGCCAGATCTACCATTTTTCTGTTCCTTTACTTTTCTGGTAAAAATGTTCATGAGAGAACAATTTTGAGCAATTTTGACACTTTTCCCTTTTACCATCCTTACCATTAAAAAAGTAAAGGAACAAAGCTTATATGAATAACCAGCAAAAAATTTTGGAAGTTGTGCAATTGGACTTATGATTTCACAACATCTTTCGATGTAGTCCAACAGAGTTATGAAAAATGCACTCCGTTCGATACATTTTATAAGCAGTTGCAGTGGAGATCCCTACAGAAAAAAACCAGCTGGTTGATCCCTACACATTTCTTCAAAAGACAAACAAGATAATTTTTGCGGTAATTCACGAGACGGAAATTTTTAATGGAGTGGAGTTGGAGTCCATGTCGAAAGCTGAACTAGTGATGGGAAGGCAACATATAAAACATTACAATGATTAAAGAATTCACTTTGGCAGTTTTGTTGTGATGTGTGTTTACTTTTTATTTTTAAAGTGGGGTACACACGACCAGTTTTGACTGCCAGTTTTGCTCAAATAATCGGTTGCTTGCCAGTGTGGCGGCTAATTTTTATCGGTCATCAGGCAACCACAAAATATTTTGTGGTTGCTGGACAGTTTGACATTTATCAATATTTCCGAAAAATCGAAAGTCAAAACTGATCGTATGTACCCCGCTTAAAGTAAGCCCGCTTAATCACATATTTGTTGTTTTCAAATTTTAAAAACAAGTTTTAATAGTGGGTGTAGTTAAAATTGATTTACTTTAGGGAAGGGCAGAGAATACTAGTTTCGTCCAACGCCACTTGGACTCATCAGTTCTCTTAGTTCTTTGCATTGAAGCAAAGAACTCTTCCCCAATTTTATGACGACTCGAGCTCAAGAATAAATGTGACCGACGAATTCGTTAAAATGCGAATTCAACAGAAACATTCAAAAACTTTCGTAGCCGCATATGCAAACCAAATTAACTACTCCCACTGTTATGCGTCTCCACAATGCAGAGAATCATCATGACTATGTTGACAGTCTGTCGAAAATAACAACAAACAAATCGTCCACCGTGCTGTGTGTCTGTTTTAGATTCACTTTGGCAGTTTTGTTGTGATGTGTGTTTACTTTTTATTTTAAAAGTAAGCCCGCTTAATTACATATTTGTTGTTTTCAAATTTTAAAAACAACAAGTTTGAGAGATTGCAAATTCTTGCTGGACAAATTTCTTCTAGCAGCAATCAGCAATTCTTCTTCTTCCTGAAAACAATCAATCATCTGTGTTCAATAGCTCATTTAGACTAGCCATAAATCCTCGACTGGATTTAATAAATCCAGTACAAATCTCATTGCATTTAGATATACATTTTGGAGGATTTAAATGGCAGTCAGCTGATTTTTGTTCATAGCCCAATTACCAAGGTAGATGCATCAGCCCATCTGATCGAATTTGAAACGTCAAAAGAATTCTTTGTAAATTGAATTCGTCTCAAAAAACATACGTAAAATTACAAATTTATTGTTTAATACTGAAAATGTTAGCACATTATTCTCCTAATGCTAACTAAAGAGCAAATAAAGAATTATTTTATCGCAGTTTGCCCATCCATGGTATAAGTAAAGAGGTAGATTTAAATGAAAAAATCTATAGAACCCTTGTTTTTCTTGAATTCCTAAAACTTCAAAATAAAAGCAACAAGTGGGTTTGTTTACAATGCATTTTTGAGCATTTTATAAAAAAACGCGAAAAATTAATGAAGAGTTAAATTTTCTCCACATAATCGAGTTGTGAATATGATAAACCGATTGTTTCAATGCAAATCTTACCAATTTCTTCCATACAAATGGTCTAAAAACAATTTTAAAAATCATTGAATTCGATTGTTTTTTAAATTGTTTGGCATATTATTCAAACACCACACATACATACACAGTTTGTTTATATTGTTTTGAAGTTTTAGGCATACTCGAATGAAAAAATTTAAATTGACATAAAGCTTTGGCTAACCTTTCTTATTAAACCATGTGCCCATCTAAAATAAATAAACGAATTATTTTATCGTTTAGACATCGTAAACATTAGTCTTGGTTGATTAAAATCAACTTTGTACATCAAAACAAACTAAATTTTTCCGCCTTGTTTACAAATTTTTACATTTCAAATTATTTTTAGTGTAGCAATTCACCGATGCATCTACCTTGTTTCTTGTGGCAGCTTGTAATTTTTTGTATTTTCTAGCAACATTTTGCAAAAAACAGAGTTGTATACGAGGATTTTTGCCAGATTTAAAACAAATCCACTCAATAGGAGGATTTATTTTTGTATGGGAAATCTGGTAGATTTTGGCTGGATTTAGCAAATAAAACCTGATAATGTGCTAAATCTATCTAATGAAGTCATATCTAAATGGGCTATAATTTGTTGTTGATTTATGTTTGTGAAAATTAAAAACAATCCCAGAAAAAAGTTTGGAAGTAGTGCAATGCAGAGTTATGATTTCAATACATCTTTCGATGCAGTCCACACGGAGTTATGAAAAATGCACTCCGCTCGATACATTTTAGAAGCACTCGCTTATAGATCCCTAGCCAAGCAAGCCAATTTTTTGATCCCTACAGTCGCAGTCTCTTTTCTGAACACAAGAAAGTCCCGGGCCACACTACAGTAATTTCACTGAAATTTTGATACGAAATTATGCGTCTCTAGATCGAGTTCCATAGTAGAGTAAAATCATAAAAATGCTGTAGTGGGGAATTCGAGCTAATAACGCCTAATTTCATGAAATTTTTTAATGAAATTCATACTAGTGTGGACCGGGACAAAGAGTGTCTAAAATTATAAGAATTTGTTAAAAAAAATAAAGAAATACAAACTAAACATACGGACATTGCTGTAATTCACGAGACGCAAATTATTTGGAGTGGAGTTAGAGTTTTTTTTTGGAAATCTGAACTGGAGTTGGAGGAAAAATGAAAAACCATTTGGGTGATGAAGCAATATCAATTGCGGTGTCACAAAAAGCAGAGCAGAGGAAGTAAACTCAGTTATGATCAAATTTAATGGATAGCTTTTATAATTTGTATTAGTGTAATAAAGTTAATATTCTTGTTTACCCGAATAAGCAGTGCATTTTATTTATGATTATGATGATTCTCTGCATTGTGGAGACGCATAACAGTGGGAGTAGTTAATTTGGTTTGCATATGCGGCTACGAGAGTTTTTTAATGTTTCTGTTGAATTCGCATTTAAACGAAAAAAATATGTGATTAAGCGGGCTTACTTTAAAAATAAAAAATGATTAAAGAAAATCAGATGCGCTTGGATTAAATTGAGAACGGAGGAAGTAAGCTCAAATGTGATTGACCGCCTGTTCATGTATGTCGCACGGAAACTTGTACGAAAGGAAAGCAGTCACGCACTTCCGTCTAAAAATGCGTTCATGTATTTCGCAAACTATCGTGCGACTGCCGTTACGTATCCTATGCGAAATACTACTAATTTCAATGTACATTTGTACAACTATGTTCCATAAATGAGAGCCAAATGAGAAATGAAAACAAAATCCACATATACATACAAACATTGGAATATGTGTGATTTGTTTTGTTTGAAAAATAAAATGTGTCGGTATTTTGAATTATTTTATTTTATTGATTTCTTCAAAATAATGAATGAAACCGCCATTAATAAGTGTCTATAAAATTTTTATTTTGTTTCAAGAATGTGTTGTATAAATCTGTTTTTTAGCTTTTCGGTGTTATTCGCGAGATTACGTTCTACTCGGCAGCTACAAAGCAAGTGAGTGATTTTGACATTCCCTTTCTATAAGAGACAGCCCTTTCGAAATACATAAACCCAAATTTAATGGAAAAGTGTACGTTTACGTGTTATGTCGTATGGCTTGTCGGTCAAATAGATTTTCGTTTCGAAGGCGTTTACATTAACAGAAAATGATTTTTTTCCATTTTCGAAGCACAAAAAACCTTTCGGTCGACATACATGAACAGGCTGTGAATTTAATGGAAACTTTTTTTTTTTGTAAATTTGTGTTTACATAAAAAAAATGTGTTTATATAATAAATATAATAAAGTTCTTTGAGTTCTTGTTTTACACAAATAATAAATGAATTTTATTTATTTTGGGATATTCCGCAATGGCTTGTAATTTAATTGCATCTTTATACTGACTAAAAATGCAATCCGAAAAGTGTCTTTAAATTCAATTCAAAACACTACATCAAAAACTGTGATTTGGATCGAAAATGGAGTGCATCCTAGCTGTGTGCTGTGGAAGCAAAATGGAGTGCATCCTAGCTGCGCGCTCTCTTGTAAAATTCATAAGTGAATTCATAGGAAAAGATGTACTCCAACGGCAATTGCACTGTACACTTGTACTGATTAAACTGCATTGACGGATGCAAACTTTTTGCTGGGTATGCTTTGTTATATGACGTGTATACTAGGGTGGTTTTAAAACATCGATGTCTGATTTATTTTATGCGGCACCCCCTAAAGTTTGTTAGATTTTATGACTGCCAAAGTTTGAGTACAATCGGAATATGTTTCCATGGCCATTAAATATAGCTAATATTAAAATTCGACACGATTTTCAAATTTTTTGTAGAATTACTTGTTTAGCCATAGAAATGAACTGGTAAAAGTGTTTCAGCGATTGGACAATAATGGCCAGGACAGAATCAATCCTCGCTTGCTTTGCTTGCTTCCCAAATGTCAAATTATAAAGGAATGCCAGAGCCTCCTAAAGGGGAACGCAGGCGGATTTGCAAAGAGGCTCTGGCATTCCTTTATAATTTGACATTTGGAGACTCGAGCAAAGCAAGCGACGATTGATTCTGTCCTGGCCATTATTGTCCAATCGCTGTGTTTAAACCTGTAATTGAAACTATCCATCCCTCATGGCATATTTACCAAGGTAGAAGCATTAGCCAACAACAACAACAAAAACCAGTTCAGTACTGTGAAATGTCAAAAATGTTTTCCAAAAATAAAGCGATTCACACAATTTTTTTCAACAAAATATTGTTAGGCAGTTATTAATAAACGCATTATTACAAAAAACCATCAAAGTTTTACAATTTTTGTTTTTTAATGTTGTGTTTTCATTTACAACTTTAGCTTTGTTCTTTTACGTTAAAGTTTCTTAAAGTTTTACCACTTTTATAGGCCATTTAGATATGAGCTCATTAGCCGGATTTACCGCATTACCAGTTTGTATTTACTAAATCCAGCCAAAATCCACCAGATTTACCATACAAAAATAAATCCTGGTATTTAGTGGAGTTGTTTTATAGTGCGGTTACACTACAGTTTTTTACCGGTTTAACCCACTTTATGAGGATTTATTGCTTAATCTGGTCAAATCTGACCAGATTTGCCATACAAAAATTAAATCCTCTCACGACTGGGTTTATTTTAAATCCGGCATAAATCCACCAAATATACAGTGTTGTATTCGGTATTTGTGCAAAAAAAATCCAACTCTACTCAAAAAGTACCAAAAGTTGCAACTGTTTTTGTAACAGAGTTTGTCGTGTTTTACAAGTTTATGATTGGTTGCATGAGATTTTATGGAGTTAACAAATCTAAAGTTATTTGAAAATCATAAAATTATTTATTTTTTTACATTAGACACTTTTTTAACAAAAAGTACGCTTGATACCTTGATACAAAAATGTATCCCTGTGTGTAAAATATACCAATATGAGCAAAGAGGGGACGATATCTCATGCGAGAAATTGTAAAAGTGTTAAACACGACTTTATTAGTTATTTTGTATGTATACGTAAACAAACATCAGCTGACAGTTTATATCCTCGAAAAGCTAAGTGTAACCAGCAAAGATTAACCCACTGGATCTATTAAACCCAGTGGGTTAACCTTCAATAGTGTAACCGGGGTATTAAATCCGGCATAAATCCTCCTATACAACTCTGTTTTTTGCAACATGTTGCTAGAAAATAAAAAGTGTTGCAAGCTGGAACAAGAAACAAGGTAGATGCATCGTTCAATTGAATGAAACAAAAATAATTTAAAATGCAAATTAATAAGGCGAACAAATTAAATATGCTTTGATATACAAAGTTGATTTTAATCAACCAAGACTAATATTTACGATGTCTTAACCGTGGTGCAATGGTATGCACATCCGCCCTGCACGCTGAAGGTCGTGGGTTCGATTCCCCGACCATGCAACATCAAACAATTTTCAACGGTGGCAAAATACCCCTCAGCAATGTTGGCGACATTTCCTGAATATATCAGCCGTGTAAAACTTCTCTACTTGTGGTGTCTTATACCCCGGTTACACTATTGAAGGTTAACCCACTGGGTTTAATAAATCCAGTGGGTTAATCTTTGCTGGTTACACTTAGCTTTTCGAGGATATAAACTGTCAGCTGATGTTTGTTTACGTATTCATACAAAATAACACATAAATATCAAAAAATAGTTTCCAAAAATTAAAATAGTAACTATTGATGCATTACAACAAGTATTTAAACAGTATTGTGATTGATTGGAAAATAAAAAATATGGGACAAAATGCATAAATAGTGAGCAAAGAAAATATTATGCTCTGTTCCAGAACCTGCAAGAAGCTACTACTTTTTACTACGATAACATTTTTTCCTTTATGTTATCGAAAAAATTTTTAAAAATTAATAGATTCTTGCAGTTCTGGAACAAACCATTAATGGGTAATTTACACGATATGTTTTTTACATAAGAGTTGCCACTTTTTATATACAAAATATATACGCAAAGTGACAACACATATGTAAAATTACATATCGTGTAAAACACCCATTACCGAAAATGTAATAAAGTCGTGTTTTAAACTTGTACGATTTCTCGTATGAGATATCGTCGCCTCTTTGCTCATATTCGTATATTTTACCCGCAGGGATATATTTTTGTATCATGGTACTTTTTTTTAAAAAAGCGTTTTGTGACGTACGTTTTTTTTTAATTTGCTTTATTATATTTTTTTGTAGTAAATTTTTCTGCATTTATTCGGTTGTCTTCATACCTAGTGACAAATAGCATTAACTAGGCATAGACTTGTCAAAGCAGTGTTAGTCCCATCTCTGAACGACTTCAGTAGTGGGATTCTGTAACTCATTTTTGCTGTTATCGATAATTGTCGGTAAAATTAAAATGCTTATAATTTCGATAATTAACGAAATTTTTCGGTAAGTTAACGATGAATAAAAAGTAGTCGCTAGCTTCTACCGACACCAACAGTGATGCCAACTTTCCTTTATGTTTTTAGTCATAATTTTGCGATTTAATTTTACCGATTTTTGTCGGTAACAGCAAAAATGAGTTACAGAATCCCACTACAGCTCAGATGTTTTTAAGTGTTGTAAAAGAAGGGAGTTGATATGTCAAAATTTGCTTTAGACCTTGACTAAAGAGACATTGGGAATGAAGAACAACGACAAGAGCAAAGTCATTAAGGTCATAAGCGCCAACGAGAGGACGGATTATGAAGTGTGAGATTAACCCATCAATAACGTTAAAAATCATGTTACCTATTCTATGATAGAAGTGAAGTCGATTTGTAAAAAATACATAAAACAGTCATCATAAATATGACCTTAGAAGATTAATCCGTCATGGCAAATTTTGTAACAATTAAAAAAGTAATTCGAGTTATCTTACGAAAATCGTCATATATGTACTCAAGTGAAGGGTAAGGAGTACAGTTACTCAATAAAATAGTTACTTAACGTAATATTCACTTAGGGCTCCTCGGTCCGTGATCATATGCTGAGGAAACATCAGAGCGGCGGTTATTTGCCATAAAAAGATCCCCGTGCAACATATATTCCTCGTGGCAACCACACGCCCCTTCATATTCACCCCAGTGGTAAAGCTTTTATTTGGTAAAGTGGAGATTCACGTGAGTACAACTAACTAAGACACCAACCGTACTGTACAAGTCAGGAGATAGAAAACACAGTGGAAGATTATCCATAAAAAAATGTATATATATAAAAAAATTCAAACGAAAATTAATTTCCAGATCCATAAATATCATTACATTGAAGCTGTTGAATTGGCGTTGAATATGGTTGATCTCCAAGTAGCGGAACCTAACCTGAATTATATAAGCACGTGGAAGTATGTATGTACATAATTAGATATAGTAGTGTATACATAATATAAAATAATGTAACAAAGAAAGAAAAAACACTACCCATTCATTAAAATGTTTCAAAGTCATACAAAACCGCGATTTAATCAAATGACAGAATACATAAGGATCTTTTGTAAGAAAATAATGCGTTAAGATAAGGAGGACACTCTAACTCCAGTTTATGTAAATACGCTAACCGTTTAATTATAAATCCAATTTATGTCTATAACTATATTAGTGCCTCAATTATCCCCAGTAATAGGCCGTTTATATATAACCGGGTTAACCCAGTGGGTCTGCCATTTCCATTGAGTATACTTCATATAAATCCTCATAAAGAAGGTTAACCCTGCAAAAAACTATAATATAAACGCCGTATAAGTTACTATTAATGTTATATATGCATGCATGTTTGAATAATATTCGTTTTCATCATTAGTCATAAGATATTAAATCATTGTATTAGAAAGATAATTATATAATATTAAACTCATGAAATTTCAGTAAATGTAAACATGAGGTGTTAATTATTTCAGAGGGACAAGCATGAAGCTAGAGTCAAAAAGGGAGTAACAGTAAGTTTAAGGGAGATTCCGTAACATAAAAAGGGCCAAGGGAATCTCACAAGGATGATCAATACAAGGATCATGCAGAGGGTGGGCAGCCTTAGGATGTGCCTACAACTAACTTCCTACACTTAATAAAAAAAAAATAAATCCGTGTCCTAAGTTGTAACTAGGAATGAAAAATGTCCGTCCGCAACTCTTATATACCTAAGTGTCCGTCTTGTTTTTTTTTATTTCGAGCACAATAAATCGTTAACACCTGGCACTTTAATTTATGTATATGGATTGAGGCGGAAAGAACCACCCCAGCCGACGAGCTCAAGCCGAAGCAATTAGTTCTAGTGCCACCGCCCATAAAACCCAAAAACAGATCCATTACAGTTTAATGTAGAAAAAATAAATAATTTTATGATTTTCAAATAACTTTAGATTTATAAAGGCCATAATATCTCATACGACGAATCGTGAAAGTGTAAAACACGACAAACTCAGAAATGAAGCAGGAAAGCAAGGCACCTAAGCGAGGCAGCTTATATATATAATGAGCTATGAAGCAAAACTTAAGAGAGAGCATGCCAAAATGGCTTTCTCTTTTACTACTTTCTCCTTGACAAATTTCGTGGTGTAAAAAGTGGAAAATCTGTCAAACTGTTGATTTGACATTTATTTGACAATTAAGGCAAAAGAAAAGGAAAATAAAATAAGTATAAAAAATAAAAAATGTAAACCAATGAAATAAATATTATTCTTTTAAGCAGCCATGTTTGTTTTTGACATCGCTGCAAGATCTACTATTTTTCCGTTTCTTTACTTTTGTGCAAAACAATTTACGACAGTTTTCTCTTTTTGTTAATTTTCTCGTTTAGAGTTAAGCTTGATGATCTGAAATTATTTGCAAGTGAAAAAGGAGAGCCAAGGACTCGAACCCACATAGTCACCAAATTACGTTACCTGGTTTCATTGGTGGTAAAGCAAATCTTCGGACGTATCGACTATGTAATGGCTTCTCTGTCCTAGAACTTATCGTTTTTCAAATGCAAGTGTGTTTTTGTACATTAACGCGGATACTTGGCCACAGAAATGTATTTTCTTCATGACAAACGCTTTTGCTACTTTTACTATTAAAAAAGTAGGAACGAAGTTTTTTACAGCGCGCAGTACATCAGCTGGGTTGATGCGGTACCTGTATGATTGTGCAATGCCAACCCTACATGACATGAAGAAACAAAAACAACCATGGTATAAGTAAAGAGGCAGATTTAAATGAAAATAATCAATAGAAGCCTTGTTTTTCCTGAATTCCTAAAGCGCTCGGCACATACGGTGCGTTGAGCGTTGCGTTACAACAACCACATGAAAAAAGTGTAAGTGAAGCCAAGTTTTTTGAAAAACAACAATATGTGGTCTGTTCCTTTACTTTTAAAAGTGGTAAAGTAAAGTGGTAAAGCACGTAAAGGAACACGACTATGGCTGACGCATTGTTGTTTTTCAAAAAACTTGGCACCACTTACTCTTTTTTTATGTGGTTGTTGTAACGCAACGCACCGTATGTGCCGAGCACTTTAAAGTTAAACATAATTTTACTTTAACGCGGCAGCCATATTGTTGTTTTTCAAGTGCCAACGTTTCTCCACATAATCGAGTTGTGGATATGATAAAATGATTGTTTCAATACAAAGCTGACGAATTTCTTCCATACAAATGTTCTAAAAACAATTTTAACAAGTGAGCAAAGGCTATAGTCGGGACGGGGCCGACCATGTGATACCCTACACCACTACCCCTTTGCATAAGCTTTTCACTGGTAAACATTTATTTTAGGGAACATAATCCGACTACCACCAAACATATTTTGGTTTTTAATCAAAAAAATATGCCTCTTTCTCTCTGGGACCCCCATAAGCAACCAAAATTGTGTGACCATCCGATCAAAATTTCGGCCTGTAGAATGGAAGAATTGGATGCATTACCGACTATTGTGGTATATCCCTTGTTTGACCACCTTCGCCAACCTACTTTACACCAATGTACAGGTAATATTTTCTTCTTCCATTGACAGGCTTTGCCGTTGAAATAACCCTACTAGAAATCGATATATTCACAAAGAATAAAATTTTGAATTTGTCCCACATGAGTTTTTCCCCATTCCGATCCCTAAATATTATCCGACTATCCGACAAAAATTTGTGACTATCCGATCAAAATTCCAACCTGTAGCGTGATTACAAAAAATGGAAAAATTGGATATATTATATTTTATAATATATTTTGCGATATCTCGGTTTTTTGCCCACTTACGCCAACATACTTTGCGTCAATATAAAGGACATCTTTTTTTCCATTGGCGGTCTTTCCTTTTGAAATACTCCTACTAGAAGCGGAAATATTCGCATAAGAAAAAACATTGACTTTTCTCCTCATAAGCTTTTCGCTTATTCCGACTCCTGAATATTATCCGACCATCACCAAAATAAATAGGCTTATTCCTCTGTGGGACCCGCATAAAATTCAAAAAACTTCGTGACGATCCGATCAAAATTGCGACCTGTAGCGTGATTACGAAAAAATCGGAAAATGGGATGCATTACCGACTATTGCGATATCTCCGTTGTTTGAGCTGCTACGACAACCTACTTTTCATCATTGTAATGGTGATATTTTTACTTTCCTTGCCAGGTTTTGCTTTTGATACACCTCTTAAAGAAACAGAGATATTGGCTTTGAAATAAAACGTTGACCATTCTCCAAATAAGTTTTTGCCCATTCCAACCTTGTCGGTGATGGTCACCTTAAAATTGGCAACGCATCCTGATTTTCGAAAACGTCCAGTGAACAATATTTTATGCACTGAACAATAACTTTTATTGCAGTTTGTTTTTATTGTCTATGTAAATGTAAAATGTAAATGTAATTGTTAGCAACATTTTTCAAATCTATAAAAGGCCCTTCAGGCGTTGATTCTGTCCTTTTTTGCTGGACAACTAAAACATGTAAGATCATTTTAACAACTTGTCATTTTAATTTTATAAACTTAATTTATTTCTATAGCGAATAAACACCACACATTTTAATATCAAACTTAAGCAACATTGGATTTGTTTTTACTTGGTCGTCGCCTTTGTTTGTATTACTGCCGTTTGATGTTAGATGGTTTGTTCGGGTTGTCAGCCTATAGCAAAAAGGGAGCCTTTTAGTGTCAAAGCCGACATTATTTTACTTGATGACATTCTTTTAATTTGATGCCGGATGAGACACGACATATTTTTATTCGATGTTTGATGAGCCATTGATATCAAACATTGTTAATCGTCATTTTGTCAAGCCGATTTGTGTCAACCAACTGTTTTGTGAGCCAATTTGCATCATCAGCCCCAGAAATTATATTATTCGACGTTTGATGAGCCATTGATATCAAACATTCGTCATTTGTCAAGCCGATTTGTGTTAATAAATTGTTTAATGAGTCAATTTAGATGAAATATCTTTTCTTTTGATGTGCCTATTCGTATCTACTACAAGCCGAAGAAGCTGCAGTTACAATCTGTGAAATTGTGTGTGTCAAGCCGTATATGTGATATTCAATAAATACAACAACAATCGTTTGAGGAATCCCCATCAGTTTGTTGTTAAGCCGTTTATGTTATTTGTTTACATTCGCTTATGTCCATTTGATGTCACAAGAGAAGCAACAGAGAAGTAAACGATCGACGCAAGGAAAACCCCCAGTCCGATTCGACGCATACATAACTGAGATGAGTCTCCAACATTCACCGCCTAATACACCAACAAACACTACAAGTGGTGCCCGCTTACAAACAGACGTAAGCACACCAGCAAGTCAGCCGTCTACAGCAAAGCCAACAACGTCTGCTGCCGCCGAAACAGCGAAACAAAAACAGACAGAAAAATCAGCCACAATGGACACAGCCGAGATGAGGAAAGAAATGCTGAAAATGCAAAAACAAATTCAGCTACAAATGCAGCAGCAAATGCAACAACAATTGCAAATGCAAACATTGCTTCAAAATCAGATGCTACAATTGAAGGAAGAAATGGTAAAAACTTTTGCATCGCAGCAACCAAAAACGTCCGTCCAAAACCCTCAGCCACAAACATCACAACAACAAATATTTGATCAGCCTTTGGAGCCGCCATTAACGTCACAACAACCAATATCACAGCCAACACAACACATCACAACGCCGCCAACACTGGAAATACCGCCGCCGTTGCCTGACATGCCACAGTCAATTATACGCCAACCAGAACCGACGCACGTAACGCAAGGAATGTCCGTACAATACATGCCAGCACAGGGACAACCAAATAATTCCATTAATACTGCAAATACTAATTACAACAATATGCCTCAAAAGAAAATTTATCCTCTTCCAATATTTTCAGGGTTGCCAGAAGAATGGCCAACTTTTTCCGAGTCTTTTTACAGCACCACAAATGAGTTTATGTACAGCGACCTGCACAATATTATGAGGTTAAGAGACGCTTTAAGAGGTAATGCAAGAGAGACGGTTGAACCATTATTGGGGAGCTCTGCCAACGTTGAAGCCATAATGCTTAACCTGAAAGAGATGTTCGGAAGACCAGAGCAACTCATCAAAAGCCAGATTATGAAAGTCCGTAAAATTCCCCCATTGGCTAAAGACGATTTGAATGCCTTAATAAATTTCGCCACCAAAACTTCAAATATGGCAACATTTTTGAAAAACGCTGAAGGAGAACATCATTTACATAACCCATCTTTACTGAGTGAACTTGTAGCGAAATTACCAATAAACCGACAAATGGAATGGGGTGAAAAATGCCTTTCATTAAATGAATCGCCTTCTATTTTACATTTCAGTGCATGGTTGCAAACATTACGACGCGTTGCTAACATCGTCCACGATACCCTCCCATACGCACCATACGTGTCCACTAATCGCCAGCAACCCACAAAGCCAAGCCGCCAAATTGCATGTGTCGCCGTCAATAATTGTAGTGTGTGCGACGGGGTCTGCACGTCAATAACAGAATGTAAACAATTCGCAGATATGCAGACGGACGAAAAGTGGAACAAAATTAAAGAATTAAAATTGTGTTTTTGCTGCCTTAGAAAAGGCCACCAATTGAACCAGTGTCGAAATAGAGTGTGTTGCGGTAAAAATAATTGCAATAAGTTCCATAATGTTTTACTGCATTATGACGTGGATGCCGATGAAGAAAATGAAAACGATAGTGGAAGAGTGCAGCCACAACAAAGAAATTGCCATGCCGTGAGTAGTGCCGGTAGCATACTTTTCCAAATATTGCCCGTAAAGTTGTACGGAAAAGATAAAACAATTTCCACGTATGCATTTATAGATGATGGTGCGAATGTTACAATGCTAGACAGTGGAATTGCAAGTGATCTGAAATTACGAGGAAACACGGCACAGTTATCCCTACAGTGGCTTAATAATCATTCGGTAGTGGAGAGCTCTGAAGTAGTGGATGTGACAATAAGTGGTATTGGAAGAGGCGACAGACAATATGTCATGAAAAATGTTTATACCACTTCAAATATGTCCTTGCCCATTCAATCGTGTGATATTAAAAAATTGGTAACAAATAACAATGTCGATGTTTCGAAAATAAAATTTGTAAATTATAAAAATGTGCAACCAAAATTAATTATCAGTTTACACCATTGTTTTTTGACAGTTCCACTGGATGTGCCCCGCTCGTTGTCTGCCGCTGGACCGATTGTAACCACTACAAGATTGGGTGTTGTTGTTTATGGCCCAACGCCTGGAGGAAAAGCCTCAACCAAAAATCGTGCCCTTCATGTCAGAATGTGTGCCACTTCAACAGAAAGTCCAGAAGATAACCTACGACAAATGAGTATGATGCAAAATAATTGTGACGTGAAAATCCTTGATGCAAAGGTGAATACAAAAAAGAAATTGCCAAATGATGATGAATGTGCGGTGAAATTATTGAGGAGCCAATCAAGAAAAATTGATGGACGCTATGAATGTCTTTTGTGGAAACAAAACGTGCCTCAATTCCCAGATTCCTATGATATGGTCCTGAAAAATTTGTATATTGTGGAAAATAAAATGGTTCGAGATAGGGAACATTGCAGTGCACATTGTGAAAGAACATGTTGCCCTATTTTGATGAGCTATGCCAGAAAAGTAAATGTGCACGAATTGCTATCTAATCCAGACCCGTTGTTTCACCTGCCACATTCTAATGTTACAATTGTGAATGCCAATGTGTTTGTGAAAAATTCAACTCGTGCCGATGAACCAAATTTTAATACTCATTACGTAGACGACTATTTCCAAAATGAAGAAGAAGCCGCAAAGGTGATAGAAGATGTGATAAGAATTCATAGTGTTGGAGGTTTTGAATTGAGAAATATTATGTCAAATTCCAAGAGGGTAATTCAAACTTGTGGAGAATCGGCCAGCGGAGTCAACGATAGCGGTGAGTTTTTGAACCAAAATGTTGTTGAAGGGATTTTGGGCATACACTGGTTGCCAAATCCAGATGTTTTCTCCTTTCGTGATAAATTCATTTTAGACTTCGCTAATATGCTCTCTTTGAAAATGTTTATTTATGGCACATTCGGATTTATCTGCAAATTTGTGGTTGCTTCTAAAATGTTGATACGAAGAGTATGGAAGTCGGGTATAGAGTCGGACGAGGAGTTGCCTAGCGATTTATATAATAACTGGAAGATATGGTTAACTGAATTAAATATGTTGGAGGGATTTCGTATTTCAAGACGTTATCTTAAGGATTTTTCAAACAGAAAAGTTGATTTACATATATTCGCATACGCGATCGAAGAGGCAATGGCAACGGTAGCGTATTGGTGTGTGGTAAGTGATGTTGGAATTAAATTTTCGATTGTAATGGAAAAATCTGCTTGTGCTTCTGCTAGTTGTCGCACCATAATCAAGCTGGAACCGCAGATGGCAGTTATGAGTGTTCATATGAATGATTTAATCGCCTTTAATCATGTGAAAAATCTTAATATAATTTATTTTTGGACAGATTCATACACGGTTGTACGATGGATGCTCGATAGCAGCGACGGGAGTTATTGGAAATGGTGGCCGAATATTTTAAAGCCCGCAGATGAGACAACAGCAGCCGCATTTTCAGCAAAATATGATGTAGACGGATGGTGGAAAAATAGCCCAGAATTTCGTCAGGAATCACAATGGCCCTTGGAAGATAATATGAAAGAAACCATGAGTGACTACGACTTCGATATGATAACAGGACATGTGGTGCAGTGGCTCATCAGTATATTTATGTGGTTACAGCGCGAAGCAATACTAGCTCTGGCTGTTATAAAAGGACTATTTCCAAACTTGCCGTTTTGGATGTTGATGAAGATTCTGGTGAAGCCTCCCCCTCTGGGTCAGTTCACGGGGGCGGGGATGTCGGTGATGGTCACCTTAAAATTGGCAACGCATCCTGATTTTCGAAAACGTCCAGTGAACAATATTTTATGCACTGAACAATAACTTTTATTGCAGTTTGTTTTTATTGTCTATGTAAATGTAAAATGTAAATGTAATTGTTAGCAACATTTTTCAAATCTATAAAAGGCCCTTCAGGCGTTGATTCTGTCCTTTTTTGCTGGACAACTAAAACATGTAAGATCATTTTAACAACTTGTCATTTTAATTTTATAAACTTAATTTATTTCTATAGCGAATAAACACCACACATTTTAATATCAAACTTAAGCAACATTGGATTTGTTTTTACTTGGTCGTCGCCTTTGTTTGTATTACTGCCGTTTGATGTTAGATGGTTTGTTCGGGTTGTCAGCCTATAGCAAAAAGGGAGCCTTTTAGTGTCAAAGCCGACATTATTTTACTTGATGACATTCTTTTAATTTGATGCCGGGTGAGACACGACAAACCTTGAATATTATCCGACCATCATTAAAATCAGTAGGCTTCTTCCTCTGTGGGACCGCCATTAACACCAAAAATTTCGATCGACGATCCGATCAAAATTGCGACCTGTAGCGTGATTACAAAAAAATCGGAAAATGGGATGCATTATCGACTATTGCCATATCTCTGCTATTTTACCACCTAGGAGAACCTACTTTACATCGTTGTAAAGGTGATATTTTCAACTTTCCTTGCCAGGTTTTGCCTTTGATATACGTCTTAAACAAACAGAGATATTGGCTTTGAAATAAAACGTTGACCTTTCTCCAAATAAGTGTTTGCCCATTCCGACCCCTGAACATTATCCGAGCATCATCAAAATCAATAGGCTTCTTTCTCTTTGGGACCCCCATTAACCCCCAAAATTTCGTGACGATCCGGTCAAAATTGCGACCTGTAGCGTGATTACAAAAAAACGGAAAATAGGATGCATTATCGACTATTGCCACATCTCTGCTATTATACCACCTACGACAACATACTTTACATCGTTGTAAAGGTGATATTTTCTACTTTCCTTGCCAGATTTTGCTTTTGATATACCTCTTAAAGAAACAGAGATATTGGTTTTGAAATAAAATGTTGACTTTTCTCCAAATAAGATTTTTGCCCATTCCGACCCCTAAATATTATCCGACCATCACCAAAATCAGTAGGCTTCTTTCTCTGTGAGACCCCTATTAACCCTCAAAATTTCGTGACGATTCGATCAAAATTGGGACCTTTAGCGTGATTTCCAAAAAAATGGATAAATGGGATGTATTACCAACTATTGCGATATCTCCGTTATTTATTTACCTACGCCGACCTAGTTTACATCATTGTAAAGACGGGATCTTCTACTTTCATAGTCAGGCTTTGCTTTTGGAAAGTTTCCAACTAAAGCTGTGATATTCGTCAATATAATTAAAATCGCAAAAATGAAAATTGGGGTTTTATTTGCTAGTATTGTGATTTCTTCGTTGTTTGATCACCTACGAACACCAACTTTACATCATTAGAAAGGATATATTTTCTACTTTCATTGTCAGGTTTTGCTTTTGGTATACCCCATATAGAAGCTGAGATATTCGCTTTGGAAAAAACGTTGTCTTTTTATCCACCCAAGTTTTTTGCCCTTTCCGACCCTTAAATATTATCCGACCAATAGGCTTCTTCCTCTCCGGGACCCCCATCAATATCCAAAATTTCGTGACGATCCGATCAAAATTGCGACCTGTAGCGTGATTACAAGGTTTAGATGGACAGACGGACGGACGGACACACATAGCCAGATCGACTCAGCTCGTCGAGACATTCATTTTGGTATATATAAGTATGGGTCTACGACCATATTTATACCCTACACCACCTCCATAGTGGCGTAGGGTATAAAAATCATTGAATTCGATTGTTTTTAAAATTTTTTGGCATATTATTCATACTGTGTTTATTGTTTTGAAGTTTTAGGAACACTCGAAAGAAAAAATTTAAATTGACACAATGCTTTAGCTAACCTTTCTTATTTAACCATGAAAACAACTTTTGTTTAGTTATATTAGGTTTGTTCAATAACTTCGCAAGTAAAAAGTACTTCCGAAGTTTTTGTAAGTACTTAGAAGTAGTTCTCATTTTTCATTTACTAAAAAGTTTGTTATCGAACAGCATTTTGTAAAAGTTTGTAAAAATTTTGGGTTATCGAAGAGACCCATTTATTTTATGCAAATATTTGGTCTGTTCCAGAACTGCAAGAATCTACTAATTTTTAAGTTGGGTACACATTGTCAGTTTTGAATGACAGCTTTCTTGTTGCTTGCTCGTGTGGCCGTTAATTTTTGCCATTCATCATGCAACCACAAAATGTTTTGTGGTTGCTGGACGGTTTGACAGTTATCGATAATTGCGAATTATCGACATTCAAAACTGACTATTGGTCTGTTCCAGTACTACACATTTCTACACATTTTTACTCCGATAACCGATTTTTCCTTTATGTTATCGAAAAAAATAGTAAAAATGTGTAGAAATGTGCAGTACTGGAACATAGCAAATGTGTACTAGAGCTGGCTACCATCGATATTCCCAATATTAGATATTTTCGATATAATAGTTTAAAATATCGATTACTATCGATATTATCGGTAAGCTGTCACCACCATTAATTTCGAGATGAAAATGGCGGAAATATCAATGCTTTTCTTGACATTTTGCACAAGTAGTTCACAGAAATGCAAAGGAGAATAAAAAATTGCTTTTATCTTATAAAAATATTAAAAAAATACATGTTACCTTTCCAAAAAATATATACATGTGACTACGGGCTTATTTTCTCACACACACAAAACCGAAAAGCAGCGAAATTTCTATTTATTTTAATGACTTTTGGGTTGGGGGTTTTTGTTCCGATAATATCGATAGGCAAAACTACCTATCGAGATATAATTAAAAAAAAACAATCGATTTTATCGATAGTGCCATCGATTTTTTGCCAGCTCTAATGTGTACCCAGCTACCTGCGTGAAGTTAGCGACGTCGCCAACTTTCGATAACACAGAGTTATCGAAATTCACAGGGTGACACAGAACGTCAAAAATTCACATTTAGTACTATTTTTGCAACCCTGCTGACCAAAAAAGGTAACGACGAATATTATAATTAATTAATTTTATAAAATTATGAATGAAAAACTCTAAAAACAATCCATCTTATTATAAATAATAAAATTTAAGTAATTTTCAAGAGTTAAATGTACGTCAATGTTACCAAACCATATCAAATAACGCATTGTTTTGAACCTAAAATTGACCGGTGGTCAGGACAGAGAATCACCTCTGGTATCTTTCCTATACAAACCTCGTCCAAACTGAATGCATGGAATGAAAGATAGAGTCCCAGAGAACATTTCCTCATACTAGGAATATTCAATTTCAGTTTTTTGTAGAACAAAGTTGTCCATTTTCCGTTTTCCAACTGGTGGTCAGGACATAGAATCGCCTCTGGAATCTCCCCTATACAAACCTCGTCCAAACTGAATGCATGGAATGAAAGAAAGAGTCCCAGAGAACATTTCCTCATACTAGGAATATTCAATTTCAGTTTTTTGTAGAACAAAGTTGTCGATTTTCCGTTTTCCAACTGGTGGTCAGGACAGAGAATCGCCTCTGGAATCTTCAATATACAAACCTCGTCCAAACTGAATGCATGGAATGAAAGATAGAGTCCCAGAGAACATTTCCTCATACTAGGAATATTCAATTTCAGTTTTTTGTAGAACAAAGTTGTCAATTTTCCGTTTTCCAACTGGTGGTCAGGACAGAGAATCGCCTCTGGAATCTTCAATATACAAACCTCGTCCAAACTGAATGCATGGAATGAAAGATAGAGTCCCAGAGAACATTTCCTCATACTAGGAATATTCAATTTCAGTTTTTTGTAGAACAAAGTTGTCCATTTTCCGTTTTCCAACTGGTGGTCAGGACAGAGAATCGCCTCTGGAATCTTCAATATACAAACCTCGTCCAAACTGAATACATGGAATGAAAGATAGAGTCCCAGAGAACATTTCCTCATACTAGGAATATTCAATTTCAGTTTTTTGTAGAACAAAGTTGTCAATTTTCCGTTTTCCAACTGGTGGTCAGGACAGAGAATCGCCTCTGGAATCTTCAATATACAAACCTCGTCCAAACTGAATGCATGGAATGAAAGATAGAGTCCCATAGAACATTTCCTCATACTAGGAATATTCAATTTCAGTTTTTTGTAGAACAAAGTTGTCGATTTTCCGTTTTCCAACTGGTGGTCAGGACAGAGAATCGCCTCTGGAATCTTCAATATACAAACCTCGTCCAAACTGAATGCATGGAATGAAAGATAGAGTCCCAGAGAACATTTCCTCATACTAGGAATATTCAATTTCAGTTTTTTGTAGAACAAAGTTGTCAATTTTCCGTTTTCCAACTGGTGGTCAGGACAGAGAATCGCCTCTGGAATCTTCAATATACAAACCTCGTCCAAACTGAATGCATGGAATGAAAGATAGAGTCCCATAGAACATTTCCTCATACTAGGAATATTCAATTTCAGTTTTTTGTAGAACAAAGTTGTCAATTTTCCGTTTTCCAACTGGTGGTCAGGACAGAGAATCGCCTCTGGAATCTTCAATATACAAACCTCGTCCAAACTGAATGCATGGAATGAAAGATAGAGTCCCAGAGAACATTTCCTCATACTAGGAATATTCAATTTCAGTTTTTTGTAGAACAAAGTTGTCCATTTTCCGTTTTCCAACTGGTGGTCAGGACAGAGAATCGCCTCTGGAATCTTCAATATACAAACCTCGTCCAAACTGAATACATGGAATGAAAGATAGAGTCCCAGAGAACATTTCCTCATACTAGGAATATTCAATTTCAGTTTTTTGTAGAACAAAGTTGTCAATTTTCCGTTTTCCAACTGGTGGTCAGGACAGAGAATCGCCTCTGGAATCTTCAATATACAAACCTCGTCCAAACTGAATGCATGGAATGAAAGATAGAGTCCCATAGAACATTTCCTCATACTAGGAATATTCAATTTCAGTTTTTTGTAGAACAAAGTTGTCGATTTTCCGTTTTCCAACTGGTGGTCAGGACAGAGAATCGCCTCTGGAATCTTCAATATACAAACCTCGTCCAAACTGAATGCATGGAATGAAAGATAGAGTCCCAGAGAACATTTCCTCATACTAGGAATATTCAATTTCAGTTTTTTGTAGAACAAAGTTGTCAATTTTCCGTTTTCCAACTGGTGGTCAGGACAGAGAATCGCCTCTGGAATCTTCAATATACAAACCTCGTCCAAACTGAATGCATGGAATGAAAGATAGAGTCCCATAGAACATTTCCTCATACTAGGAATATTCAATTTCAGTTTTTTGTAGAACAAAGTTGTCGATTTTCCGTTTTCCAACTGGTGGTCAGGACAGAGAATCGCCTCTGGAATCTTCAATATACAAACCTCGTCCAAACTGAATGCATGGAATGAAAGATAGAGTCCCATAGAACATTTCCTCATACTAGGAATATTCAATTTCAGTTTTTTGTAGAACAAAGTTGTCGATTTTCCGTTTTCCAACTGGTGGTCAGGACAGAGAATCGCCTCTGGAATCTTCAATATACAAACCTCGTCCAAACTGAATGCATGGAATGAAAGATAGAGTCCCATAGAACATTTCCTCATACTAGGAATATTCAATTTCAGTTTTTTGTAGAACAAAGTTGTCGATTTTCCGTTTTCCAACTGGTGGTCAGGACAGAGAATCGCCTCTGGAATCTTCAATATACAAACCTCGTCCAAACTGAATGCATGGAATGAAAGATAGAGTCCCAGAGAACATTTCCTCATACTAGGAATATTCAATTTCAGTTTTTTGTAGAACAAAGTTGTCAATTTTCCGTTTTCCAACTGGTGGTCAGGACAGAGAATCGCCTCTGGAATCTTCAATATACAAACCTCGTCCAAACTGAATGCATGGAATGAAAGATAGAGTCCCATAGAACATTTCCTCATACTAGGAATATTCAATTTCAGTTTTTTGTAGAACAAAGTTGTCGATTTTCCGTTTTCCAACTGGTGGTCAGGACAGAGAATCGCCTCTGGAATCTTCAATATACAAACCTCGTCCAAACTGAATGCATGGAATGAAAGATAGAGTCCCATAGAACATTTCCTCATACTAGGAATATTCAATTTCAGTTTTTTGTAGAACAAAGTTGTCGATTTTCCGTTTTCCAACTGGTGGTCAGGACAGAGAATCGCCTCTGGAATCTTCAATATACAAACCTCGTCCAAACTGAATGCATAGAATGAACGATAGGGTCCCAGAAAACATTTCCTCATACCAGGAATATTCAATTTCAGTTTTTTGTAGAACAAAGTTGTCCATTTTCCGTTTTCCAACTGGTGGTCAGGACAGAGAATCGCCTCTGGAATCTTCAATATACAAACCTCGTCCAAACTGAATACATGGAATGAAAGATAGAGTCCCAGAGAACATTTCCTCATACTAGGAATATTCAATTTCAGTTTTTTGTAGAACAAAGTTGTCAATTTTCCGTTTTCCAACTGGTGGTCAGGACAGAGAATCGCCTCTGGAATCTTCAATATACAAACCTTGTCCAAACTGAATGCATGGAATGAAAGATAGAGTCCCATAGAACATTTCCTCATACTAGGAATATTCAATTTCAGTTTTTTGTAGAACAAAGTTGTCGATTTTCCGTTTTCCAACTGGTGGTCAGGACAGAGAATCGCCTCTGGAATCTTCAATATACAAACCTCGTCCAAACTGAATGCATGGAATGAAAGAAAGAGTCCTAGAGAACATTTCCTCATACTAGGAATATTCAATTTCAGTTTTTTGTAGAACAAAGTTGTCCATTTTCCGTTTTCCAACTGGTGGTCAGGACAGAGAATCGCCTCTGGAATCTTCAATATACAAACCTCGTCCAAACTGAATACATGGAATGAAAGATAGAGTCCCAGAGAACATTTCCTCATACTAGGAATATTCAATTTCAGTTTTTTGTAGAACAAAGTTGTCAATTTTCCGTTTTCCAACTGGTGGTCAGGACAGAGAATCGCCTCTGGAATCTTCAATATACAAACCTCGTCCAAACTGAATGCATGGAATGAAAGATAGAGTCCCATAGAACATTTCCTCATACTAGGAATGTTTAATTTCTAGAACAATGTTTCCAATTATCTGGTTTCCAAGTGATGGTCAACATTTGCGCCAAAGTCTTCTTGTTTACCATTTACTGCGCGTTGTTAACATTTTCTTGGTGTGTTCGTTTACTCAACAATTTGTACAAGTTCAGTAATTTCTTGCAATCTTCAAATGTCTTTTGCATTGTACTATAGTAAACGAACAACATCCAGTAATAATTTGTACAAATTTTATGTTTACGAACACATATAATGCCTCATTTAGACTATACTGGATTTAGCAAATTTAGTGGATTTAAGTTGTCATTTTCATATAGCATATGCCAAATAAAACCAGATAATTGCTAAAGGGTGATATATTTAAATCTTATGACTGACGACAAATTAATCCATTTTATAAAAATAATGGCATTCATCTATATCTGTAAAAGAGAAGAATGTTTGTACGTTTGTTTGTAATTTATGGACTCGAAAATCACTATACAAATAATGACATACATACATATTTTTATAAAATGGAAATAATAACGCGTTTTCATTTATACAGATTTAATAAACCTACTGTGCTATGTGCTATGTTTACATTTACGAAATCCATTCGATTTCATCTGTCAATTCCTTTTCGTATACGTCAAATGAAAACTCAGCCGAAACCGATTGGATTTCATTTGACGTTGAGCAATGGAATTGATAGTTGAAATCGAGTGGTTGTAAATGTAAACATAGCACATGAACACATTATTTCATGAATTATTTTCAATGAAAACACTCTAGAGTGGACTGGAACTTATAGCTGGTTTACATTACGAAATCGAGTCGATTTCAAACTGTCATTTCCTTTGCGTCAAATGAAAATTCAAATGAAATCAATTCGATTACATTTGAAGTTTGGACAAAGGAATTGACAGTTGGAAATAGATTCAATTTCGTAATGTAAAGCAGCTATTATATCGAGATCGACCTAAAACTCCGTACACACTAGAGCTTTTTTGCCGGGTTAACCTTCTTTATGAGAATTTAGTTGACGTATACCTAATGGAATTGACATTTGAAACCCAAACCCACTGCGTTAACCCTATTATATGTAAACGGGCTATAAAAGCACATACTTTTATGAAAATTTTTCATAGAAATTGTGGACCGGGAATTACCCAGGACGCGGATTCATGTCTTTTAGTACATTTACAGTTACGAAATAAATTCGATTTCAGTTGTCAGTTATAGCTGGTTTACATTCATCAAATAATAATAGGATCTACTCATGAAATTTGAAACCATAAATTACTTCTTCTCATCTAATAAGAATGACCTACGACAGTTCTGAATGCTTTATATTACTTAAATTCTGATTCAAATTTGTTCTATTTTAGAGGATAACAACACTGCTGTTATTGAAAATGTAATGCCGTTCATCATTTTTCTTAGGAAAAACCATGGCACAAATACCAGGTTTTGGTATCACACCAGCTGTTCGAATATGAAGTGTCAAGTCCCTTTACAAAAAATTATTTTTGCTGTAATTTCCCCAACAGCATAAAGAATGTTTTGACATTTTCTGATGCCACTACCTTGGTAATTGTGCCATGGGAAAAACATTATACATGGCCTGTTCCCGTACTTTATAAAGTGGTAAAAGTCGTAAAAGTTGTAAAAGTCGTAAACGATTTTCATATAAATTTTGTGTACGGGAACGCAAAATGTGTAAAAGTGGTAAAAATTGTAAAAACTTTTTAGTTCTAGAACAGAGCTACAATTTATATATTTATAAAACTGTCGTTAAGCCTGATTTAGACTACGTCGGTTTTAGCAAATCCAGTGGATTTAAATTGCCATTTTCATACAACGAATGTCAAATACAACCAGATAATTGCAAAATCCAGCGTAGTCTAAATGGACTAAATGGAGTCATTTTTATTACACGTTTAAAAATTTCGAATTTTTAGACCCTATTACATAATGGTTCTTGCCAGTAACAGCTGGTTTACATTTGTGAAATACACTCGATTATAATTATCAATTCCATTGCTGTGAGACGAGTTTTCATTTGACATATACGCAAAGTCCCGGTCCACACTAGAGTGAATTTCAATAAAAAATTTCAAGAAATTAGGCGTTCTTAGGTCTAATTCCCCACTACAGCAATTTTATTATTTTACTCTACTATGGAACTAGAAACGCATAATTTCATGTGAAATTACTCTAGTGTCGCCCGGAACAAAGTAATATGCGGTTGAAATCAACTCGATTTCGTAAATGTAAAACAGCTATAAGGGGATCTGAATTCGGTTAACCTGGTACATATTAGGATCATTCGACTGCTTTTGTTTGAACTAGATTCCACATTTCAAGTTTATTTCCACAGGTTCGAACATTTATTTGTCTCATCTTTTTTCATAAAATAAAATTTAAAGATGTAGTTGGTGAGTGATATATATGATGTGTTGTCAGAACGCTTCAAAAATTCGTTAAGCAGAAACAGAACTGATTTCCAATATTGGTGGTACCATCTCTACACATTTATTTTTAATTTTCCATCCGACTTTTTTTGGTTGAATATTCCAGAGTTTGTGTATCCTTAAAAAAATAAAACAAATTAAAAGAAAATTAGCAATTATCTCCGGCAATTTTGTATACTTAGTTCCAATTTACACTGGGCGAATTTACTTGCGGCAATTGTCAGTTTGTAGGTGAGAGAGGGGACTGAGAGGAAAAGGGTTACCATATGCCTCACCTCTCTCTCCTTCAAACTGACAATTGCCGCAAGTAAATTCGTCCAGTGTAAATTGGGACTTACAATTGTGTGAAAATATTGTATTCTTTATAACGTGTGGCAACTCCTTACATTCTAATTGGAAGAGGAAGAGAAAGAAACAGAATTTTAAGAAACATTAAAAAAACGTCTTTTCGCCAGTGAAGTATTCTGTTATTTAATGTTTACATACGAAACTATTAAAAATGTTTAAGTTACATTTAAATACGTTGAAAAGCATTTTAGAAAATTGCGATAACTTGGAAAATCTTTTATGCTATTACAACGATGAATTTGGACATTTTCAAATTGTTATTGATAAAGTGAATGAATTAAACAAATTTTCAAAACACCGTCGACTTACAAATACTCGAATGAATCGCCAAAAAATTTCATACCACGCAAAAAACATAATAAAGAATAAAATTGAATCTCTTCAAATATTAGAAAATAACGAATTTTTTGACATAACAGGAGATCACTGTTATTTCTCTCAAGCAGAAACTATTTGCCAAGAGAAAATGAAAATGGCAAACGAATTGCCATTGGCGGAGAGTACAACACTCGAAAAGAATATATCCTCAGATTCCTGTGAACGTCTAGAAATTTCCGTAGTTTCAATGGAAGATATGTTAATTGTGGAGGAAAATGTGTTGAGTTATAAAGATCGTAGCCTTTTAAATAATGTCCCGTTACAAGGAGACAGCACATTCTCCGTATATGAAAACTTGTTGGATAGTGCGTTAGAACCAAGAATTCCCGACATTTCAGAGGTTCCAATAGACGACAGCGCGTTAATTGCAAGTAAGTGCGACGATGACTCACTCCTTTCAACTGCGAAAGAAGACAACCGAAAATGTGCAGTCCAAATAATTTCCGCACAAAGTGACAAGTCCAAGGAACCTACAAATAATGTGGATGTTAACATTGTAAGTATTTGTTTAGATGTGTTTTTATACCCCCCACCATAGGATGGGGGTATATTAAGTTTGTCATTCCGTTTGTAACTACTCGAAATAATCATTGTAGACCCAACAAAGTATATATCAGGAATATGATCAGCGTGCAATTCTACATCGATGTAGCCATTTCCGTCCGTCTGTTCGTCTGTGAAAATTACTCCAGCGTCCGAACAGATTGACGTAGGTGAATGAAATTTTGGAAAACCTAGTATTTGTACGTAAAACTTTTGGTATTGAAAGCAGGCTATGTATGTTCATGCTTTCGTATAGTCCCCATACAAAATGATGTGTGACGCGTCGCCTTTTTAAGGATTTTTTAGATATTTGTCACATTTTACCACCGTATTAGTAGTTTGGTATTTTGTGGCCAGAAAACATTCCTAATAAAAAATGGGTTATATATAGGACGATATCTCCTGATTTTCGGTATTCTGAAGGTTTTAGCCCCACTATCTCACCGAGATGGCTGAAATTTATTTAGTATTTAGTCTTTCTTGGGCGTATAAAACTTTCACCCAAAATTTGTAGGTATAGATCCACGCCATCCTATAGCCCCTATAGAAATGCATGAAATTCGGTCCGACCGAACTTAATGCTTTTCTTACTTGCTATACAAAAATTATGGTTTTCAGTTATGAATTTGCAGAAATAATGTTTTTACAATTACTGTTGCTGACAGTAGTAAAATGAAAATTGTTTAATTTTTGGTTTTATTCGACCTTTTGAATTTAATTTAAGAAAAAGAGTTTTTTGAGCTTGAGGTCATACAGGTTCTTTATTTATTTTTTATCCAATATTTCGCAATTTTTAAATTGCATCATCAGGGCAAATCTACAATAAAATATAAATATTTTCATTATAATATCACAGCATTCATTATTGGCGTTTTTAAGCAAACAGAAAAATATTCAACACAAAAGAGTAACACAAATTTGCTTACATTATACGTAAAACTAAATTTGTCAAATATTTCTTACAAACTAACGTAGTTTCACTACGATTGTCGGCGGTAAATATTGCACTGAAAGTTCTACGCATTGCACATTCTCTTTTGTGTTAGATGCCTATAACAATAAGCTGCATTTTCGGTGTCGCTCTTGTAGTTGATCTTCTTATTTGTTGGTATGTTGTTGATGTGCAGCATCTCCAGAGTCAACCGTCTGTTGTAGTTGTTTTCTGTTTGTAGTATGTGGACGTTGTCAAAGTTAGGCAAATGGTTTTTAAGCTTACAGTGGTCCGCAAGCGCTGTTTTTTGTATTTTTTGTTGATTTCTTAATTTGATGTCCGATTTATGTGCCGATAATCTGGTTTTAAGCTTATTTTTTGTTGTTCCTACATATACTTGACCACATTCATTCTCTTTGTTCCCACTACATTCAATTTTATATATAACATTATGTCGTTCTATGTTTGGAATTTTGTCTTTTGTTTTGCTGAAGAGGCGTTTTACTGTATTGTTGCAGCGTTGTGCTATGTTGTACGAATTTTTGTCATATATGTTGGAATGTTGGAATCTCTCCGATATTCCTGGAATATATGTCATGGACTTATATGATTTTTCAGGTCTTTCTTTCTTCTTATTCGTGTAATATCCGGCTATTAGACTTTCAATCATTGTTTTTGGAAAACTGTTCATTGTCAAGATTTCTCTTATTTTATGCTTATTTTTCTCATGGAACTGTTTATCACTAATATTTAAAATTCTGTTTATGAGGTTGCGTCCGGTATTAATAATCATTTGTTTGGGATGCTTAGAATAAAAGTTTATTATACGTCCAGAGGCAGTCGGTTTTTGGTACCAATCTATTAATATTTTACCATCTTTTCTCGTTATATATGTATCCAGGTATGGAATGGAACCACTGTTCTCTTCTTCCATAGTAAATTTAATATTAGTGTTAAAATTATTAAAAGTTTCCAAAGTGTCCAGTATTGCATTGTGTTCAAGAATTAAGAATAAATCATCCACGTATTTGACGAATTTTGACGAAATACGTGGATGATTTATTCTTAATTCTTGAACACAATGCAATACTGGACACTTTGGAAACTTTTAATAATTTTAACACTAATATTAAATTTACTATGGAAGAAGAGAACAGTGGTTCCATTCCATACCTGGATACATATATAAGCTCTGTTCCAGAACTAAAAAGTTTTTACAATTTTTACCACTTTTACACATTTTGCGTTTCCGTACACAAAATTTATATGAAAATCGTTTACGACTTTTACAATTTTTACGACTTTTACCACTTTATAAAGTACGGGAACAGGCCAATAACGAGAAAAGATGGTAAAATATTAATAGATTGGTACCAAAAACCGACTGCCTCTGGACGTATAATAAACTTTTATTCTAAGCATCCCAAACAAATGATTATTAATACCGGACGCAACCTCATAAACAGAATTTTAAATATTAGTGATAAACAGTTCCATGAGAAAAATAAGCATAAAATAAGAGAAATCTTGACAATGAACAGTTTTCCAAAAACAATGATTGAAAGTCTAATAGCCGGATATTACACGAATAAGAAGAAAGAAAGACCTGAAAAATCATATAAGTCCATGACATATATTCCAGGAATATCGGAGAGATTCCAACATTCCAACATATATGACAAAAATTCGTACAACATAGCACAACGCTGCAACAATACAGTAAAACGCCTCTTCAGCAAAACAAAAGACAAAATTCCAAACATAGAACGACATAATGTTATATATAAAATTGAATGTAGTGGGAACAAAGAGAATGAATGTGGTCAAGTATATGTAGGAACAACAAAAAATAAGCTTAAAACCAGATTATCGGCACATAAATCGGACATCAAATTAAGAAATCAACAAAAAATACAAAAAACAGCGCTTGCGGACCACTGTAAGCTTAAAAACCATTTGCCTAACTTTGACAACGTCCACATACTACAAACAGAAAACAACTACAACAGACGGTTGACTCTGGAGATGCTGCACATCAACAACATACCAACAAATAAGAAGATCAACTACAAGAGCGACACCGAAAATGCAGCTTATTGTTATAGGCATCTAACACAAAAGAGAATGTGCAATGCGTAGAACTTTCAGTGCAATATTTACCGCCGACAATCGTAGTGAAACTACGTTAGTTTGTAAGAAATATTTGACAAATTTAGTTTTACGTATAATGTAAGCAAATTTGTGTTACTCTTTTGTGTTGAATATTTTTCTGTTTGCTTAAAAACGCCAATAATGAATGCTGTGATATTATAATGAAAATATTTATATTTTATTGTAGATTTGCCCTGATGATGCAATTTAAAAATTGCGAAATATTGGATAAAAAATAAATAAAGAACCTGTATGACCTCAAGCTCAAAAAACTCTTTTTCTTAAATTAAATTCAAAAGGTCGAATAAAACCAAAAATTAAACAATTTTCATTTTACTACTGTCAGCAACAGTAATTGTAAAAACATTATTTCTGCAAATTCATAACTGAAAACCATAATTTTTGTATAGCAAGTAAGAAAAGCATTAAGTTCGGTCGGACCGAATTTCATGCATTTCTATAGGGGCTATAGGATGGCGTGGATCTATACCTACAAATTTTGGGTGAAAGTTTTATACGCCCAAGAAAGACTAAATACTAAATAAATTTCAGCCATCTCGGTGAGATAGTGGGGCTAAAACCTTCAGAATACCGAAAATCAGGAGATATCGTCCTATATATAACCCATTTTTTATTAGGAATGTTTTCTGGCCACAAAATACCAAACTACTAATACGGTGGTAAAATGTGACAAATATCTAAAAAATCCTTAAAAAGGCGACGCGTCACACATCATTTTGTATGGGGACTATACGAAAGCATGAACATACATAGCCTGCTTTCAATACCAAAAGTTTTACGTACAAATACTAGGTTTTCCAAAATTTCATTCACCTACGTCAATCTGTTCGGACGCTGGAGTAATTTTCACAGACGAACAGACGGACGGAAATGGCTACATCGATGTAGAATTGCACGCTGATCATATTCCTGATATATACTTTGTTGGGTCTACAATGATTATTTCGAGTAGTTACAAACGGAATGACAAACTTAATATACCCCCATCCTATGGTGGGGGGTATAAAAACACATCTAAACAAATACTTACAATGTTAACATCCACATTATTTGTAGGTTCCTTGGACTTGTCACTTTGTGCGGAAATTATTTGGACTGCACATTTTCGGTTGTCTTCTTTCGCAGTTGAAAGGAGTGAGTCATCGTCGCACTTACTTGCAATTAACGCGCTGTCGTCTATTGGAACCTCTGAAATGTCGGGAATTCTTGGTTCTAACGCACTATCCAACAAGTTTTCATATACGGAGAATGTGCTGTCTCCTTGTAACGGGACATTATTTAAAAGGCTACGATCTTTATAACTCAACACATTTTCCTCCACAATTAACATATCTTCCATTGAAACTACGGAAATTTCTAGACGTTCACAGGAATCTGAGGATATATTCTTTTCGAGTGTTGTACTCTCCGCCAATGGCAATTCGTTTGCCATTTTCATTTTCTCTTGGCAAATAGTTTCTGCTTGAGAGAAATAACAGTGATCTCCTGTTATGTCAAAAAATTCGTTATTTTCTAATATTTGAAGAGATTCAATTTTATTCTTTATTATGTTTTTTGCGTGGTATGAAATTTTTTGGCGATTCATTCGAGTATTTGTAAGTCGACGGTGTTTTGAAAATTTGTTTAATTCATTCACTTTATCAATAACAATTTGAAAATGTCCAAATTCATCGTTGTAATAGCATAAAAGATTTTCCAAGTTATCGCAATTTTCTAAAATGCTTTTCAACGTATTTAAATGTAACTTAAACATTTTTAATAGTTTCGTATGTAAACATTAAATAACAGAATACTTCACTGGCGAAAAGACGTTTTTTTAATGTTTCTTAAAATTCTGTTTCTTTCTCTTCCTCTTCCAATTAGAATGTAAGGAGTTGCCACACGTTATAAAGAATACAATATTTTCACACAATTGTAAGTCCCAATTTACACTGGACGAATTTACTTGCGGCAATTGTCAGTTTGAAGGAGAGAGAGGTGAGGCATATGGTAACCCTTTTCCTCTCAGTCCCCTCTCTCACCTACAAACTGACAATTGCCGCAAGTAAATTCGCCCAGTGTAAATTGGAAGTATACAAAATTGCCGGAGATAATTGCTAATTTTCTTTTAATTTGTTTTATTTTTTTAAGGATACACAAACTCTGGAATATTCAACCAAAAAAAGTCGGATGGAAAATTAAAAATAAATGTGTAGAGATGGTACCACCAATATTGGAAATCAGTTCTGTTTCTGCTTAACGAATTTTTGAAGCGTTCTGACAACACATCATATATATCACTCACCAACTACATCTTTAAATTTTATTTTATGAAAAAAGATGAGACAAATAAATGTTCGAACCTGTGGAAATAAACTTGAAATGTGGAATCTAGTTCAAACAAAAGCAGTCGAATGATCCTAATATGTACCAGGTTAACCGAATTCAGATCCCCTTATAGCTGTTTTACATTTACGAAATCGAGTTGATTTCAACCGCATATTACTTTGTTCCGGGCGACACTAGAGTAATTTCACATGAAATTATGCGTTTCTAGTTCCATAGTAGAGTAAAATAATAAAATTGCTGTAGTGGGGAATTAGACCTAAGAACGCCTAATTTCTTGAAATTTTTTATTGAAATTCACTCTAGTGTGGACCGGGACTTTGCGTATATGTCAAATGAAAACTCGTCTCACAGCAATGGAATTGATAATTATAATCGAGTGTATTTCACAAATGTAAACCAGCTGTTACTGGCAAGAACCATTATGTAATAGGGTCTAAAAATTCGAAATTTTTAAACGTGTAATAAAAATGACTCCATTTAGTCCATTTAGACTACGCTGGATTTTGCAATTATCTGGTTGTATTTGACATTCGTTGTATGAAAATGGCAATTTAAATCCACTGGATTTGCTAAAACCGACGTAGTCTAAATCAGGCTTAACGACAGTTTTATAAATATATAAATTGTAGCTCTGTTCTAGAACTAAAAAGTTTTTACAATTTTTACCACTTTTACACATTTTGCGTTCCCGTACACAAAATTTATATGAAAATCGTTTACGACTTTTACAACTTTTACGACTTTTACCACTTTATAAAGTACGGGAACAGGCCATGTATAATGTTTTTCCCATGGCACAATTACCAAGGTAGTGGCATCAGAAAATGTCAAAACATTCTTTATGCTGTTGGGGAAATTACAGCAAAAATAATTTTTTGTAAAGGGACTTGACACTTCATATTCGAACAGCTGGTGTGATACCAAAACCTGGTATTTGTGCCATGGTTTTTCCTAAGAAAAATGATGAACGGCATTACATTTTCAATAACAGCAGTGTTGTTATCCTCTAAAATAGAACAAATTTGAATCAGAATTTAAGTAATATAAAGCATTCAGAACTGTCGTAGGTCATTCTTATTAGATGAGAAGAAGTAATTTATGGTTTCAAATTTCATGAGTAGATCCTATTATTATTTGATGAATGTAAACCAGCTATAACTGACAACTGAAATCGAATTTATTTCGTAACTGTAAATGTACTAAAAGACATGAATCCGCGTCCTGGGTAATTCCCGGTCCACAATTTCTATGAAAAATTTTCATAAAAGTATGTGCTTTTATAGCCCGTTTACATATAATAGGGTTAACGCAGTGGGTTTGGGTTTCAAATGTCAATTCCATTAGGTATACGTCAACTAAATTCTCATAAAGAAGGTTAACCCGGCAAAAAAGCTCTAGTGTGTACGGAGTTTTAGGTCGATCTCGATATAATAGCTGCTTTACATTACGAAATTGAATCTATTTCCAACTGTCAATTCCTTTGTCCAAACTTCAAATGTAATCGAATTGATTTCATTTGAATTTTCATTTGACGCAAAGGAAATGACAGTTTGAAATCGACTCGATTTCGTAATGTAAACCAGCTATAAGTTCCAGTCCACTCTAGAGTGTTTTCATTGAAAATAATTCATGAAATAATGTGTTCATGTGCTATGTTTACATTTACAACCACTCGATTTCAACTATCAATTCCATTGCTCAACGTCAAATGAAATCCAATCGGTTTCGGCTGAGTTTTCATTTGACGTATACGAAAAGGAATTGACAGATGAAATCGAATGGATTTCGTAAATGTAAACATAGCACATAGCACAGTAGGTTTATTAAATCTGTATAAATGAAAACGCGTTATTATTTCCATTTTATAAAAATATGTATGTATGTCATTATTTGTATAGTGATTTTCGAGTCCATAAATTACAAACAAACGTACAAACATTCTTCTCTTTTACAGATATAGATGAATGCCATTATTTTTATAAAATGGATTAATTTGTCGTCAGTCATAAGATTTAAATATATCACCCTTTAGCAATTATCTGGTTTTATTTGGCATATGCTATATGAAAATGACAACTTAAATCCACTAAATTTGCTAAATCCAGTATAGTCTAAATGAGGCATTATATGTGTTCGTAAACATAAAATTTGTACAAATTATTACTGGATGTTGTTCGTTTACTATAGTACAATGCAAAAGACATTTGAAGATTGCAAGAAATTACTGAACTTGTACAAATTGTTGAGTAAACGAACACACCAAGAAAATGTTAACAACGCGCAGTAAATGGTAAACAAGAAGACTTTGGCGCAAATGTTGACCATCACTTGGAAACCAGATAATTGGAAACATTGTTCTAGAAATTAAACATTCCTAGTATGAGGAAATGTTCTATGGGACTCTATCTTTCATTCCATGCATTCAGTTTGGACGAGGTTTGTATATTGAAGATTCCAGAGGCGATTCTCTGTCCTGACCACCAGTTGGAAAACGGAAAATTGACAACTTTGTTCTACAAAAAACTGAAATTGAATATTCCTAGTATGAGGAAATGTTCTCTGGGACTCTATCTTTCATTCCATGTATTCAGTTTGGACGAGGTTTGTATATTGAAGATTCCAGAGGCGATTCTCTGTCCTGACCACCAGTTGGAAAACGGAAAATGGACAACTTTGTTCTACAAAAAACTGAAATTGAATATTCCTAGTATGAGGAAATGTTCTCTAGGACTCTTTCTTTCATTCCATGCATTCAGTTTGGACGAGGTTTGTATATTGAAGATTCCAGAGGCGATTCTCTGTCCTGACCACCAGTTGGAAAACGGAAAATCGACAACTTTGTTCTACAAAAAACTGAAATTGAATATTCCTAGTATGAGGAAATGTTCTATGGGACTCTATCTTTCATTCCATGCATTCAGTTTGGACAAGGTTTGTATATTGAAGATTCCAGAGGCGATTCTCTGTCCTGACCACCAGTTGGAAAACGGAAAATTGACAACTTTGTTCTACAAAAAACTGAAATTGAATATTCCTAGTATGAGGAAATGTTCTCTGGGACTCTATCTTTCATTCCATGTATTCAGTTTGGACGAGGTTTGTATATTGAAGATTCCAGAGGCGATTCTCTGTCCTGACCACCAGTTGGAAAACGGAAAATGGACAACTTTGTTCTACAAAAAACTGAAATTGAATATTCCTAGTATGAGGAAATGTTTTCTGGGACCCTATCGTTCATTCTATGCATTCAGTTTGGACGAGGTTTGTATATTGAAGATTCCAGAGGCGATTCTCTGTCCTGACCACCAGTTGGAAAACGGAAAATCGACAACTTTGTTCTACAAAAAACTGAAATTGAATATTCCTAGTATGAGGAAATGTTCTATGGGACTCTATCTTTCATTCCATGCATTCAGTTTGGACGAGGTTTGTATATTGAAGATTCCAGAGGCGATTCTCTGTCCTGACCACCAGTTGGAAAACGGAAAATCGACAACTTTGTTCTACAAAAAACTGAAATTGAATATTCCTAGTATGAGGAAATGTTCTATGGGACTCTATCTTTCATTCCATGCATTCAGTTTGGACGAGGTTTGTATATTGAAGATTCCAGAGGCGATTCTCTGTCCTGACCACCAGTTGGAAAACGGAAAATTGACAACTTTGTTCTACAAAAAACTGAAATTGAATATTCCTAGTATGAGGAAATGTTCTCTGGGACTCTATCTTTCATTCCATGCATTCAGTTTGGACGAGGTTTGTATATTGAAGATTCCAGAGGCGATTCTCTGTCCTGACCACCAGTTGGAAAACGGAAAATCGACAACTTTGTTCTACAAAAAACTGAAATTGAATATTCCTAGTATGAGGAAATGTTCTATGGGACTCTATCTTTCATTCCATGCATTCAGTTTGGACGAGGTTTGTATATTGAAGATTCCAGAGGCGATTCTCTGTCCTGACCACCAGTTGGAAAACGGAAAATCGACAACTTTGTTCTACAAAAAACTGAAATTGAATATTCCTAGTATGAGGAAATGTTCTATGGGACTCTATCTTTCATTCCATGCATTCAGTTTGGACGAGGTTTGTATATTGAAGATTCCAGAGGCGATTCTCTGTCCTGACCACCAGTTGGAAAACGGAAAATTGACAACTTTGTTCTACAAAAAACTGAAATTGAATATTCCTAGTATGAGGAAATGTTCTCTGGGACTCTATCTTTCATTCCATGCATTCAGTTTGGACGAGGTTTGTATATTGAAGATTCCAGAGGCGATTCTCTGTCCTGACCACCAGTTGGAAAACGGAAAATCGACAACTTTGTTCTACAAAAAACTGAAATTGAATATTCCTAGTATGAGGAAATGTTCTATGGGACTCTATCTTTCATTCCATGCATTCAGTTTGGACGAGGTTTGTATATTGAAGATTCCAGAGGCGATTCTCTGTCCTGACCACCAGTTGGAAAACGGAAAATCGACAACTTTGTTCTACAAAAAACTGAAATTGAATATTCCTAGTATGAGGAAATGTTCTATGGGACTCTATCTTTCATTCCATGCATTCAGTTTGGACGAGGTTTGTATATTGAAGATTCCAGAGGCGATTCTCTGTCCTGACCACCAGTTGGAAAACGGAAAATCGACAACTTTGTTCTACAAAAAACTGAAATTGAATATTCCTAGTATGAGGAAATGTTCTATGGGACTCTATCTTTCATTCCATGCATTCAGTTTGGACGAGGTTTGTATATTGAAGATTCCAGAGGCGATTCTCTGTCCTGACCACCAGTTGGAAAACGGAAAATTGACAACTTTGTTCTACAAAAAACTGAAATTGAATATTCCTAGTATGAGGAAATGTTCTCTGGGACTCTATCTTTCATTCCATGCATTCAGTTTGGACGAGGTTTGTATATTGAAGATTCCAGAGGCGATTCTCTGTCCTGACCACCAGTTGGAAAACGGAAAATCGACAACTTTGTTCTACAAAAAACTGAAATTGAATATTCCTAGTATGAGGAAATGTTCTATGGGACTCTATCTTTCATTCCATGCATTCAGTTTGGACGAGGTTTGTATATTGAAGATTCCAGAGGCGATTCTCTGTCCTGACCACCAGTTGGAAAACGGAAAATTGACAACTTTGTTCTACAAAAAACTGAAATTGAATATTCCTAGTATGAGGAAATGTTCTCTGGGACTCTATCTTTCATTCCATGTATTCAGTTTGGACGAGGTTTGTATATTGAAGATTCCAGAGGCGATTCTCTGTCCTGACCACCAGTTGGAAAACGGAAAATGGACAACTTTGTTCTACAAAAAACTGAAATTGAATATTCCTAGTATGAGGAAATGTTCTCTGGGACTCTATCTTTCATTCCATGCATTCAGTTTGGACGAGGTTTGTATATTGAAGATTCCAGAGGCGATTCTCTGTCCTGACCACCAGTTGGAAAACGGAAAATTGACAACTTTGTTCTACAAAAAACTGAAATTGAATATTCCTAGTATGAGGAAATGTTCTATGGGACTCTATCTTTCATTCCATGCATTCAGTTTGGACGAGGTTTGTATATTGAAGATTCCAGAGGCGATTCTCTGTCCTGACCACCAGTTGGAAAACGGAAAATTGACAACTTTGTTCTACAAAAAACTGAAATTGAATATTCCTAGTATGAGGAAATGTTCTCTGGGACTCTATCTTTCATTCCATGCATTCAGTTTGGACGAGGTTTGTATATTGAAGATTCCAGAGGCGATTCTCTGTCCTGACCACCAGTTGGAAAACGGAAAATCGACAACTTTGTTCTACAAAAAACTGAAATTGAATATTCCTAGTATGAGGAAATGTTCTATGGGACTCTATCTTTCATTCCATGCATTCAGTTTGGACGAGGTTTGTATATTGAAGATTCCAGAGGCGATTCTCTGTCCTGACCACCAGTTGGAAAACGGAAAATGGACAACTTTGTTCTACAAAAAACTGAAATTGAATATTCCTAGTATGAGGAAATGTTCTCTAGGACTCTTTCTTTCATTCCATGCATTCAGTTTGGACGAGGTTTGTATATTGAAGATTCCAGAGGCGATTCTCTGTCCTGACCACCAGTTGGAAAACGGAAAATGGACAACTTTGTTCTACAAAAAACTGAAATTGAATATTCCTAGTATGAGGAAATGTTCTCTAGGACTCTTTCTTTCATTCCATGCATTCAGTTTGGACGAGGTTTGTATATTGAAGATTCCAGAGGCGATTCTCTGTCCTGACCACCAGTTGGAAAACGGAAAATCGACAACTTTGTTCTACAAAAAACTGAAATTGAATATTCCTAGTATGAGGAAATGTTCTCTGGGACTCTATCTTTCATTCCATGCATTCAGTTTGGACGAGGTTTGTATATTGAAGATTCCAGAGGCGATTCTCTGTCCTGACCACCAGTTGGAAAACGGAAAATCGACAACTTTGTTCTACAAAAAACTGAAATTGAATATTCCTAGTATGAGGAAATGTTCTCTGGGACTCTTTCTTTCATTCCATGCATTCAGTTTGGACGAGGTTTGTATATTGAAGATTCCAGAGGCGATTCTCTGTCCTGACCACCAGTTGGAAAACGGAAAATCGACAACTTTGTTCTACAAAACACTGAAATTGAATATTCCTAGTATGAGGAAATGTTCTCTGGGACTCTTTCTTTCATTCCATGCATTCAGTTTGGACGAGGTTTGTATATTGAAGATTCCAGAGGCGATTCTCTGTCCTGACCACCAGTTGGAAAACGGAAAATCGACAACTTTGTTCTACAAAAAACTGAAATTGAATATTCCTAGTATGGGGAAATGTTCTCTGGGACTCTTTCTTTCATTCCATGCATTCAGTTTGGACGAGGTTTGTATATTGAAGATTCCAGAGGCGATTCTCTGTCCTGACCACCAGTTGGAAAACGGAAAATGGACAACTTTGTTCTACAAAAAACTGAAATTGAATATTCCTAGTATGAGGAAATGTTCTCTGGGACTCTTTCTTTCATTCCATGCATTCAGTTTGGACGAGGTTTGTATATTGAAGATTCCAGAGGCGATTCTCTGTCCTGACCACCAGTTGGAAAACGGAAAATCGACAACTTTGTTCTACAAAAAACTGAAATTGAATATTCCTAGTATGAGGAAATGTTCTATGGGACTCTATCTTTCATTCCATGCATTCAGTTTGGACGAGGTTTGTATATTGAAGATTCCAGAGGCGATTCTCTGTCCTGACCACCAGTTGGAAAACGGAAAATTGACAACTTTGTTCTACAAAAAACTGAAATTGAATATTCCTAGTATGAGGAAATGTTCTCTGGGACTCTATCTTTCATTCCATGCATTCAGTTTGGACGAGGTTTGTATATTGAAGATTCCAGAGGCGATTCTCCGTCCTGACCACCAGTTGGAAAACGGAAAATCGACAACTTTGTTCTACAAAAAACTGAAATTGAATATTCCTAGTATGAGGAAATGTTCTATGGGACTCTATCTTTCATTCCATGCATTCAGTTTGGACGAGGTTTGTATATTGAAGATTCCAGAGGCGATTCTCTGTCCTGACCACCAGTTGGAAAACGGAAAATGGACAACTTTGTTCTACAAAAAACTGAAATTGAATATTCCTAGTATGAGGAAATGTTCTCTGGGACTCTTTCTTTCATTCCATGCATTCAGTTTGGACGAGGTTTGTATATTGAAGATTCCAGAGGCGATTCTCTGTCCTGACCACCAGTTGGAAAACGGAAAATCGACAACTTTGTTCTACAAAAAACTGAAATTGAATATTCCTAGTATGAGGAAATGTTCTCTGGGACGCTTTCTTTCATTCCATGCATTCAGTTTGGACGAGGTTTGTATATTGAAGATTCCAGAGGCGATTCTCTGTCCTGACCACCAGTTGGAAAACGGAAAATCGACAACTTTGTTCTACAAAAAACTGAAATTGAATATTCCTAGTATGAGGAAATGTTCTATGGGACTCTATCTTTCATTCCATGCATTCAGTTTGGACAAGGTTTGTATATTGAAGATTCCAGAGGCGATTCTCTGTCCTGACCACCAGTTGGAAAACGGAAAATTGACAACTTTGTTCTACAAAAAACTGAAATTGAATATTCCTAGTATGAGGAAATGTTCTCTGGGACTCTATCTTTCATTCCATGTATTCAGTTTGGACGAGGTTTGTATATTGAAGATTCCAGAGGCGATTCTCTGTCCTGACCACCAGTTGGAAAACGGAAAATGGACAACTTTGTTCTACAAAAAACTGAAATTGAATATTCCTAGTATGAGGAAATGTTCTCTAGGACTCTTTCTTTCATTCCATGCATTCAGTTTGGACGAGGTTTGTATATTGAAGATTCCAGAGGCGATTCTCTGTCCTGACCACCAGTTGGAAAACATAAAATCGACAACTTTGTTCTACAAAAAACTGAAATTGAATATTCCTAGTATGAGGAAATGTTCTATGGGACTCTATCTTTCATTCCATGCATTCAGTTTGGACGAGGTTTGTATATTGAAGATTCCAGAGGCGATTCTCTGTCCTGACCACCAGTTGGAAAACGGAAAATTGACAACTTTGTTCTACAAAAAACTGAAATTGAATATTCCTAGTATGAGGAAATGTTCTCTGGGACTCTATCTTTCATTCCATGTATTCAGTTTGGACGAGGTTTGTATATTGAAGATTCCAGAGGCGATTCTCTGTCCTGACCACCAGTTGGAAAACGGAAAATGGACAACTTTGTTCTACAAAAAACTGAAATTGAATATTCCTAGTATGAGGAAATGTTCTCTGGGACTCTATCTTTCATTCTATGCATTCAGTTTGGACGAGGTTTGTATATTGAAGATTCCAGAGGCGATTCTCTGTCCTGACCACCAGTTGGAAAACGGAAAATCGACAACTTTGTTCTACAAAAAACTGAAATTGAATATTCCTAGTATGAGGAAATGTTCTATGGGACTCTATCTTTCATTCCATGCATTCAGTTTGGACGAGGTTTGTATATTGAAGATTCCAGAGGCGATTCTCTGTCCTGACCACCAGTTGGAAAACGGAAAATTGACAACTTTGTTCTACAAAAAACTGAAATTGAATATTCCTAGCATGAGGAAATGTTCTCTGGGACTCTATCTTTCATTCCATGCATTCAGTTTGGACGAGGTTTGTATATTGAAGATTCCAGAGGCGATTCTCTGTCCTGACCACCAGTTGGAAAACGGAAAATCGACAACTTTGTTCTACAAAAAACTGAAATTGAATATTCCTAGTATGAGGAAATGTTCTATGGGACTCTATCTTTCATTCCATGCATTCAGTTTGGACGAGGTTTGTATATTGAAGATTCCAGAGGCGATTCTCTGTCCTGACCACCAGTTGGAAAACGGAAAATTGACAACTTTGTTCTACAAAAAACTGCAATTGAATATTCCTAGTATGAGGAAATGTTCTCTGGGACTCTATCTCTCATTCCATGTATTCAGTTTGGACGAGGTTTGTATATTGAAGATTCCAGAGGCGATTCTCTGTCCTGACCACCAGTTGGAAAACGGAAAATGGACAACTTTGTTCTACAAAAAACTGAAATTGAATATTCCTAGTATGAGGAAATGTTCTCTGGGACTCTATCTTTCATTCCATGCATTCAGTTTGGACGAGGTTTGTATATTGAAGATTCCAGAGGCGATTCTCTGTCCTGACCACCAGTTGGAAAACGGAAAATTGACAACTTTGTTCTACAAAAAACTGAAATTGAATATTCCTAGTATGAGGAAATGTTCTCTGGGACTCTATCTTTCATTCCATGCATTCAGTTTGGACGAGGTTTGTATATTGAAGATTCCAGAGGCGATTCTCTGTCCTGACCACCAGTTGGAAAACGGAAAATCGACAACTTTGTTCTACAAAAAACTGAAATTGAATATTCCTAGTATGAGGAAATGTTCTCTGGGACTCTTTCTTTCATTCCATGCATTCAGTTTGGACGAGGTTTGTATAGGGGAGATTCCAGAGGCGATTCTATGTCCTGACCACCAGTTGGAAAACGGAAAATGGACAACTTTGTTCTACAAAAAACTGAAATTGAATATTCCTAGTATGAGGAAATGTTCTCTGGGACTCTATCTTTCATTCCATGCATTCAGTTTGGACGAGGTTTGTATAGGAAAGATACCAGAGGTGATTCTCTGTCCTGACCACCGGTCAATTTTAGGTTCAAAACAATGCGTTATTTGATATGGTTTGGTAACATTGACGTACATTTAACTCTTGAAAATTACTTAAATTTTATTATTTATAATAAGATGGATTGTTTTTAGAGTTTTTCATTCATAATTTTATAAAATTAATTAATTATAATATTCGTCGCTAACTTTTTTCGTCAGCAGGGTTGCAAAAATAGTACTAAATGTGAATTTTTGACGTTCTGTGTCACCCTGTGAATTTCGATAACTCTGTGTTATCGAAAGTTGGCGACGTCGCTAACTTCACGCAGGTAAATCGTAGTCGACTTTTGTCTGGATGGAAAATCGCATAATCGATTATCTTGTGATCGATTTTCACTTGGCGGTTTTACACTTTTGGCGGTTTTACAGTTTCAAAAGAAAACTCGAAATCGACGAATAGTCGATTATAATCGATTTTCTGCGGTTATGAAAAAGTCGAAAGTCGAGTTTTAAGACAACTGAAATAATCGCAAGACCGAAAATCGCATTTTTAGATTTAGACCATAATCGAATAGTCGAAAAATCGGTTATTGCTTTCCATTACCTATCCCTAATACGCAAAGTAATTGACAGTTCAAATCGAGTGGATTTCGCAAATGTAAACCAAGCCTAATATTCTGTTTTTTTTTGTTCACACCATTGAATAATACTGCGTATATAAAGTATTATTTACAGTCTGTTTCAGTATGTCGAAAGAAAAATGTGTGCGAATGAAACACGCACAAACTTTTGTTTACAAAATAATTTTACCTTTGCTTTTACTTCAAACAAACAATAAATTTGAAAAATACACAAGAGTTTGGGCGTGGATGATGGCTGACATTTGGCGTGTATGTTTCGTCGTTTTCCAATAAAAAGTTGTGGAGAGCAACACAAGCGAGAGTAATTTTCTCAACTTTTTCCACATTTAAATTAATTGTGGTTAAAAAAACTCGGAATTTTTTTGATAACATTCCAAACGAATGTTCCTCTACATGGCGGGCTCTTGACAATCTTGCATTAAACACTTGTTTCTCTTATGAATTTGTATGAAATGGGTAAGGATTCATCAGGTGTTTTTGCATGGGGAAAGCGTCATCCCCAACCACAACATGGGGGAGAAGGCGACCGTTACCAACAACAGCATCATTTGGTAACCCTCTTTCTTCCTTAAGTGTGGTACTTAATTTGGTCTGTAAAAATATTCCGGCATCATTGTTTCGTCCATTGCTTCCGACGTCAACGAAAAGGAACTTGCAATTCGCATCTGATAAAGCCATTAATACTATGATATTTGTCCCCTTATAGTTATGATAGAAAGCGCCATCCTTGCGCGATGCACGAAAGTTGACATGCTTTCCATCTAAAGCTCCAATGCAATTGGGAAATTGCCATTTGATGGCAAATTCTTTTGCTATGGACTCCCAATCGGATGGACTATTGGGGAACTAAAAAACAATACATTTTATGTGCATTATTTGGAATTATAATCATTTAAGTGCAATCACCTTTACGTAAAATCCTTTCAGCCTTTTCCAAACAGCATCGCAAACTTCTGGGACAATGTTACCAATAGCCGACTTTGATACTCTGCTTTGGTAATATAGAAATTACCCCTGGGTAATATAGAAATTTCAATTTATAGCAGTTCTGAATTTTTTGTTTAATAGCGTATAACTGTAGCAAGAAATCTTAAAGTAATCGCCAATTTTTGAGATGGTTCAATCGCATCTCTCATTTTTGTATTGTACCCAGAAATGTCATCTTTTATTAGGTTCAGATAGTCAAATTGGGATTTTGACATCCTAATGTAATTTCTATATGACCATTCATCATGCAGCAAAAGCTCATTGGTAAGAAATGAGAAAGAGCCACGCTTCGATCTGTCTTCTCTCCAAGGTTTTATCCAACATTTCCTTGTACTAAGTGTAGTAGGCAAACAAGTGACATTTTTGCATAAATCTTATAGACCTGTAAATCAGTAATAGTTTACATATAACCGGATATAGAAATATAGAAGTGATCTTCCATGGGTCTATTAGCGACTGTTGCGATATATTCGTCGTTTTACAACTAACATTTATGATCCGCAAAATAACTGCAGATACAATTAATCATTGCTTTGAAGGTCGTTCGATGGCTATCAATGGCTTCGAACCTGCGGAACCACATGGAAATAAGTTACCCAAAACTCGTTATCTGAAGAAATGTTCTATAACAGCCAATGAAAACCCATCATATCATATTCCAATCTGTATGGCCAAATATCGTTGGGTGATGTTATTGAAACTATGGTGACCGACAAGCCCCCAAATCCTTCGGCACAAACACAAGTTGGAATGGTTGATGTTGTTAAACAATTGGCAATTACATTAAATAATGGATCCATGGATGTTACAGTTTATTCCAAATGACCAAATGGCGGGCTCTTGACAATCTTGCATTAAACACTTGTTTCTCTTTTGAATTTGTATGAAATGGGTAAGGATTCATCAGGCGTTTTTGCATGGGAAAGCGTCATCCCCAACCACAACATGGGGGAGAAGGCGACCGTTACCAACAACAGCATCATTTGGTAACCCTCTTTCTTCCTTATACCCCGGTTACACTATTGAAGGTTAACCCACTGGGTTTAATAGATCCAGTGGGTTAATCTTTGCTGGTTACACTTAGCTTTTCGAGGATATAAACTGTCAGCTGATGTTTGTTTACGTATACATACAAAATAACTAATAAAGTCGTGTGTTACACTTTTACGATTTCACGTATGAGATATCGTCCCCTCTTTGCTCATATTGGTATATTTTACATAGGGATACATTTTTGTATCATGGTATCAAGCGTACTTTTTGTTAAAAAAGTGTCTAATGAAAAAAAAATAAATAATTTTATGATTTCCAAATAACTTTAGATTTACTAACTCCATAAAATCTCATACGACAAATCGTAAACGTGTAAAACACGACAAACTCTGTTGCAAAAACAGTTGCAACTTTTGGTACTTTTTGAGTAGAGTTGGATTTTTTTGCACAAATACCGAATACAACACTGTATTTTTGGTGGCCGGATTTAAAATAAACCCAGTCGTGAGAGGATTTAATTTTTGTATGGCAAATCTGGTCAGATTTGACCAGATTATGTAATAAATCCTCATAATGTGGGTTAATATGCTGTTTATATTAGAGCTTTTTGCAGGGTTAACCTTCTTTGAGAGGATTTGTTTGAAATATAAGCAATGGAATTGACATTTAAAACCCGGTGTTAAATCCGGTTATATATAAACGGGGTATAACCCGGCAAAAAACTGTAGTGTAACCGCACTATTAAGTATGGTACTTAATTTGGTCTGTAAAAATATTCCGGCATCATTGTTTCGTCCATTGCTTCCGACGTCAACGAAAAGGAACTTGCAATTCGCATCTGACAAAGCCATTAATACTATAGTATTTGTCCCCTTATAGTTATGATAGAAAGCGCCATCCTTGCGCGATGCACGAAAGTTGACATACTTTCCATCCATGATGAAATTATAAGGTGGCGTAAAACGACCAGCTGATTGGTTTCAATCTGTCAATTTTTTTGTTATTGTGAATCATTTGTATGAAAACGTAAACAAACATTTTGACATATTGAAGAATTTTCGGCCAAAATAGAGTTGTTGTTGTGCTACTTACGTGACCTTATAAATAGATCTTGTTTCCATCTAAAGCTCCAATGCAATTGGGAAATTGCCATTTGATGGCAAATTCTTTTGCTATGGCCTCCCAATCGGATGGACTATTGGGGAACTAAAAAAAACAATACATTTTATGTGCATTATTTGGAATTATAATCATTTAAGTGCAATCACCTTTACGTACAATCCTTTCAGCCTTTTCGATAGCCGACTTTGATACTCTGCTTTGGTAATCGATGCTACGAAAACTTTCCCCTGGGGAATATAGAAATTTCAATTTATAGCATTTCTGCATTTCTTGTTTAATAGCGTATACCTGTAGCAAGAAATCTTAAAGTAATCGCCAATTTTTGAGATGGTTCAATCGCATCTCTCATTTTTGTATTGTACCCAGAAATGTCATCTTTTATTAGGTTAAGATAGTCAAATTGGGATTTTGACATCCTTATGTAATTTCTATATGACCATTCATAATGAAGCAAAAGCTCATTGGTAAGAAATGAGAAAGAGCCACGCTTCGATCTGTCTTCTCTCCAAGGTTTTATCCAACATTTCCTTGTACTAAGTGTAGTAGGCAAACAAGTGGCATTTTTGCATAAATCTTATAGACCTGTAAATCAGTAATAGTTTACATATAACCGGATATAGAAATATAGAAGTGATCTTCCATTGGTCTATTAGCTACTGTTGCGATATATTCGTCGTTTGACAACTAACATTTATGATCCGCAAAATAACTGCAGATACAATTAATCATTGCTTTGAAGGTCGTTCGATGGCTATCAATGGCTTCGAACCTGCGGAACCACATGGAAATAAGTTACCCAAAACTCGTTAGCTGAAGAAATGTTCTATAACAGCCAATGAAGATCCATCATATTATATTCCAATCTGTATGGCCAAATATCTTTGGGAGATGTTATTGAAACTATGGTGACCGATAAGCCCCCAACTCCTTCGGCACAAACACAAGTTGGAATGGTTGGTGTTGTTAAACAATTGGCAATTACATTAAATAATGGATCCATGGATGTAACAGTTTATCCCTAATGACCACATCTTTGTTGTCCTTTCTCACAACAAATTGCTCACCATCTATTATTTCCTTGTCTGCATCGACAGCTACTGCTAACTGGATCAGCTCCGATATTTCTCCTATTAAATATACCTTATTGGTTTCCATATTTAAGTTATTTAATGTTTTGTGGTTTAAAGTTTTATTATTTTGTTAAGCTTTTTGGTCACCGAAGTTATTCTTGTTTTTGTGTTTATAAACAAAGAATGACAGAATAAAGATAAAAACAGATACAACGTTTGATTAAAGTTTTGCGTTGGGCGTCGAGAAAAAAACAACAACAACAGGGCGACGACGATACCAAAGTCCAGCGTTTATAGCTGAAAACAGATACAACGTTTGATTAAAGTTTTGCGTTGGGCGTCGAGAAAAAAACAACAACAACAGGGCGACGACGATACCAAAGTCCAGCGTTTATCTGTTTGCCGGCATATATTTCAAATGAATTTGAATTTTTCGGCATCATGCCCAACAGTGTAAAAACGGTCAAAACGACACAAAACTTTACCCAAACGTTGTATCCATGGTATAAGTAAAGAGGTAGATTTAAATGAAAAAAATCTATAGAACCCTTGTTTTTCTTGAATTCCTAAAACTTCAAAATAAAAGCAACAAGTGGGTTTGTTTACAATGCATTTTTTGAGCATTTTATAAAAAACGCGAAAAATGAATGAAGAGTTAAGTTTTCTCCACATAATCGAGTTGTGAATATGATAAACTGATTGTTTCAATGCAAATCTCACCAATTTCTTACATACAAATGGTCTAAAAACAATTTTAAACATCATAGAATTCGAATGTTTTTAAAATTGTTTGGCATATTATTCAAACACCACACACACATACACAGTTTGTTTATATTGTTTTGAAGTTTTAGGCATACTCGAATGAAAAAATTTAAATTGACATAAAGCTTTGGCTAACCTTTCTTATTAAACCATGGTTGTATCTGTTTACAGCTTATCTGTTTGTCGGCATATATTTCAAATGAATTTGAATTTTTCGGCATCATGCCCAACAGTGTAAAAACGGCCAAAACGACACAAAACTTTAATCAATCGTTGTATATGTTTTCAGCTTAAAGAAGAAAAGCAAAAAACGTCCGTTTCACATATGACTTCAAACATGTGTGTGGACATGAATAAATTGCAAATGGAATTTCATGCTGTTTTTTTTTTTCAGTGAAACTATGGTAGTGTGGACCGGGACTTGGGTAAAGTTTTGTGTCGTTTTGGCCGTTTTTACACTGCTGGACATGATGCCAAAAAATTAAATACATTTGAAATATATGCCGACAAAAGCTGAAAACACATACAACGTTTGAGTAAAGTTTTGTGTCGTTTTGGCCGTTTTTACGCTGTTGGGCATGATGCCGAAAAATTCAAATTCATTTGAAATATATGCCGGCAAACACATCAACGCCGGACTTTGATGTCAGCGTCGCCATGTTGTTGTTGTTTTTTTGTCAACGCCCAACGCAAAACTTTACTCAAACGTTGTATGTGCTTTCAGCTAAACAGATAAACGCTGAACTTTGGTATCGGCGTCGCCCTGTTGTTGTTGTTTTGTGTTGGGCGTTGACAACAACAACAGGGCGACGCTGACATCAAATTCCGGCGTTGATGTGTTTGCCGGCATATATTTCAAATGAATTTGAATTTTTCGGCATCATGCCCAACAGTGTAAAAACGGCCAAAACAACACAAAACTTTACTCAAACGTTGTATGTGGGCGTTGAGAAAAAAACAACAACAGGGTGACGCCGACACCAAATCCAGCATTGATATGTTTGCCGGCATATATTTCAAATGAATTTCAATTTTTCGGCATCATGCCCAATAGTGTAAAAACGGCCAAAACGACACAAAACTTTACCCAAACGTTGAAGTTCATTTAGACTACGCTGGATTTAGCAACTATCTGGCTTTATTTGACATATGTTGTATGAAAATGACAACTTAAATCCACTGGATTTGCTAAATCCAGCATAGTCTAAATCAGGCATTAGATGTGTTTCAGCTTAATGTAAATGGTATATAAGTAGAATACTTGTAGAAACCTTTCTTTCTCTTTCCTACACTTCACAGCATTGGCACCACTTAACTTCATTGGTCTTATAGGTCCCTATAACTTTTTAACAAGTCATTGCAATTTCATATTTTTTGTGTATCGTTGCTGTTAATATTGCAAACTAAAAGTTAATATGGAGACATTACTACCAGAAAAAGTTAGATATTCTGTATAAACAAAATATATCCTTTCCTAATATATATGATGTTTTACTTCTTTCATAGGAAGAGCTGTTCGATTTCAAGCTGAAAGACGCACACAGTTCCCTTGACGAATTAGACATAGATGATTTGTATGTGCGATATAAGGTATGATGCTCACTGGTTCAAGTTATAAACTACTTCGGATGCGTTTAACGACATTTTTATTTACAGAAATTACAAAAAACTTTGGAATTTTTAGAGGTCCAAGAGGAATACATTAAAGATGAGCAGCGCAACCTTAAAAAGGAATATTTACACGCTCAAGAGGAGGTTAAGAGAATTCAATCTGTTCCATTGGTCATTGGGCAGTTTTTAGAAGCGGTTGATCAAAATACTGGCATTGTTGGCTCCACCACTGGATCAAATTATTATGTTCGAATTCTATCAACAATTGATCGGGAATTGTTGAAGCCTTCAGCATCGGTTGCCCTTCATAAACACAGTAATGCACTGGTAGATGTCTTGCCGCCAGAAGCTGACAGCTCTATATCTATGTTACAACCCGATGAAAAGCCTGATGTTAGTTACGCTGATATCGGTGGTATGGATATGCAGAAACAAGAGATTCGTGAAGCTGTTGAACTGCCTTTGACACACTTTGAATTATACAAACAAATTGGTAAGTTCACTAACAAAAAAGAGTTGAGTAATAATGAGTGACTGATAATCACCAGCGCAATGTCTGAAGCTAAAATCTTGAAATTTTGGATAAGGGTTCCTATTAGGGTGTGATAAGATCTTTTGGAAATTTGAACTAGAAGATTACGAAAAGTAACAAAAGGTGCTAAGAATAGCACCACCATTTGTATTGGATGAACGGGAAGAGCCAGAATTTTGAAATTTGCAATTAGGATCACTGATAGAGTGTGAGATAGATGTACCAAAGGGTTTTTGTAAAATCGTACTGTAAGTGTACTAAAAGTACTAAATTTGGTAGTGGCGATGGAAATCTGAAATTTGGTATTAGGATCGTCTATGTCTTGTTGGGTTGAGATAGTGTTGCTTGAGAAATATGTGCCATAAACGTACGAAACTACTAAAAGGTATTAAATGTGCAGTCCGGATTTTTATGTATGTATATATGAGTTGTGTTCCTTTACGTGCCTGGGTTTTATAAGTTCTACCATTTTGAGCCTGAAAAGCAAAAGGTAAAATTATTTCGAAAACTAAAGTTCGGGCGTGTTTCATTCGCACACATTCTTCTTTCGTCATACAGAAACTGGATGTTTTTGTTGTTGGGGGAAATTACAATTACCTGGTACTTGTGCCATGATAGGATTGTTTATCTGGCTTTTCGAATCACAAAACTTGAAACTCAACATAAGTATGCGGTAAAATTTCGAAGGAATTCAAAATTGTCTTAAAGTGAATTATATGCCAGAAATAGGAGCGTTGCGGTAGCACTAAAGAGAATTAAATAGAACTGGTTTTGAACATTGATGAAAAAATTACAGAATGAACCGAGTGGAAAACTTTGTTAAAATATACATGATTTATTTTGCACATAAATTCATCTGGTCACTTCATAGAAGTTTTCTTATATTGAAGACATACTAAGTCTTCCAATTGATGACCAGTATGATATGGAAGACCGCAAGGTCTTTCAATGGAGTCCAGTCCTATCGTAGAATACAAGAATGTCTTCTCAAAGAAGACAAGATGATAAACCCAGTAGGCCTTTATGAAAATAACAGTTGTTGTTGTAGCAGCATAGGTTTCATGTTGGATTGGCAGCCGCTGGCCGAAATGCTTTTGGTTTCGGGTCAATCCGGTACAAAGAAACCACTGCTGTGGGGAAGAACAGTAACTCTTCTAGCAAAAGTCTGAACTTTTATATCTGGGAGAGTATTCAATTTGTTCCGAAAAGATTTCTTTAGTCCCAATCTATCAGACAGACCTCTTATTTTTGTCGAAATTGACATTATTTTTAATGTTTTGAAAACAAGACTTGCCGCAACAGAATTGCTGGTATAGACGCGGGAGGCAATTTTGGAAGGGAACGAGAAAAATTGTCGCATGGTAAATCGCCTAATGTAAAACGGGACTTGCATATTTTAATTCAATATTTATAAATAATACAATTCCAAATGTTATCTTTTTAGGTATCGATCCTCCACGTGGTGTTCTTATGTATGGCCCTCCTGGATGTGGTAAGACAATGTTAGCAAAGGCAGTTGCTCACCATACAACGGCATCATTTATACGAGTTGTTGGATCAGAATTTGTTCAAAAATACCTTGGTGAAGGTCCTCGTATGGTTCGTGATGTTTTCCGTTTGGCAAAAGAAAATGCTCCTGCTATTATATTTATTGATGAAATTGATGCCATTGCTACAAAAAGATTTGACGCTCAGACTGGTGCTGATCGTGAAGTACAGCGTATTTTGCTTGAATTGCTAAATCAAATGGATGGATTCGATCAAACTACAAATGTTAAGGTTATTATGGCCACAAATCGTGCGGACACATTGGATCCAGCTCTACTCCGTCCTGGACGTTTGGACAGAAAAATTGAATTCCCACTGCCAGATAGGCGTCAAAAACGTCTAATATTCTCTACAATCACGTCTAAAATGAACCTCAGTGAAGATGTAGATCTGGAAGAATTTGTGGCTCGGCCTGATAAAATTTCGGGTGCTGATATTAATGCCATCTGCCAGGAAGCTGGTATGCATGCTGTTAGAGAGAATCGTTACATTGTGTTATCAAAAGATTTCGAGAAGGGCTATAAGAATAATATTAAAAAGGACGAACAAGAGCACGAATTCTATAAATAATTATTTAACTCACATATGTTTCGCAGTATACTTATAATTGATATATTATGTAAATTCATTCGATTAAAATAAATCGCGGAAACACGCATTAAAAAACTTTCAAAGAACTAGTAATATATTTACTTCAACATTTCATATTTGTTTACAGGCATACCAAAATAGGGCCTCACCACAAAAGTCAAATTTAGTCCCATTGCCTCCTGCCTTGTTTTCAAAACAATGAAAATAATGTCAATTACGAAATCTCTCCTACAAACAGAGACTTGCCGAAAGTAGATCAGTGCCGACCAAGAAGAACGGCACGTTGTACTTATGACAGTGTGCTATTAAGATTGTATGCACGCACGCAACCCTGTAGGAAATGTCAATAGTGCATCTATACTGACTCACTACTGACATTGTCAACAGTACTACTGACAAACTGTAGACAACTCATTTAATTTCCTATAGACATTTTGTATGAACGTGTCATTCGAAAGTCAGTATTGATATTGGAACTAGTATGTCAGTAGTTGCTGAGGAACCATGTTTTGACATTGAAGGTAGTGAGTCAGTATAGACATTGGAGGTAGTAAGTCAGTAGAGACATTGGAAGTATTGAGTCAATAGAGACCATGGCACAATTACCCAGGTAGTGGCATCGTAAAATTTTGAATATGTTATGTCAAAACTTTCTTTATGTTGTTGGGGAAATTACAACAAAAATAATTTTTATAAAGGGATTTGACTTTTCATATGCGATCAGCTGGTGTGACACCACTACCTGGTAGTTCTGCCATGATAGAGACATTGGAGCATGGCAGAACTACCAGGTAGTGGTATCACACCAGCTGATCGAATATGAAAAGTCAAATCCCTTTATAAAAAAAATATTTTTGTGGTAATTTCCCCAACAACATAAACAGCCCTATTCTGAACATTCCCATGGGACCGAAATTTCCCATTCCCACGTTTTCCATATTCTCAAAGACGTGGGAACAGCAAACGATGGGAGCTGAAATTTCGAAATTCGAAATCAGTAACACCAAATTATTATAGCACACTTTTGGGGGGCTGTAATTATGTTTTGTAATATAAAATGCCTATTTGCATTGAATTCGCGGTTTTTGAATTAGATTAGCAAAAGCACAACTCACTTAATTCAACAACCGTGCATTGATTTATGGATTTTTTAAGTGAATGGAGTCAACGAAGTGTGGTGTTGTTCTAATAAGTTCATTTTCTTCAGAATTTGGGAATTGGTGTAAGCATTTTTTTAATTAGTAGGCAAACATAAGTTTTGTGTGTAAAGTAATAGGAACTTTTTAAGTTTGCAACGAATTTAAAAATTGTATGTTGATTCGGAATAATTTTAGTTAGGGGTTTAACGCGTATATCGCTAGTTTTACTTATTCCTAATGATCGCTAGAACTCGTATTTTGCATATTTTTAAAAAAATTCAAAAAGATAAATTCGGATATTTTTCTCGATTATTACATATTTCAGAAGACGTTTCTCAAGAAAAAAAAAATACGTTTTTGATTGAATCTAAAACTAAAACACATGCCCTTGCAAAATTTCAAGCTTCTACGTTCAAAAATAACGATCCTATTCAAGAAAAGGCATTTCGCAAAATGGAATAGCATTGCAATAATTTAGCATATATGTATGTACGTTTGTGTGATCGATGTCGTGTCGTTGAGGAGACTAACACGTTTTCAATAGAACGTTAGTCGTCTGATTTAAAAAACCCGAAGGTTGTATTACGAAAATGAATAAGAGTTGTAAAGATTGTATATATTATGGCTATTTTCCAATATATTTTAATAATTGTTGCCAAAAATGAAATTGATTTGTTTTTACTTGCTGTGCTGCGTTAACAGAATCAACCATGACTCTTTTTCTCGTATTTCAATACATATGGTCTGTTCCAGAACTACAAAAATCTACTAATTTTTTTTGTTTTGTTCGATAACATAAAGGACAATTTTTTATCGGTGTAAAACATGATAGATTCTTGCAGGTTTTTGTACCATATAAGAATATGCAAAATCCGAAGTCTACTAATGACATATTTTACAGTACATTCTGTATAATTTTATTAAGCAAACACATGGCGATTATAAATATTTGCAATAATTTTGTCGTATAGATGCCTTAAAATATGAAATTTCATAAAAATATGAAATTTCTTGAAATTTTTTTTTCAAACTCCCACACTGTTTGCTGGGGAGATTTTTCCCACAAAAAGACACAAAATTCTCCCACAATTCAAGATAGAGAATGTATACTTTTTCCCATGGGAACAAATTCCCAATTCGAACTTCATTCAGAATGAGGGAAGATGGGAAATGGGAAAAAAACTCCCACAAAATTTTATTCAGAATACGAAAATGTGGGAATGGGAAAAAATTCCCAACTCCCATGCGTTCAGAATAGGGCTGAAAGAAAGTTTTGACATAACATATTCACAATTTTACGATGCCACTACCTGGGTAATTGTGCCATGCATTGGAGGTAGTCAGTCAGTATAGACATTAGATGTAGTAAGTCAATAGTACATAAAGGGTCATATGGAGACATTGGTGCCAAATTTTTCACTATTAAGTTTTTTGGCCTATTTGGAACATTTTCTAGATTAAAAGGCTATATAGTGTGCTTAATAAGACGATGAACTTATACTTTTGTTTAAATAGTATATTTTATTAAAGGAAAACATATAATTATGAAAATACTAAAAAAAGTTCAAATTGCGTATTACAGTCTTTTTTATCTTTATAAAGGCCTAAGCCCAAGATTCTACATAAGCACAAAATTAGTAAATAAAGCCAATGTTTTCAAGGCTGTCTAACCAATAATAAAAAAGTCGTTTTCATTGTCAGAAATATCATCGCCTTTTTATTTTCTTGGCCATAAGGATTGGTGTGATTTATCTGTGTTATTTATTCGTTGAAATACAACACTGTTTTGTATTCGCACACTAACACATACACAATGAATTTCTGCAAACTATGTTTTACATTTATATTAGTCTTTAATAAACCGTCATTGTAAGAACATCGTGTGTCGTGTTTCTTTTGCGAAAGGGTTAGACAAACTATTAAAGACAATTTCCACAGGCATCTATTGGGAATCTAAGGACAGATTCCAACAGGTTATGGGCCAAGTGCCAGTCCAGCCAGCAGACATCAACGTTCTCAGGAAAGTGGATTGGTGTTTGGACAGTGGCGCGACATCACATACAGTTAGTCAACTTAATTATTGCAAAACCAAAATTATTACAAAATTTAAAATAAAACATCATTTTGTTGGTATAAATAAATGTCATATTTAATATTTTTGTTAACAGTATAATTCCTACAGGTGTTTATTAATATAATAAAATAAAAAGTAGCTAAATTTCACTAAACATTTTCTTAAAATTAACAAAAATGAGAACAACTCATTATTTGCACTGTCAACTAAAGAATTGCAAAATTCACAACTTTTCAGTCTTTCACGGTATTTTTTAATATTTCATATGCCCACCTTTAGCATCAAAAACAGCTTGTAAACGTATCTGAATTTAATAAAGAAGTTTAGGAAAGCCATATTCCAATGGTATTTTTTTGCCATTCTTCTTTATTGCATTTTATTTAGTCCCCCAGGTTAGTGGGCAGCCTATTCCCGACTTTTTCTTTCAGGTGTACCCATGAATTGTCAATGTGGTTATATCTAGACATTGGAACGGGGTGTAAATGTCTTTGGTACAGTTGTATAACAACCAAGTCCTACATATGTAAATTAGATATATGCATAGGAACGTTGTCTTGGTAGTACTTATATTGCAATTTCTTTGAATTTTCAGGGCCAACAGGCTTACATTTCTTGACGCTTTTGGTTAAATCATGCTTTAAAACATCTAACCCCATACCTCAAATTATATTATTCCGAACTTTACGGTATGTATTAAATTTTTGTTTTCCATGGCTGTAAGGGGTTTTCGCAACACTTTTTGAGACCCATCGTGATAGTACAGCATAATTTTAATCTCATCAGAAAATATAACGTCATGCCGATACTAAAGATAGCGTGAAAACTTGTCTGTAACAAGTCAGAATAGTTTCTATATATTGTGCTGGGAGGGCAATAGTTTTTACCTAGTCACTCGTGATGAGTACTTGTTATTAGGTTGCACTTTTCTGACTTTTCCATGTGACACACTTACTCCAAAATCATATTTTAATAAAAAATGCAACTTTTCTGGTGCTTCTTTGGGCTTTTTCGTCAATTTCTTTAATCATTCTCCTGTCAATTCGCCTTCAGTTTGAGCCTGGCTTCTTTCTCGGCGCGGTATATGATGTTGTGTACACTTCTTAGCTTACGAGAGGTGACTTTAAAGATTTCTCTTTCGGATTTACCATTATTATAATTGGAATAGACCAAATGTAGCATATTTTGCGAAACCGCTTACCTGACTTTAATTTTTCTAAATATACTGTCTATGTTACACACACAAAAATTAATTTCTGATCAAAAATTATGGATCTACATGCCCTCATACCATAAAAAGTCATAAAAATTCTTTATTGGAAAAAAACCGCGGGGAAAATCCCACGATTTTATTGCACATTCATTCATTTTGCAATTATTTAGTTGACACCATAAAAACCGGGTGCCTATCCTTTTTACCAGTTGTTTTTGTTAGTTCCGACCGATTTCTGCATTTATTGGCTTGATGTTGCTATTAACAAGTAAATCAACAGATATTTACAAAAAGCCCAACGTTATTGAAAGAATTTCTTGTAGAATTTCCTAATTAAACATGTCAATTTTTAAAAATTCATCATTTGCAATAATATAGTTGACTAACTGTATGTGTTGCGAGAAAAGTTTTTTTGTAAATTTGAGACAGCCAAGATCATCCATATACGTTAGGGGTGAGCACGCCTGTGTGCTAGCACACAGGCAAATTGTGAAAATTTACTCTTAATTTTTTATGAACTATAAACAATTAAAAGTTTATGCAATTTTTTATTTATATTTTTTAATCATTTGCATTGTGGACGATTTTAGACAACATTAACGTTTAAAAAATTTTGAAATAAGTAATTAAACATCAAGAAAAATTAAATATTAATTCTCCCTTAAATTTGCCTTTCTCTCGATTTTGCTCAGCTCTGATATACGTTAACGTATGTGAGAATAACAATCAGTCGTCGTTGAGCAGCCGACAAGTAAACATGTGTATGGATATACGCATAATTTTAGTGGGGACACTGAACAAAACCGCACACACCCGCCACATGTTTACTGGTCACAGGTCTAGCAACCACTGAATGCTGATATGTACAAACTTTCTTGTGATTACTACTTACTCTCTTTTACTTTACTCTCTTTTTTATTTTGAGCATCAATGATATACGTCAGGGGTGAGCACCAGTGTGACCATTTTAGCATTTTTGCAGCTAAATTTAGCATTATTTTTTTTTTTGTATTAATCCGCAAATTTTCCATTTAGCATTTTCTTTAGCATATTTCAATTATTAATTTAGCATTATTCTATCCTTAAAAACCCAAATATATTATTTATTTATTTTTATTTATTTACTTTGCAATTGAAGCCCGTTTACAATTCTATGGTCAATTTAAATATAATTACAAAGAATCCACATGAATATCATGGCTACTCGAAAATATAATTAAGTAATTACATATATTTTAATAATTTTAACAAGTAATATACATTAATGATTTTAAAGAATTAATTCAAATTTGTTTAAAATAACTAGCATAACATTATTTCATAGCTACTCGGCTATATAGCCTACTTATAGAAAATAAGTATTATTTATAATGTTTGAATAATTTTAATAAGTAATATATTTTTTGTTTCAAACGTCTAGCATTTCATTATTTTATAGCTACTCGCCAATGCCATTATTTTAGATGGAGACATTTTTTGACCACTGGGACCTATAAATATCAAATGACATCCAATTTTGCCCGTAAATTTAGATTTAAACATAAAAAGCTAAAATCAGCGGCGTCGTTATGACACCTAAGTACCTTAAATCAGCCGGTACCAGTTTATAAGATCTATTCCAAAACCTTGACCTATGTCCACAACTTTGGCGGTGACGTTTGTTGATCACTACGAAGCTTAAATGCTAATTACAGCCAATTTAAACCGAAAGTTTATATAAAAACTTAAAATACCTGAAACCGGACAGTACCGGTATATGGACCTATGTCCACAATTTTTAATGGAGAAGTTTGTTGAAAACCCTAAATTCGAAATTACAGCTAATTCGATCTGGTCTCAAAATGTAGCTAAAACATAAAAATGCCCGTTATCTAAGGCTATTTCAAAAAATGAACCCATGTTGGCAGTTTTTGGTAGATAAGTTTTGTGACCGCTAGGAACGCTAAATGCTAAATTATAGGTAATTCGGTCTGAAAATGTAGCTAAAACGTCAAATTACTACAAATCGGATGGTAACGTTATATGGGGGCTGTTTAGGTGAGGGAGGGGAAATCCATAGGTTTTTATTCAACGATAGCTCAGGATACCGTTTGATGAGCAGTGGAGGGAGAAAAGAACAAGAAAATAAAACACAAGCAGTATCAGTTTTAATATTAAATAATATGCTGGTTTATTGGTGATGTTTATTTCTTTTCTCATACAACAACAAAGATTACCTTGTAATCTGGGGTGGCGACAGAGGCCGGTTAGTAGCAACAAAGATTACCTTCTGTAATCTGGGGTGGCGACGGAGGCCGGTTGGTATAACGCGTAGACGTTATGTTAAAGCGCGACAAGTGAACTACTCAAAAGTTGATCGACAAGTGAACGCAGAGGTTCTTGCAATCGCAGAGGATTGCAGCGATCGCAGAGGATCTGAGTCGATTTATACTACTACATTTACATATTCCAATGAGAGAAAACTCAACAACCACCGCTCGTTAGCATCAACACTCTACGGTCTCCGCAGAGGGAACTTGCTGAGGTGATGCACGATGATGTCAATCAGCATCCGTGATCGACTGAGCTCGGGAAGTTGAGTTGGAATGTATCAAACCTAAACATTCCGCCTCCCATGCTAGACCAATTGTCTAGCATTTTATACAAAATTGGAATATAAGTCATTTAAATGTTAGGAAAGAACGTAAATTCAGATTCCTAAGTGAGGTAGAATTCAAATTATTGAATTCGATTTACTACCGATTCAAAAGCAATATGTAGATGAGTTATTAATTTTCAAGATATGGTAGGAGCAATTTGTTTCAACAATTAGTTAGTGGTCGATTTCAATACACTATCCGTTGCGAGATTATGTGCTAGAGGCGAGAGGAACAGATCCAGTAAGGAGATACCCAAAAATAGACTTTTGGGCCAGCAACGATTTCAAAACGATTTTTGGCGGTTCAGCTTCAAGTATGTGGGGGTAAAGATCAGCACCAAGTAGCAAATCTATTGGGCTGTCATCAAATGAATCTGCCAATTCGAGATCAGGAATCCGAGACTTCAATTCCGACATAAGTGAAGGTGAGAGCGATTTCTGTTTGACGTAAGGTAAAACTACTGCTGATGTTTCTATAATTCTAGACGAATTTTTAGGGGACGACAACTTAAGAGAACAAACTTCCCTAGGTGTAGCAGATTTACCGTTCTTAGTCACAGGAAGTGACGAAATTCCGATTGAATTTTTAAGTTTTGTAGATAAAATTGTTACCTCAGACGAAGGGTCAACAACTGCGCGTGCAGTGTACAATTTACCGTTATGAACTATATTTACTTTCGCGGTTCCCAAAAGCACGCTACTATCTGAGGAATTAGGAACCGGGTGCTTGAGACTGCATTTGTCAGATGTACAACGAGTTTCTCGACTTTTGACGTTTGTAAAAGCCGGAGAGGGACATTGGCGCGATATAGAAGAGGTAAATACGCGACTTTTGACCTTTGTAAAAGCCGGAGAGGAGTTTGGGTGCGACAACTTACAATCAAAGCCTCGACTTTGGACATGTTTAAAAGCTGGAGTGGAGCTTGGTTGCGACAAAGTGGAATTTAATTCTCGACTTTTGACAGCAGTAAAAGCCGGAGTAGTTTTCGCAGATGGGTAAGCAACATATTTTCTAATATGTGGCCGGTGGAGAAGGCTGTGATGTCTTTGCTTGCATGTGTTGCAACTATATTTGATGTTACATTTCTTAACAGCATGACCACGACACAAGCAATTTATACAACAGTTATGCTTTTTTACGATCAAGAATTTGTCCTCAAATGATAGTTTAGTAAACTCAGGGCAGAGACGCAGAACATGTCTCTGATTAGGACAAATGGGGCAATTGTTTGTCAACAAAATTGTGGATCGAGGGGGTGATACATCGTAAGATTTATGTACCGAGAACAATTTATTGGAGGATTTAGATGAAATCACATTTTTAGGTGACACCAATTTTGTGGACTGATTTCCATTAATGCTTTGGACACACATCAGTGTTTGTATCCTCTCTGTGAGGAAAGCATCTATGTCTTTCCAAGAAGGCAAAGACGACTTGTTTTTGATACTTTGCTCCCACAGAGTCAATGTCAATTTAGGTAACCGCTGCAAACAAATATAAACAACTATTGGATCCCAATGATCCGTGATGACTTCATAGACCGTCATTGCAGCAAGACAACTATTAATCCCACGCTGGATGGTTTTCAAACCCGAAACTGTTTCACGAGGTGAAGGGGGAATATCAAACAAGGTTTTGATATAGTTATTCACCACGATGCGCTTATTGTCATACGCATCCGACAAAGCTTTCCACGCTAAAGGGAAACTACAATCGGTGAGTGGAAATCTAGAAACGATTTCGCGTGCCTCACCTGTGGTTTTCTGCACTAAGTAGTACAGACGTTCAATATTCGAGAGCTGCGAATTATGGACAAATATGGTGGTGAATAAATCCCTAAAGGTGGGCCAAGACACGAAGTCTCCACCAAAGACTTCGATGTCAAGGGGTGGCAACAGAAAGCTGTGGGTACCGACAGGTGATGTGTAGTTATCAACAGGGCCACTAGAGGATGTTGTGGTGTTGGAAGAAGGTTCTGGTGGAGCGGGTACGGAGGAGGAAGCAGACTGCACAGGAACCGACGGGACGGATTCGTCCAATGATATATTGGGTGGAGTTGCTACTTCAGCAAGATTCAACGAGTATTTGGGAGGTGGGGAGATTTCTAAAGATTTACTCGAAAGCAAACCTGGAGATTGCGTTTCTTTTGAAACGTTCAACAATTCATCTTGTGGAGGTGGTGATATTGGAGGAGCTATAGCAGGTGAAGGAGTTTCAGTGCCTGAAGATTTAAGGCGTTTAAGATGCCTGTCAATTGTAGACAAACACCGGAGATAAGCAATGTAGGATGTACCATATTTTTCCTCAACGACATCAATAACACCAGCCTGTGCAGTCTCGGATGTCGTGAGGTAGTTTTTGCACTCGTCATAAGCGCACTTGACTTTGTGCCACAATTTTTGAAATTCTGAACTGCGAATTTCGAGATTATAGACATTATATGTGGACTCATTAATCCGTTCAAAGGATGCTACAAATTTCAAAAATATGTCTGAAGCTCTAACAAAACGAGTGAGTGGAGAGATTGACATTTTGAAGTTTTAATGCACAAAAATCACCGAAAATCTACAATTTAATTTGCAACAAACTACGAGAAATGGTGAAAAGAGGAGATTCAGTTGAAGCACAAATTGCTATAGCTCAAAGGAAATAAGAAATTTCCACAAAAAACCTCCAGAATTGTACAAATGCAAAAGAATAATAGCAACGGGTGATAATATTTGAAATTATAGTAGGACGAAATAAGAGAAAATTTGAAGAAACTTCCTCAGGGCGATCAAAAACTACTCTCACTTTAAGGTGAGATAAGCCAATTGTAGGGTGTAGTTGTCCAAAATCCAGAGACAAATAAGTTATTAATATGAACACACTAATATTTGCACCAGAAAATCAACGCAAATCAACTAATTTGTTTGAAATATATATTGTTCGGTTGACAAGTTGGTGCAATATATGCCGAAAGTAGGGTGTAGGTTTCCAAAATCCAGCGACAAAAAAACTATTAATAGGAAAACACTAATGTTTGCACCAGAAAATCAACGCAAATCAACTAATTTGTCTGAAATATAAATTGTTCGGTTGACAAGTTGGTGCAAAGTATGCCAAAAGTAGGGTGTATTTGTCCAAAAATACCGAAACCCCTACGGAGACTCAAATATTATTCCAAAATGTTTAACAAATATTGCCAAAAACAATATAAAAAGAGTAAAAAAACAACTATTTTTCACTTATATTCTCTGCTAGAAATTGGTGCAATAAATGCCGAATGTAGGGTAAATTTGTCCAAAAATTCCAAAAACCCTACTGCCAATTAATTATATTTCCAAAAGTTATCGAAAAATAATTTTCAAAATTAATTATTAGAAAAAAAACTTTTTGTGCTTTTACCCCACTGTACTATTTGTACTATCTTACCCCACTGTGCTGGGACATCAACGAATATAGCACAAAGAAGACTCGACAACACAAGTGGCGCTAGCAGAGAAATGGTTATGTGTGAACAGTGAAGCTCCCACTGAACAACAGTCGTTGCAAACGACCAAGCAAGTGAGTGCTGAGGATCAGCAGAGTTTTTTAAGGGACGCTTAAAAAGGCGGGAAAGTTGTTGGTATAATTACAGTGTAATTTCTCAAATTAGAATAATTACCTATTAGACAAAGGTAGGAGAATAGGACAGACGAATGTGTTTGTTTGGCGATGGACGATCGCTACAACAAATAAACCAATGGAATGAGAATTTGGATGGAGTGTTATTGCAAATTTGCCAATGCAAATTTTCAAGAAAAGTTCTTCGATAGAAAAGATCCTTGGGGAATAACAACAATAACAAATAAATGAGAGCTAGATCAGTGCGTGTAATCATTTAATTACACCAGAGCAAGAGTGATTGGAAGTTAACGATGTTGTTATTGCAAATATTACAAAATATATTTGCAAGTTCTCACTTAAAATGAGAATAGCCGCAATTAGTATTTTACGAAGTAACAACACCGAATGCTCCGTACGATCAACGCGACGTAGGGTGATCAGTACAACGACAAAGTATTTGCAAGTTTAGCAACAACTAAGGGGTTTTATGTGGAGGAATGGAGTAATTAACACAAGTAGTGGTGTTAATAGTCGACCAAAGTGATTTTTAGCTAAGCTACAATCAGGAATTGCAAGGCTAGAAACGACGATTGGAAATTATGAGTGTTCGTTGTTATGGTGAGACCAAATGATCTAGAGCTAATCTAACAAGAATAACAACAACACGGATAGTGATTTGTATGATCAACGCGACGTTGGATGATCAGTACAACAACGATTTCAACAATTTGTGTGGACTGTATATGGGGAGATGTAAGAAACGAATTTAATGCACTCGCGTAGGGTGATTGAAATTCGACCAATGATTTATTTTTATATTAATGCTCAAACGGTAAACGAAACGAAAAATACTAACGCGGTAGCTCACTTTTTATGGAAATCTGAGTTTACGTACCTGGTGTTAGTATGGTGATTTGTTGATGTAATTAATGATAGCAATGATATGTGACGTGAGATGGTCCAATGATTTCTCCGTGCAAAGCAACAACAAAAGCTTCAATTCTCGTTTAAGAGAGGGGGAACAACAACAAGGCTGATTTCTATCCGGCTCGATGCGACCAATGTTTAGGTGAGGGAGGGGAAATCCATAGGTTTTTATTCAACGATAGCTCAGGATACCGTTTGATGAGCAGTGGAGGGAGAAAAGAACAAGAAAATAAAACACAAGCAGTATCAGTTTTAATATTAAATAATATGCTGGTTTATTGGTGATGTTTATTTCTTTTCTCATACAACAACAAAGATTACCTTGTAATCTGGGGTGGCGACAGAGGCCGGTTAGTAGCAACAAAGATTACCTTCTGTAATCTGGGGTGGCGACGGAGGCCGGTTGGTATAACGCGTAGACGTTATGTTAAAGCGCGACAAGTGAACTACTCAAAAGTTGATCGACAAGTGAACGCAGAGGTTCTTGCAATCGCAGAGGATCTGAGTCGATTTATACTACTACATTTACATATTCCAATGAGAGAAAACTCAACAACCACCGCTCGTTAGCATCAACACTCTACGGTCTCCGCAGAGGGAACTTGCTGAGGTGATGCACGATGATGTCAATCAGCATCCGTGATCGACTGAGCTCGGGAAGTTGAGTTGGAATGTATCAAACCTAAACAGGGGCTATTCCAAAAGGGGGACCCTATGTTCACAAGTTCTGGTGGATCAGTTTTTTGGGAATATTAAATACCAAATCATAGCTAATTCGGCCTGAAAACGCAGCCAAAAACAGCAAAATACCTGAAATCGACCGGAACCGTTATATGGGGGCTATACCAAAACATAGACCAATTCGCCAGCAAACAAAAAACGCATGTTTCCATTGTGTCCTATCTCAATTTTTGTGAATACCACAGATGGACATGTATAAATCGACTAAGAATTTTACCCTGATCAAAAATAATATTAAACGGAAAAACAAATTTAGTCTACCTTCCATATTGTGGCGGAGGGTATATATTATTAAAAACGACGTTTTTAAATTTAGCATTATTTTTGCCATTTTAATATTTAGTTTAGCAGTTTTTAGCATAATTTCAAAGCAGATTTAGCTGCAACACTTTTTTAGATCTGGTCAAACTGGTGAGCACGCCTTTGTGCTAGCACACAGGCAAATTGAGAAAACGTACTCTTAGTTTTTTGTGAACCATAAACAATTAAAAGTTTATGCAATTTTTTATTTATATTTTTTAATCATTTGCATTGTGGACGATTTTAGACAACATTAACGTTTAAAAAATTTTGAAATAAGTAATTAAACATCAAGAAAAATTAAATATTAATTCTCCCTTAAATTTGCCTCTCTCTCGATTTTGCTCAGCTCTGATATACGTTAACGTACTACATCAGAGCTGAGCAAAATCGAGAGAGAGGCAAATTTAAGGGAGAATTAATATTTAATTTTTCTTGATGTTTAATTACTTATTTCAAAATTTTTTAAACGTCAATGTTGTCTAAAATCGTCCACAATGCAAATGATTAAAAAATATAAATAAAAAATTGCATAAACTTTTAATTGTTTATGGTTCACAAAAAACTAAGAGTACGTTTTCTCAATTTGCCTGTGTGCTAGCACAAAGGCGTGCTCACCCCTGATCTTGGCTGACATAAGGAGAATGTGTACTTGGCAGGAGAGCAGCATTTGACAACAGCGGGTAAAGGCAGAGTAATGCTGAGAATTGACAATTGTACGCTGATATTAGGCAATAGCTCTGTTCCTTTACGTGCAAGAATCTTCAAGTTTTACCACTTTTTACTCGAAAAGCGTTCCTTTACTTCAGACACCATACAATTTGTATGAGTGCAGTTTACAACTTATACTACTTTTGCCGGTTTTACCACTTTCAAAAGTAAAGGAACAGACCAAATGTGTTGTACCATGCATGGTACAATAAGAAAGGTAGATGCATCGGCGAATTGCTACAACAAAGCAACTTTTTTTGTAATGTAAACTGTCAACATTTTCGCCAAATGGTCTCTTGTTGTCTCTTTTTATCGCTTGTGTTTGTCTGTAAAGTGTAGACATGCTATCTCTTACTTACCGAATCATATGGTTTTTTGTTTTGATTTTTCATGGCGAATTCATAGTTTTTTGACGTTTTAGATTCGATCAGCTGGGCTGAGGCATCTACCTTTCTAACATGGCCCAATTATAAAGGTCCTCTCTCAAAAACAAATGATTTTGATTTGAGCTGTCAAAATTCATATTTGTCATTTGAATTCGCTGTGAGGTAGAGAAATGTCAAACAGCAGAGGAACAGGTAGATGTATATCGAAAAAAGAAAACAAATCAACTTTATGTTGTACACGTAAAATGTCAACATTTGTTGTGTTTTGTATTAGAATTTAATTTAAAATAACTTATTTTGGCAGTTAAAGATCGATCAGCTGGTATTTTCTGTTACGTCAAACAAAAATAACTGCGTCAACAGCTTTTTCTCGGAAAATGTTATGTATGCATCTACCTTAATTGAGAATAAATAAATTCGCCTCAAACATATTCCGTGTCGGCGAAAACAAATTTTTCACCTTTGTTTATGAATTTTGACATTTCAAATCTTTGTTATTGTTTGAATTCGCTTGAGAGAGGACCTGTATAATTGGGCCATGCTTTCTAATTGTACCATGGTACAATAAGAAAGGTAGATGCCTCAGCCCAGCTGATCGAATCTAAAACGTCAAAAAACTATGAATTCGCCATGAAAAATCAAAACAAAAAACCATATGATTCGGTAAGTAAGAGATAGCATGTCTACACTTTATAGACAAACACAAGCGATAAAAAGAGACAACAAGAGATCATTTGGCGAAAATTATGACAGTTTACATTACAAAAAAAGTTGCTTTGTTGTAGCAATTCGCCGATGCATCTACCTTTCTTATTGTACCATGCATGGTACAATTACTTAGGTAGATGCCTCAGCCCAGCTGATCGAATCTAAAACGTCAAAAAACTAGGAATTCGCTATGAAAAATCAAAACAAACAACCATATGATTCGGTAAGCAAGAGATAGCATGTGTTCACTTCACTGTACAAACACAAGTGATAAAAAGAGACAACAAGAAACCACTCGGCGAAAATTTTGACAGTTTACATTACAAAAAAAGTTGCTTTGTTGTAGCAATTCGCCGATGTTTCTACCTAAGTAATTGTACCATGGTACCATGGCTGTGAGGTATAGAAATGTCAAACTGTACAGAAACAGGTAGATGTATCTCGAAAACAGAAAACAAATAAACCTAATGTTATACATGTAAAAAGTCAGCATTTGTTGTGTTTTGTATGAGAATTTAATTTACAATAACTTATTTTAGCATTTCAAGTTCGATCAGCTGATATTTTCTTTTTCGTCAAACAAAAATAACTACGGGAACAACTTTTTCGCGGAAATGTTTTGTATGTATCTACCTGAATTGACAGAAAAGAAATTCGCCTCAAAAATTTGTTCGCCTCTGTTTATAAATTTTGACATTTAAAATCTTTGTTTTTCTTTGAATTCGCTTGATGGAGGACCTGTAATTGGGCCATGGTTTAAAGCATGGTACAATTAGAAAGGTAGATGCCTCAGCCCATCTGATCGAATCTAAAACGTCAAAAAACTAGGAATTTGCCATGAAAAATCAAAACAAAAAAACCATATGATTCGGTAAGTAAGAGATAGCATGTCTACACTTTATAGACAAACACAAGCGATAAAAAGAGACAACAAGAGACCATTTGGCGAAAATTTTGACAGTTTACATTACAAAAAAAGTTGCTTTGTTGTAGCAATTCGCCGATGCATCTACCTTTCTTATTGTACCACGGTTTAAAGCAAAGAAAGAACAGAACCTGTATATTATAAACTGTGAAAAAGAGAAATGTTTTGTTCGGGTAAACAGCGAAAACGCGGTAATGTGGCATGAGAGATTCGGTCATTTAAACTTTCAGAACTTGCAACAGTTGGCAAAAAATAATATGGTGATCGGTATGAATGATTTAAAAGATGTTAATGATATTCCGTGTGAAATATGTATGAAAGCCAAAATATGTGTAAAGCCATTTGAGAGCAGTGAAACGCGCGCGAAAAATATACTTGAAAGAATACATACAGACGTATGTGGCCCATACGATACGGACTCATTGGGAGGTTCAAGATATTTTATAACATTTATTGACGATAAATCTTTGTGTATTTTTTAAAGAGTAAAGACGAAGCTCTCAGTAAATTTAAAATATTTAAAGAAATGGCTGAATGTCAAACGGGAAAAAGGATACAAATCTTAAGAAGCGATAACGGGCGCGAATTTGTAAACAAAGAATTTAATGCATTTTTGGAAAAGAATGGTATCGTGCGTGAGTTGACGGTGCCATACACGCCACAGCAGAATGGAGTGGCCGAGAGAGCCAATAGGACAATCGTGGAGATGTCAAGAGCAATGTTGTTGCAGTCCGGTTTGGAAAATGCTTTGTGGGCTGAAGCAGTAGCTACGGCGGTATATATAAGGAACAGATGTCCAACAAAGGCGCTTGAGAAAGTGACACCATATGAAGCATTTACTGGTAAGAAGCCTAACGTCAAACATCTTCGAGTTTTTGGTGAGGCTGTCGTGGGTTTGGATAAGACAAGTCATAAGAAGTTCGCCGCTAAAGGAAAAATGTACATAATGGTTGGCTACTCGCTTACTGCAAAGGCATATAGAATTTACGATCAAGATAAACGTGCTGTTGTGGAAAACGTGATGTTATGTTTATCGACAAACAGATGCCGAAAAAGAATTCCCAAGACAACGAGAAAAACGGTTTAGTCGATACTGTAGACTTGTTGGAGTGTCCACAAACAGAGAGCCAAGTAATGGATGACAGTATGGCCGTCCAGGAAGAGTTCGTGGGATTCGAAGAGAGCGATTCCGAAGAATGGGGATTCGAAGATTGCGAAGCCGAAGAAGGGGATGCAGTCTATGAGAAGTGAGTATGACGCACTTTTAAATAATAGGACGTGGTCCTTAGTGGAAAAGCCAGCTGGTAAGAACCCAATAGGGTGCAAGTGGGTATTTACCGTGAAGAAAAATAAGAGCGGAGAAATTGAAAAGTTCAAGTCCCAAGTCAAGATAAAAAGACCATGTACGAGATAAGAGAATATATTTGTGACAAGTTCGAATGTGCTGATAAGGACCCTCTAGAACATTTCTTGGGTATTCGCATAGAGCGAGAAGGTGATCTTGGAGCCATAGCTATAGACCAGTCCCAGTTAATTAATGATCTGTTAAGAAGCCACAAGATGGAAGATTGTAAACCAGCTTCAACTCCGCTGGATGTGAGTTTCAATACGACGTGTAACAATAAGGAATGTGAAGCTGTGGATGCTACAAAGTATCAGTCGTCTATTGGAAGTTTAATGCATATTGCTATTGTACCAGACCAGACATTATGCATTCTGTCGTAAAGCTGGCGCAACGAAACAATGATCCACATAAAGAACATGAAACAGCAATCAAGCATATTTTACGATATTTGAAGAAGACCGTTGATTTCAAGTTAGTCTATCAACAAACAGGAGAAAGTCTTAGTAGTGGGGGTAGTGTCCCATCAAATCGTAAATCGTATTCAGGATACGCGTTCTTTCTTGGTGGAGGAGTTTTTTCATAGAGTTCTCAGAGGCAAAAGTGTGTGGCCCTGAGTAGTACCGAAGCGGAGTACATTGCATTGACTGACGCAACGAAGGAAGCAGTTTATCTCAAAGGTTTATTGTCAGAGCTAGGTGTTCAAGAATCAAAAGATCCAGTGACAGCTATCCAGTGATGCTATACCTTCTGGGTCAAATCAAATACCTGAACCAACTGCAACAAAAACGCCATTGAAACAAAAGCAACACCTCCCGACATCAACTACTCCATATTTTACTCCCTCAAAATCGTTGAATAACACATTAAAAGTCGTACCTAATATGAAAACTATTTTTGCCGCCCGTTTTGCTTCTGAAACTACTCCTGAGCAAGTAACTGAATATGTTAAATCCAAATTTAATCATGATATCGACATCCAAGTTTTCAAATTCAATTATGCAACGAAGAGAAGAAAAATATCATTTAGGGTAATTGTCCCTGAAGAAATTTTGAAACCGTTGTGAAGCCTGAATTCTGGCCATCGAAAGCAATAATTCTAGAGTATATCTACAAATATCGCCCTACTACTAATGCCGCCGTTTTACCTCCGCTACCAAATCCATCAAAAAAACTAATTAACTTTCGATCTTTGAAACACTTAAATGTAATCTATCAAAATGTAAGAGGATTGAATACTAAATTAACTTCATTATATATAGATAGTTTTGATTTCAATTATAATATTCTTGTATTCACCGAAACATGGCTTAAGAAAGACATCTTTAATTCCGAAATATTGTGTAAAAAGTATAATATTTTCAGACGCGATCGATCCGATACCTCAAAGAAAACTGGAGGTGGTGTACTTATTGCAGTTTCTTCCGATTTTGCTACAGAAGAAATAATTTTATCCTTAGTTTCTGACATTGAATTTGTTGCAGTAAAAATTCGAATTGGTAACTCTTCCATATTTCTAACATGTTCATACATCCCTCCCAATTCAAATATTGATGTTTATGTGAAACACGCAACTGCTATTAGATTAGCTTTTAGCTCGTCGAAAGCATGTGATACTCTGATTGCCCTCGGTGATTTTAATAGCCCTACAATTCATTGGGACATTGCTACAGATATGAATTGTTTAATTCCCCGTACATTAAATAGTTCTTCAAAAGATTTCGTTGATTCTATGTATGATCTTGGATTGTCACAAGTAAATAACATTTTCAATTTTTCTGGTAAGCTTTTGGATTTAGTTTTTGTCAACAATCCCTTAGATGTGTCAATTAACTCATGCGACCCTCTAACGCAACCCGAAGACCGCTTTCATCCCACAATTGAATTGAGAATTATAAAGTCAATTATGTCGCGTAGAATTATTTCAATGCCAAATCGTCAGTATTGCTTTGCGAAGGCCGATTATTGCAAGTTGAATTCCTTACTCTCAACTGTTGACTGGTCTGTTATTTTATCAAGATTTTGACATCCAAATAAATACATTTTACTCAATTCTTTACGATTGTATTGCAAAATCCGTTCCCAAAACTTTACCCCAACGTTCTTCAGGGCCACCCTGGAAATCCATTACTTTAGCCAAATTGAAAAACAAGAAGAATAAATTATTTAAGAAATATAAAAAATCTGGATCATCCGTTGATTTTTCTGGCTATACTATCGCAAGATCTGAATATAATATTGAAAATAAAAGAGCGTATAAAATGTATATCTTATCAATGAAAGAAAAATTAAAACGTAATCCAAAATCCTTTTATAATTTTATAAACTCTAAGCGACGATCGAGTACATATCCAAGTTCCTTTAAATATGGATCTGTAGTTGCAGATGATGATGTCACAAAAAGCAATTTGTTCGCTGATTTCTTTGCTACAACAGACTCGAAAAAAGTATATGACCAATCTGTAATAAATGTATCTACATTTAGTACAGATACTGTTTTAAAAAATCTAAAACCATAAAAAATACATACAGTCCGGGGCCGGATGGAATACCTGCGAATATTCTTAAGCAATGTGCTAATAATCTTGCTAATAATCTTGTCATTTAGGTTATTTACCACCTGTTTGGAAGGAATCATATATAATACTATTATTTAAATCCGGCAGTAAGAGCAACGTAACAAATTATAGAGGTATCGCTAAACTTAGTGTCATACCGAAACTTCTAGAAAAACTTATTACAGATACTTTGTCCTTTGATGTTTCTAATATTTTATCTAATACTACGTTTACATTTAAGAAATGCACTCGATACCGATTTATTTTATTGGATGTTTGATGAGCCATTGATATGAAACATTGTTATTCGTCATTTTGTCAAGCCGATTTGTCTCAATCTATTGTGTAATGAGCCAATTTACATGAAATATCAATTTTGTTTGATGTGCCTATCTACAGTGAGTGTCAGAAATATTCGGTTTTCAATTTCACCAATAATAGCACCTCAGTATTTTAGAACCAATACCCAGTATCCAAAAAACCAAATACTTAAAAAATGTTGGTTCCGTGGCAATTAAAAAATGTATGTAACATGGATCCATGGCAACCCTATGAGCGAGAATAACAAAGAAAACGTTGTTAACCCTGTTTTCTATGCGTCAAAAATATTCGGTTTTTGTAACTTTTGTTAAATATTTTGCAAAAAACAGGTCATTATCGAACTTTTTCTTATTTATACTTTATTAGTATACATTTTAATAATTGTGAACAGAATTTTTGTTTCTGTGTGCAAAACTATTATATTTTATAGCAAATTATTAAAATTTAGAGCTAGGGAAAAACGCTATCCTAGAAAAGAGAAAACTGTTTATAAAAACGTAGAAAAAAAGGGGAATTGCTTATTTTTGAATATTGAGTCCAATATAGTTGAAATAATGTGCAAAAGTCACGAAAATATAGAAATAATCGATTTCGTGAAACACATAAGCCAACCAAACCAAGACTGGGAGGGAAGGTAGAGGGTTAATTCGTGTACGTCGTTCGATAGGCGAACAACGTAATTGAAACGATCGTGTGAACATGACATTATTAAAATGTATACTAATATTGCAGAAAAAGTTCGATAATGACCTGTTTTTTGCCAAATTATTTAATACAAGCTGTGTTCCTTTACTTAACTGAGGTTACCATTTGTTACCATTTCAACTTATAAAGCGTTCCTTAACGCCAAAAAGTGGTAAAACTGGCAGCAATTTTTAAGGGAGAGAGAGCACAAATGCCTTTCTCTTCGACCACAGGCTACCAGACAAATTTCTGCAGGTAAAAAATGGGAGAACTGATTTTTCGACATTTGCTTGCGATTATGACACTGCTACCAGATCTACCATTTTTTCGTTCCTATACTTTTCTTGTAAAAATGTTCATGAGAGAGCAATTTTGAACAATTTTCTCTTTTACCACTTTTACGATTAAAAAGGTAAAGGAACAAAACTTCAGTAGTCACACGCGCAAAATTTGCGTTAAGGAAAATTGAGTTTTTGGGAGAGAGCGGAGAGGGAAGAGCCCCTCTGTAATTTTCCTCCCCGCTCTCACCCAAAAACTCAATTTTCTTTACCGCAAATTTTGCGCATGTGACTACCTTCCTTTACCTTTTTAATGGTAAAAGTGGAACAAAAGTTACAAAAACCGAATATTTTTGACGTATAGAAAACGTTTTCTTTGTTATTATCGATTATAGGGTTGCCATGGATTCATGTTACATACATTTTTTAATTAATTGCCGCAGGACCAACATTTTTTAAGTATTTGGTTTTTCGGATATAGGGTATGGGCTTCTAAAATACTGAGGTGCTATTATTGGTGAAATTAAAAACCGAATATTTTTGACACTCACTGTATGTCTTATGCCAGACTATGAAAATTTTCATTGAAAACTCTTTGTCATTTTCCACTAAAATTTCATTGACATTCACACACGTATATGAAATCAAATGAAAATTTTGAGATTTTCATTGCTTTACATTGGTTTGAGAGTTACGAATTTAATCACAAAGAATAATTTCAGATTACAGAACCTGGTGTACAGAGTTTCACCCCCTTCACACCACTAGCCTATAAACTAATTTTCACGTACATGAAAATGTTCATAGTCTGGCACAAGACTATGCTTCAAAAAGGAATACCAAACAACAGCAGCTATTAAAGCGGAAAAATCCCAAGCTCGTTCTCTCTTTGAATTCAGTTTTTATTCGACGCGTAACGAGGTAAGGTGGTGGAGTTAAGGCAATAATTGGTGTACGTAATAAAAAAAAGAACAATGCTAACAAAATTGTTGAAATATAAAAGTGATTTATTAAAAGAAAATATTATCAAAATAAGGAAAAATTAAAGAAAAAGCGGGAAAAATAAATCAAAACTGAAAGAAAAAAAATAATTAAAATAAACCTAAAGCAGAAAATAAATTGAACATTCAAAGAAAAAAAAATTAATCAATGTTAACCTATAAATTAAAATGAAAAAACAACATTAAAAAGAAACAGAAAAAAACCCTGAAAAAAACGTATAACCTGAAAAGAAAGAAATAAATATCATTGGCTGAAATAAAAAAAAACTGAAAGGAGTGAAAATGTCAGTATTCTAGCGCAATCTAAGAAAAATTTTAAAGAAAAGTGTAATTAGCATACGAAAAGAAACAGGCTGTTAGTATTCCAAATTTTAAATCACACTGTGCTAGGCTAGCTTACTAGGCGTTTACACTAGACAGTTTGTCTTCAAATACAACTCTGATTTACTAACACATACAAACATTTGTCGTTTGTCTCGCAGCTGTCCATCATTTTTTCACAGACAGTAAGGAAGACAAATTTTTGGCATTTTTGTAAAAATAAGTTAGATAATAATTGAAATGTGTTGAAAACAAAAGAGGATGAACAAAAACAAAATATGAAAACGGAAAACAAAAATAAATCGATGATTTTCATTCAAAATTTTACAACTGTTTTTGCAGTTGTCGGGACGCCTACGTCACACAGGCAAGTTGTGGGATTTTGACAATCAATACATGAAGTCAACTGTCCTGTCATTTGTAAACGCAGGGTTAAGAATACCTGAATAAAGAAATGAATTATAACGTTTTCCAAAAATTCAGTTTTCAGTAAACATGGAATAGAGAGAATTACGGGTAAGTGAGTGGGTGAAAAACCGTCAGTGTAGTCGATTTGGGGTATCCTTAAAATAGCCAAAGTGATACCATGGTTGGGGAGGCTGACCAGGAACTTATTCATCTATCGTTCCTAGAGAAAGAGTCGCAGACACAACAATCAGTTTTATTTAACATTTGGTGGTTCTCCGTTTACTTCTAAATATTCCTAGCTCTTCTCAAGTTTGTTTCATCCAGGTTTCAGTTTCAGTTTTAGCTTCTAGCTTTTGTTTTTATTTTTTTGCTAATAGCCATGTCACATTCATAGTACCTAGAACTTAAAGCATAGTACACACGGTCCAACAAAACTGACAGTCAACGTACTTTTACGGCAATTTTCTGGCAAATAAAAACTTTTCGTTAGCTAAAAATGATTGAAATACAACATTTATGGTAAAATTTAGTCATTAGGAAAGGAATTATTCAGCTAGACTTTGATATTAACGAAATAGACCTCGATGACTGTCAATTTTGTTGGACCGTGTGTACTATGCTTAACGCCATCTACCGACAGCCGAGCAAATCATCAAAAAAATCCGGTGGTACTTGAATGATGACGGTGGACACACAGGCGGTTGTTACAAAAATGGCGCCCAACAATGGGGGCCCGAGGATTCGGGTTCTTCCACTTCAGTTTTTTTGAAAATTAGTTTTGTTTTAGATTATTGAAAACTTTCAGTGAGTCCCGGTAGAGAGATCAGTCAAGGTCAATATCGCGTGCAACGTTAGGATTTAATACATTTATTTCAAAGCTGTTTTCAGAAGTAAAGGTTACTTAATTAATCTGCCCATAAGTCGTGTTTATAAAGTCAATCAAGATAGTAAATACTTGCGATGGAAGTAGTTTGGTTAGGAAGCTCATGCAATAGTTTAGAATTCAATAGCCAAAGAGAAATAGATATTTTGTAGTTGATAGTCTTTCTGTAGAAGTCTTTCATGGCTGAAAGAAATTGCGTATTAAATACATATAGCTATTCTCGAATATATCTGATGGAATACTTAGAAAGAAGATGGAGATTACTGATGTAGAAATTTGTCTATATTTATTTTCGATTCATATGTTTTCAATAAACTGACGGCATTAACACATCACTCACACCCAAAATTTTAATTAGAGATTTGAAAAAAAAAATTGCAGAAAATTTGTTTAATAGTTTTCTTAAAAGTTTATTTTTGGATTTTGAAATCATTTTAGTATTTTACAATGTTAGGAACTAGATCGAAAAGTAGGAAATGCAGTCTGCTACACTCACTACTATGACTCACACCGAAACCTCGACTACGACGGTCAACGTTATACCAGGGCAAGGAATTCCGCCAGGTATTGTGACTACAGTAACTGAAACAAGAACAACTGCTCAAGAAGTACCTTCTAGCCAAAACAATTCAAATGCAGCTCTTGATCCGTTTTATGATTCGAACATTTCGATTACTCCTCCGTCATTTTCCAGCATTACTCAACAAAACATGAGAGATGAAATTCAACAACTTAATGAAGAAATCATGCAGGGAGCAAATACAATGGGACAAGAAGACACAAGGTTTGCAACAAATCCAGATGTTACGAACAATGGAACAGAGGCTTCAGTTAATGGTACCACGTTTGGTAGCTGAAAGTATTCGGTCGATTGCAGCAAGCTCACAAAGGTCTCAGGTGCAAGGAGGCATGGCGAGAGTTGATGCATGGGGTGGAGCACTGGCGCAAGCAGAAAGGGAAGCAGCACAAAGGTCTAACCAACGACCACCATCACGTCCAATTTTGGGAGTAAATCAAAACAGACCCAGTGCATACCTAGGTCGAGCACAGTCAGCACGTCCATTCTCAAAGTGGACAATGTGATATACCAACATGTCCAGTATTTCTAGCACAGGCAGCCTGTCAGCAGCAATCAGCACCGCAGCGTGCATACCAGTCTCAACAGAATCTCATGACACATAAAAGACTTCAAGATTTTGGTTCATGGCAAGATTTGCGTAATGCCATTACAAACAGGTTCCGAAGATTTGAGAGCGATTTTGAGATACAACAAAAGATAGTGAGCCGAAGGCAGTTACCGCATGAGAGGTTTGAGGAATTTTATAGTGCTATAGTCCGATTGTGGAATCAACAAGGCAACCCAATGTTTGACGGTAATCTAGTTGGAGTAATTAAAGCAAATCTTAAACCTCAACTTGCACAATTGGTGTTTCCGATCGATTTCTGTGGACTTAGTCATTTTCAACAAGAGTGCAGAAAAGCTGAAAATCTACTCATGAGTCATAGGCAGTTATATCCAGCGGTGAGGGCACTTCCAGTTCAGAAAGTTCATGAGCTAGAATACAATGATCCTCCTTTAGACGATGTTGATATTGATGCAGTAACAGCGACGAGCAAGTACATATGCTGGAATTGTAAGACCCAGGGGCACCCATTTATGGATTGTCCAAATCCAATTACCAGAGTTTTCTGTTTTCGATGTGGTTTAGATGATTTTACCTCTTGTCCTCGATGCCGGGGAAACCAGAAGACGGACACGCAACGAACTGGGGAAGCGCGCCCGGTAGTCAACAAACCCCAGTAAACATTCACAGAAATACCTTGAAGCTTGAAGTGCAGAGTCATGATATTAGTAGAGAGTTCAAGATATTGCAAAATAGCAATAGGAGAATTATTCACATCTAAGGATGAAGGAGTATTCTGAGGCCATAGATAGGATTTTTGGTAAACAAACTAAAATTGAGAAGGCAAGGGAGAGATATCGCATTCGTAGACAAACACGTAGGGAGATTTCAATGTTTTCCTTGTATGAAGGTCAAGACAATAGGCTGTACACTAGAGTTTCTTTTAATGGTTATGAAACAGAAGGATTGCTTGACAGTGGTGCAACAGTGTCAGTACTTGGTGAAGGTTGTTTGGAGTTTGTTGATAAGACAGGCATACCAGTCCATAGGTTCACGGCGAATGTTAGGACTGCAGATGGAAGATCGCACAGTGTCGTGGGAAGATTTCGTCATAAAATCAAATATAGTCGACTAGAAAAAGAGATTGAATTTTATTTAGTGCCGACTCTTATGCGAGCTTTGTTTTTTGGAATCGATTTTATGAAGGCTTTTAAGTTAATAGTAAACGTAGAGAGTTTGAGTTCAGAGGGAATACTTTTGGGAGAAGAAGTCGTCAAGGATGGAATTAATCCGAAGATACATAGCCTGGAAGTAGGCCAGATGCACAGGTTAGAGTCAGTAGTCAAGAAGTTTCCATCATTTGCTGAGAAGGGCTTAGGGAAGACAAGTTTAGAAGTCCATGTAATAGACACATGGGAATCGGAACCAGTAAAGCAACGTCACTATCCGGCAGTACAACAACTCATGTATGCGGCGTTGGATAGGATGTTGGCGATGGGAGTGATTGAGCTCAGTGAAAGTCCATGGAACAATCCAGTAACTTTGGTGCGAAAAGGAACTAAAAATCGATTATGCTTAGATGCGAGAAAGCTCAATTCACTTACCATCAAAGACGCCTATCCACTCCCACACATTGAGGGGTTACTCAGCCGTTTGGGAGATACACACTATATATCTAGTGTGGATCTCAAAGATGCTTTTTGGCAAATCCCTTTGGATAAAGATAGTCGGCCCAAGACAGCTTTTACTGCACCCGGACGCCCCCTATATCAATTTACCGTAATGCCATTCGGTTTATGCAATGCTGCACAGAGGCAATGCAGGCTGATGGATAAGGTTATACCTTCTGAGCTCAGAGATAGAGTATTTGTGTATGTAGATGATTTGTTAGTTGTTTCTCCTGACTTTGAAACTCACATTCAGTTATTGCAAAGCCTGCAGAAGCTTTAAATCGTGCAGGCTTAACAATAAATGTGGAAAAATCTAAATTTTGTTTCAAAGAACTCAGATATTTGGGATATATAGTAGGAGAAGGGAATTTAAAGCCAGACCCAGAGAAAGTTGAAGCGATTGTATAGTTTAAATATCCAAAGACGCCGAAGCAAGTGAGAGGTTTTATGGGCACAACTGGTTTGTATAGGAGATTTATTAAAGATTATGCGACAATTGCAGCTCCAATATTTGACACACTTAAGAAATGGAAAAGTTTCTCGTTTCCAAAACCAGCCGAGGAATCATTTGACAAACTCAAACAACCATTGACTAGCTCTCCTATTTTAGTGCATCCCGATTTTTCCAAAAGATTTTATGTACAATGTGATGCTTCAGATGTTGGGATAGGAGGTGAGGATTTAGCCGAACTCCCAGTTGCTTTCTTCTCACAGCAACTTAATAGTGCACAAAGAAATTATTCAGTAACAGAAAGAGAATGTCTAGCGGTAGTATTGGCTGTGAAAAGTTTTAGGCCTTACATCGAGTTAATGCCATTTACGGTTATTACAGATCATTCCCGCCTTAAATGGTTGATGTCTAATAAGGATCTTATGCTTAGTTTACATTTGGCGTCGTTTCGTGATTTCGAAGGCGTTTCGTGATTTCGCGCGGAATTAAAAAAAAAATTATCATGATTTCGCATACAAAAATGAAATCATCTCATTTCGTGATTTCAGCGAAATCACAGTACACATGATATACAACCCTGTATTTGCATAAAAAAGTACCAAAAGTTGCAACACTTTTCACGTATAACAATAAATAAGGTAGATGGTCAATTGCTGCAACAAAAAATTTTAGTATCAAAATTTGTAAACAATGTGAAAATATATTAAATTACTTTGTTACAATGCTATTTTTCATTGTGCTCCCGTACTTTTTTAATGGTAATGTTAGAAAAAAGAGCGAATTGTCAAAAATTGCTTCCCCATAAAAATTTCTTAAAAAATACTGTCAAAATCAACGTATCAGCTATCATATCATATACCAATGAACATGCTTGCTGCTAGTCTCTACTAGGCCAAAAGTGTATGGCAGAATACAGGAGAAGAGTGTGTTATTCGGCGCGATTTTTGTTTGAAGAGAAGTGCAAGTATAACTAGATTTCGGATTACGGGAACGCATTTTTGGCACTAAACGGGAAAACTACTGCAAGTACTAACATTGTGCAGGATCTGAGCACAACTTTTATCTATCAAAATTTATTATAACGATGTCTCAACGATAAAATCATTTTTTTTATTTTTTCATTTGTTAGTACTATACACAAATAATACGATATATAGATAATTTTACTATAATTTTCCAAAGAAACTTGTAAAATTCTATATTGTCGTATGTTTTTGATGATTAATTCAATTTGCAAAAACTTGATTTGAAAATTCATGTTTGATCAGCTGCGCATATGCGTCTACCTTGATCATTGTGATATGTTTGAAATGAACAAAAAAATAAGTGTAAACACCGGGGTGTATTTCAGGATTTCGTGAAATCCAGTGGATTTTGGAGCGCAAGTGTAAACTTTGCATTAGTGGGATTTTAGCTCGGTGAAGTTTGGTATTACAGACTTACACTTTTGGGATTGAACATCGTAAAGGTTTACAAAATATTGTTCCCGATACTTTATCTCGTTATGACATTGAAGCTATCACTACAGAAATGAACGCATTAATAGATCTAGACTCTGAACACTTTAAGGATGAAGAATACCGAGGCATAGCTAAAACAGTTGAAGATAATAAGGATCAATTACCAGATCTTATGGTGATAGATGGTTTGGTTTATAAACGTACAGCGGTTTATAATGGTGACAATGTTTGCGAAGATTTAGCATTGAAGATTTGGGTACCCAATGCGTTAGTGAAAGACGTAACAGCTAGAGCACATAATCCACCGACAGTTAGTAATGGAGGTTTTCATAAAACGTTAGCAAGAATTCGAGAATATTTTTATTGGCCACGTATGACAACTGATGTCAGGAATTTTGTACGCGAATGTCAGACATGCAAAGAATGCAAACCATATAATCAAATTAGCCAGCCAGTAATAGGAAAAGAAGTGAAATTTGTGAGGCCTTTTCAAAAAGTATACATAGATTTTTTAGGACCCTATACTCGATCCAAGTCTGGCAATTCGTTCATCTTCATCGTTCTAGATCATTATTCAAAATTTGTTTTCCTAAAAGCCATGTCCAAAGCTAATTCAAAGAATGTTTGTCGGTTTTTAGTTTCTGAGGTTTTTCACAAATTCGGGGTTCCTGAGATCGTATTCTCAGACAATGGTCAACAATTTATATCCAAAGAGTTTTCGGAAATGGTTTCTTCCTTTGGTATCAGACATATGAAGACTGCCGTATATGCACCACAGGCTAATTCTTCCGAAAGGGTTAACCAGTCGATATTAGCTGCCATTAGAGCATATTTGGATGAAGATCAGCGCGATTGGGATGTTCATCTTTCTGAAATAGAATGCGCACTTAGATCCTCAGTTCACGCAACTACTGGTATGACACCATATTTTGCCTTATTTGGACAGAATATGATTACACATGGTAGTGCATATCAGTTAATCCGTCGACTACAGGCACTAGAAGGTTCTGATATACAAGTCGTTACTCAGGAAGATCGCAGAAATCTGATCAGTCATACCATTGCCAAGAACATGACTCAAGCTTATGAGAGAAGGGCACTTAATTATAGTAAGAGAGCTAGAGAAATCAAATTTATTCAAGGACAAGAAGTATATCGACGGAATTTTCAGCATAGTGATTTTAGGAATCTTGTAAACGCTAAACTTTGTAAGAAGTACCTTAAATGCAGAATTCGTCAGGCAAAGTCAACAAAAACAGCCTGTAACTTTCGCGACTTCGTTGCAAATGACCCCATACTCTTTTGTCCGGTAGCTACAAAAAATATAAACGTAAAATTCACGAGTTTATAAAGAAAAAGCAAACATTGCAATAGTATCAAAAGTTCCTAATATGCTCCGAAATGGCGCGATTTGAGAACAAATTGGTCCAGAACGCTTTGATAATGATTTTAAATTAGATTACAAAAAAATAAAAATTTTAATTAAAAGCAAATATGTTGTCATTACAGCTAATATTAAAAAATGCATTACTGAACTTCAATGCATTTGGTGCGGAAACTTTTTTCGCGATAGAGAAAAATTGACGCCGTATTTCATAATAGTTTTCCATGCTCTACACGGCTATGTGGTGGTATTTTTTTTGGTTATAGCCCTAATCCACAACCTGATTATGTGAAAAAATTCTTCATTCATTTTTTTATAAAATGCTCAAAAATGGTATTGTAAACAAACCCACTTATTTATTTATTTTAATTTATTTATTTATTGAGTACCTACACAACAAGAAATACATCTTATAATTAAAGTGCAGGATTATTTATGCTATGAAATATCCAACTTAAAATACAAAAGGTGAAAAAATTGAATGTAAAGAAAATGTTAAAAACTGTTAAAAGAGAAAAGTTATACAAAATGGACAAACTCATATAAAATGCAATTATTTAACTGTGGAATAAACTAAAGATCATCAGACAAACGCGTTGCTGGTGCTTTGAATCTCATGTGGTAGAGTATTCCAAAGACGTATTGTATAAATATAAAAGTGACATTCTAATCCTGGACTCCGCGTTCTGACGGGTTTTAATATATTTCCTCTATTAGACCGGGCAAATATTAGTTTGTCAAAGAGATTTTTCGGTTTTTGCTTATTAATAATTTTGTGCAAAAATATTAGTGACCTTATTCCGAGATATCTGCTAAAGGTGCAACCATAAATTGAGTTGGCAAAAGACGAAACGTGTTGTGATTTCTTAAAGCCGTAAACATAACGTGTAATATTGTTGAATGCAACGTTTATTTTGCGTTGACTTAATGCATCACAGTTGGAAAATAGCTCGCAGCCATAGATAAGTCCTGGAACTAGATAAGTTTTAGCTAAAAGCAATCGGATATTAAATGGAGTGGAAAAGTGCGTAGCCCATAGTGTGCGCAGCTTTGCGTATGTTAGTCCAACAGTAACATTAACATGATTCGTTCAAGTAAGCCAGCTGTTGAAAACAACACCCAGGTTTTTCGCGCTAGTAACAACGGCAATTCTCTCCTGGTTAATGAAGATATCAGGCTCTTGTAAAATATGTAAGTCTTTTTTTCTTATGAATTACTAAACACTTGGATTTTTGAGGGTTTAGGAGTAATCCATTTGCAGTGGCCCAGTTGAATACTTTGGAAAGGTCTTCATTAAGTTTAGTAATGCAATTGCTAACATTTTCAACAGAATCTCTCAGAAATATTTGGACATCATCCGCGTACATGACAATATTACTGTGGATTAATTGAGAGGGTAAATCGTTAGCGTACAATAAGAATAGCAGCGGTCCTATAATTGAGCCCTGCGGCACTCCCTTTGATACTAGTAAGGGTTTTGATATTGTATCCTCAACGTTTACAGATTGGTACCGTTTATGCAGATAGGACATTATTAGGTTTGATGCACTACTCGAGGAATTGAAAAACCGTCTAAGGGGTAGTTTACACTATATGTAAATGTCATATGACATGAAATTTTTCATCATTATATAGTCGCTAATATGTGCAATATTGGGGACTTTCCTTACGCCATTTACTTTGTGCGTCCACACCAGCACAAATGTAATGAAATTACGTCTCTACATTGCCTGCATGGGTAGTTATGGAATGTTTTTATTTCGCGTCATATGACATTGATAGATAGTGTAAACTACCTCTAAGCTTCATACATATTGATATGACATATGTTCAAACCCTCAAAAGGAACAAAGCTAAAGACTTTCTCTATCTCTCTTAGGAGCCCTGGGGTCACAAGTAATCATGTCGTTATCAATATTTAGATTATCTTGAGTAACGTCAGCATCGTTTTGTCCTTGCATATTGAATAACAAGTTTTTTTATATTTTAAATTAAAAAGTAACAACAAAGGATCGTTTTTGATTTGATTTGAAAAAGACTATCTGCAAACAATTGCACAATTTTTCCTGACACAGAGTGCAAGATTGAATATATTAAAGTTTTGAAGAGTATATATACGAAGTACATTCACACGACCATCATTTAAAGTGTAACGTTTTTATTTCTGTTTTATTTAACACGATAGTGTCTAATTGGCCGTTAAAATTAATTGATAACAATTATCAGTCTACTTTTAGGCGAAGGTAAATTTGAATTTAGTTTGTAGATGACGCACAGTAGCCCTGTTCCTTTACGTGCAAGAATCTTCAAGTTTTACTACTTTTTACTCGAAACGCGTTCCTTTACTTCTGACCCCACACAATTCATATGAGAGCACTTCACAGCTTTAGCTACTTTTGCCGGTTTTACCATTTTCAAAAGTAAAGGAACAGACCAAGTGTGGTTTAGAATTGAGTTGATTTAAGTAATGTCTTATAAGGAAACAGCGTACTGCCTATCTTATGCTTGGTTTACATTTACGAAATCCACTCGATTTCAACTGTCAAATTCATATGTTAAACGTCAAATGAAATCCAATGGATTTCAGATGAGATTTCAATTGACGTTTGAGCTATGGAATTGACAGTTGAAATCGAGTGGATTTCGTAAATGTAAACATAGTATTAAGCGCAGACTTTTGTTTTATTAATTTGTATGTTAAAAACTATAGCTCTGTTCCTTTACGTGCAAGAATCTTCAAGTTTTACCACTTTTTGCTCGAAAAGCGTTCCTTTACTTCAGACACCATTCAATTCATATGGGAGCAGTTTACAACATTTACTACTTTTTCAGGTTTTACCACTTTTAAAAGTAAAGGAACAGACCATATATATGATTTAATTCACAAATAAGGCAACACACGAAATGTATGTGTATTATATTTTGTTGGTGAGTTTTTTGGTGGCGGATTAACGTTTTTAACGAAATAAAGAGTATTTTATGGGAGTTTGAATAAAACACGTCCAGAACACTACTTGCACTATTTTTCCCCCGTTTTGTGGTAGAAATGCGTTGCCGTACTAAACTTGCACTCTTTAAACTAAAATGGAGCAGAATAACATTTTCTGCCATCAAAGACATTAATACAACTAAGACTAGACAAAATGCATGCAACAAACAAATGTTTACGAAACTTTGTATAGAAACATTACCCTTAACAGGTTGCAGTTAATTCAAAATCGCAACCAAGGAGGAACATTTCATGTAATGGTATCAGAAACAAAATTTATGAATTCAAGGATCTACTCAAGAATAATTCTATGTAATTTGGATCGGTAAATTCGGTTAAATACGTAAAAATGTATAAAAGAAAAAAATGTTAGGCGCAATATATAACATTATGTTAAATGCAAAAGCCATTCACTGAAGAATGATAGCAAAAAAATGTCTTATCTTGTTGAATTTATGTCTTTGCAATAATCATGGTACAAATAGACAGGTAGCCGCATCGGCAGTTGTTGGTAACATAAGGTGTCAAAATTTGACATTAATTCAATGCACTTGACATATTATGTTACCATCAGCTGGCATGATAATGCTACCTGTATTATTGTACCATGGCAATAATGTTTAAGGTAGGCCACATTTCTTGTTTTGGCCTAGTCTGTCAAAAGCAGGGTTGACATTTTTTACTGTTGTTGACATTAGGGTTGTATAGTTCATGAACGAACTAGTTCAATTGAACGATTCATTGAAAAGAGCGTATGAACTAGATCAGTCGATATAGTTCATTATAGTTCACTGAACTATAATCAGTCTGCGACCGTACGTCGTACGATCAACGAACGAACGATTCACAATCTAGTTCAACATGTCGTTTACAAATGCAAAGTGACGCCGTCGTCTGTTTTAAGTGATGCCTTCGTAATGTGATGAGTTTGTTTACGTTTTGGATCAAAGTACATGGAATAGCTGCTCGAAAATTAAGATTTCTACAGAAACATAGAGATATAACATATTCCAATATGTCGAATCCAATACCTATTGAAGTGCCTTGTTTTGGATAGAAAAAATAAAAAGAAGAAACGCACACAACGCTCAAAGCTTTTTCGAAATGACAATTTCCACACACCACATACGATTTTTTGCCAGCCACCTAAATGAAGGACGTTTTTTCTTAAATTAATACCAAGTTAATCTTTCTTTATGAATGGAATAAAACTATGTAAATATAATATTTTTGTTCTGGAGTAGTTAAATTACATTATTCAACTGTTTGTTTCTATTTGGTGTAGGTTTGCGTCTTCATCAAACGAACGATTAAGAGCCGGTGAACGATTCTGATCCGAATGATTGAACTGGATAGTGAACTATGAACTAGATTACTGAACTAGTTCGGTTAAAAGAGCTGAACTATTGAACTAGATCTTTCAAATGAACTAGATTGTACAACTCTAGTTGACATTATGCAATTGTTAAGGTAGATGTATCGGTGAATTGATCCAACAAAAAACTGCTTAACACTATTGGCCTGTTCCCGTACTTTATAAAGTGGTAAAAGTCGTAAAAGTTGCAAAAGTCGTAAACGATTTTCATATAAATTTTGTGTACGGGAACGCAGAATGTGTAAAAGTGGTAAAAATTGTAAAAACTTTTTAGTTCTGGAACAGAGCTTATATCTTAAAATTGAAAACAAGGACAAGAAATTTTATTCGCGTGGCTAAATAAAATTGTTGATTTTTTTAATATGCAGTAATACTTGCGAATGAACGATTTGTCAAGTATTGACATTTATTGAAATATATTCTAAAAGTACGGGAACGGAAATAATTGCAAATATTGTAAAATTTCTAGCTGAAATGATCAGCCAAACTTTTCAAGTAGAAGATAAGAGAATGGCATTTTTTGATTTCGCTGTCTTAAGGTTTGGGTACAAATTTTGCTATTTTAACGCTTATGCTTGGTTTACGTTTACGAAATCCACTCGATTTCAACTGTCAATTCCTTTGCGTATACGTCAAATAAAAACTCATCCGAAATCCATTGGATTTTATTTGACGTTTAAGCAATGAAATTGACAGTTGAAATCGAGTGGATTTCGTAAATGTAAACCAAGCATTAAGTTCAATTTACATATGCAAATTCAATGATTTCGTTTCACGAAATCCTAGAAACAAATGAAGTGTATTTACATCTGTTTTTTGCGTCATTTGCCTACGCACACAATCGAACATACACACGGATACAATAACACATACACACGCACACAATAATTTTAATTCCGAACAATAAGAATTTTACAACACTAATGTTTACCAAATAACTTGACTTAATTCAAAATTAAAAAAATATAAATTTTGCAAGTTTTTTAACCATTTATTTACACTTTTGTCACCGTTTGAGTATTTTTGTTTTTTTACAACCCAAACAAACAAAGACATCATAAAACAGTTGCATTTTTTGGTAGTTTATGACGAAAAAGGAGGGTTGCGTATAATAGTATGCTGTTTTCGTGCGTTGTTTAGAATAAATGACGCAGCTATCGTCATTTATTTTTGTATGGTAAATAATGCAAAATGTTGCGTGATTTAGCATATAAATGACGAAACAGCCCTAAAACCTGTTTTTCGTGCTAATGTAACTCTATTACTCTCTTTGGTACTTTTAAAATCAATAGTGAAGTTCTAAATTTCATATGCTTTTGTAAAACCGACTAAATATGCATATACATCTACCTTTATATAGTCCCGGTCCACACTAGCGTAAATAGATCTGTTCGATAACTTCGCAAGTAAAAAGTATTTGCAAGTTCTTGCAACTACTTGCAAGTACCTATCATTTCTCTTTTACTGAGCAAGTTTGTTATCGAACAGCATTTTGTACAAATTTGTAAAAACTTTTGAGCTATCGAACAGACCTAATTTCATAAAAAAAATTAAATGAAATTAGGTATTCTTAAATCGAATTCCCCACTACAGCAATTTTATGATTTTACTCTACTAAGGACGTCGATCTAGAGACGCATAATTTCATATCAAAATTTCAGTGAAATTACTGTAGTGTGGCCCGGGACATAGCTCCATGTCATTTGACGTTGTATTTTTCAGTGATTTTCATGCCTGGCCTATCTCTAATTTATTATTCCATGATTTTCTGCTATACAAATTTTGGCGAGTAGAAACTAGCAGCTTGTTTGCTGGCATCTGATTGGATGATACGTTGATTTTGACATTTCTTCTAGAGTTTTTGCAATTTTTGCCATTTTTCAGTTTCCGCACTATTTGGACACATTTGTATAGGAAAGTATTTTTTGATATTTCGCTCATTTGCTAATTTTACCATGAAAAGAGTACAGGAACACTATGAAAAATTAACATTGTAACAAAGTAATTTAATTTTTTTTACTTTGTTTACACATTTTGTTGTTAAATTTTTTTTGTGTGCTCTGTGCATTTTTTAAAAAAAATCAATTTTTAATTAAATTAGCGTGTATACGTTATTAAAAGTTTATTAAAATTATTAAATAACTTATTGTCTAAATATTGTGCTAATTGGTGAAGTGTTATTAATTACATTTGTGCTAATAAGCTGCTTTTTTGTGTTGAATTTGTCTAATTGGCTATTTCGTTTTGTGCATATATTCTGTTACATTAGCTTATTGTGTTGTTGTAACAGCTTGGTTATCATATCAAAACAGAGTTGCCAAAGATTGCTTTTTTTAATTAAAGGATTAAGAAATTCAGCTACAAAATCTCCAAAAAATTTTAACTTATTAGTAAACTGAAATATAGTTAACATGGTCTGTTCATACGAAATATGTAATATTCGTGATGATAGTGAAGTTTGTGTTACATGTTGGTTTTGTTTAGATCAATGGCATTGTAAGTGTGCTCGTATGAGAGTAATAGTTACTGACATAATTAAAGAAAATGATGGAATTCGTTGGTGCTGTCCCAATTGTAGAAAAATCTCTGCTGATTTTTACAATTTTGCAAAGAATCTACATTCCGAACTAGTTTCAATTAAAGGGGAACTTTCCATAATTTGTTCCCGTTTTGATAAAGTTTCAAATTTGTTTAGCAAATATCTGGATTTGGACGAATTTGCATCGTCACCATCGGTTATCGCGCAGAAACGCAAAAGGTCGACGAAAAAGAGTACAGGTAAAACTGTTTCTAGTCGTAAACCTAGTGTTTCTCGGGATACTGTAGTACAATCGGATCCAGTTAATATTTCTGATACAACTGAATCTGGTCGTGCTCAGTTATACGCCAATGTTGTGATGGATAAGCCTTTGGAAGTAAGAAAGCAGTTAAAGGAGGTTGTAGCATCTCCTGAGTTAATGAGTACTGGTGGTGCTAGTCTTGAAAAGACGTCACAATCTGCTCAAGGTATTCAGGAGTTGGCAACATCCTTGCCTGTTGTCTCTTCAAGGGGCTCATCTGCCAATGTAGGCCATAACCAACAACCTGTGCAAAGATCATTATCTATGCCTCCAGCTATGAAAATGGTATTTGCTTCAAGGTTACCTCCCGAAACGACGGCTGACGAAATTTATGATTATATAAGATCAAGTATTCAAGGAGATTACTTTCTTAAATGTTACAAGCTTCGTTCAGCATTTTCGGAAAGTAGATCTTCTTTCAGGATTGTTACTAATCAGTCAATATTTAATCAAATTATATCGAGAGAATTTTGGCCTGTAAATGCTTTTATAAAAGAATTTGTGGAAAGAAACGACAAGTTAGCACATTTGCCTCCGCGAACAGCTACAGTTTCAAAAAACTAAAAAATTCTATTTCTATATGCTATCAGAATGTAAGGGGTTTAAATACAAAATTAAGTCGCTTATATACTGATAGCTTCGGTTTTAATTATGATGTAATTGTTTTATCTGAAACTTGGTTAAAAAAAGCTGTATTAAATAGTGAAGTTTTATGTCCGAAATATCAAATATTCAGAAATGATCGTGTTGCTAAAAAAGGTGGTGGAGACCTTATTGCAGTTGACTCCTCTTATTCTACTAATTTAATTGAAATAAATAATATTCCTGATATTGAATTTTTAAGTATATCCATTGAACTAGGCAATTTTAAATTATTTATAACTTGTTCCTATATTCCTCCTTCTTCTCAACTTGACATATATAAAAAACATATATCCGCAATCAGTTCAATCGTTGGAAATATGAATTAAACCGATCGAATTTTGGTTCTGGGCGATTTTAATATGCCCTCTGTTAAATGGCTCTTATTACCAGATTCTGAAGCTCTAACACCACTAACATCCCGGGCGAATGCTAATCAAGATACATTCGAAATTGTTAGTCGATTTTGTGACCTCAATCTTCAATATACTGAATAGTTACGATAGAATCCTTGATTTAGCATTTGTAAATGTTACTCAATATTTTGAAATAATTAGAATTCCACCAATTTCTATTCCTGAAGATATTCATCATCCCTCATTATGTATAACCATGACCCATAATCATTCCTTTGGGGAAAATCAGTCCAAAGTGTTAAAAACTGTCCTTAATTATAAAAAAATAGATTTTCGGAAACTCAATTCTCTTATTTCTTCTGTTAACTGGACATCGGTATGTCTTTGCAGCAGTGATATTGATCTTGATATTAAAATTAACAAATTCTATGAGATCATAAATAAATTTATGCTTGAATGTATTCCAACTATTAAAGTCACAAATTCTTATAAATTTCCATGGATTACTCCTGAGTTATGTAGCATGCAACAAAAGATTTTTTCCCCTTACGAGGTCATGAATGAGCCTCGTACAACTCCTAGCACAGAATAAAGTGGCGGTGGCATGCTCATATACTCGGCCTTATAGCTCGTCGGTGGGATTGGGATCTTACCACAGTCTGTGGGAGATTTGCTACAGTAAACATTTTAATAGATTATTAAAGCGTGCATTTGTTTCTAGATGAGAAGATGGAAACATTTTTAATTCTTTAAAGCTTGATTTGCGTTGTGCTGATGAAGTTGCACAAACGACTGCCCACCCAACCATGTTACCGGGTGCCCACTGTACATTCCAAGGTAACCCATATTCCGTACCCCCTTACACCGACCCTTGGTCCCTTGTTAAGTCAAACAAAAGTAGATATTCAGTTCATTTTTGATTTAATGACTAAATTACAAAAAATAACATTTTTAACCTTATACGGTAAATATGGTGATTGTTCAAGATGATGTAGATTTTGAATTATAATCAGCCAAATTAAAAATAATCATCTTCCTAATTTTAAACATAATACAAAAATATATATAGAGCTAGGATTAACTAATATTCAATAGAAGAATATGTGTGTACGTTTCAGCACAGAATTCTAGAGGTGACTGTAAAACTGTAACAGCTGGTGCTTAAGCTAGGTCAATGACCTGGTAAAAATGTATCAACGACTTGGAACAAAAATAAATGGTGGAAAAGAACAAAAAGACTAGACAAAATAAGTTCCAAAGGGAGAACAAAAAAACAGCTATGTTTAGAGATTATGGGCGACCCAATTCTCAGAGCAAATTTGATAATAACACTAGGTATAACAGTTTCTGTTCGAATGCACTCTGGACTATGGCAATGAATTTCAAACTGTTGCCATCAACAGCATACCGCAGGTTGGTAATGCCTATAAAAATACAATGGCAGCATTCAAAAAGAAAATGTCAACCTTCTTTCAGGGAAAAGGATAATGCAAATAATTTCAACTTAACCAACAAAATAATTTAAGTTTTTTATATATATGTAGTTTGAACAAAATTAATAATTATTTTGGGGAACAATCAATCTCTCTCATAGAATAACGGTACTAGATTAGTGTCGGTAAAAGAAACCAAGTCTTTCCAAATTATTTGAGACCAAAACAAAGGAGAAGTAAATTGATTGTCCCGCAATAAAAAAATGAGTATTAAGAGAACAATATTAACTTACGTTATTCGGGCTCCCTCGATGAAAGGCCTTTCATTGGTAGATGCCTGGTGAATATAATGATGACGCTTTTTGAGGTTAGCTTGATATACGCACAAAAAATATACTTCAAGGCATATAATGTTTGAACTCTTATGGGTACTTTACACGATATGTATTTTACATATGGATTGTCACTTTGCGTATACATTTTGTATATAAAAAGTGACAACCCATATGTAAAATACATATCGTGTAAAGTACCCATTAATATTTTCTGGACAATTCTTACTTTTGTTCAAATACCACAATCGATTCTGCTTGTATATTTGCATTTGGATTATCGGAATTTATAGTATCGCTTGCTCTCTTCCTCTTCTTTCACTAAATGGAAGTTCTTTCGTACACACACACTACCTTAACTAGCCAGAAATTATAAAATAACAATTTAGCAATGATGAACTGTTGAGGATATTAATTTTTTCCCAGTAAAAATACGCCAGGTTTTCATCTTCCACTGCGGACACTTGACACTGCAAATTAAATCTGCTCCTTCAGAACACAACTTTAAGGGTGTTTTCCCGGTATGAATCGAGCTCCACGAAATTAGAATTACAAGTTGGGCGACCACACAGAAAACCACGACTGTACTGAATCATGCAGAATTATCTTGGCTGCGAGAACTCACTATCCAACTTGTTATTAGTGTTGCGAAGGGTATTGACTGATCTAATGACAAAACTGGAAATTATTACAATGAGAAATATACATTTGAGAGAGTCCAATTTACGATATTCACCTTGTCAACACAAAACCAATCCAAACAGCGGCCAAATAGGGTACATCAATGCTCATGCACATACACAAAGTATGCACATACAGAGGTTATCAAAAGGATTTGCAACAATCAAACTCTGTGTAATTTGTAATTGCAATTTGATCAGAATTTAGCACATCAAGATGAGTATGCACTCCAACGAAACGGCAGTCAAGTTGGCAGAAGCAAAACAAAAGAATTCAGCTTGGGAATCACTAGGAAATTATACTTTCTTTATAACATGTATATTCCCATGTATTTCAAACTCCACTTACACGTTTATCAATTAAGCTTGTTCATATGAAAAGGTGACGCTCATTAATTTCAAATAAAATCAATTATTATCTCGGTTTGTCAACAACAGAGCTTCAAACAGATGAACATTTATTCAAAAATTCAATGAACACAATGCACAAGACTTTCACTGTTAAATGACCAAGCAAAAATGAGGAAGATGGCCTCCTGACACCCTCTATTTCTATCCTCGGAAATATTCCAATGGCATAAAAATCAATATTCAATAAATAAGAGCACGAATTACAACGATCTCCAAAATGTCTACCAAAGAAAGAAACAAAACTATAACCAAGAACAATTAGGCTCAATTATCTATTTCCAACCAAATTCAGCTATCTAAAGCATATCTTATGGATGACTTTGGTAACATAAACTGCATTACCTTCAAATGTCTATGTATGCGTTGAAGCGAAAACGAACACAATTAAGGAAACGGAAATACATCACAAGCGCCTCTACAGTTATCAACTATAAAAAATTCCAAAAATAAACTTTTTCGTAAATATAAAAAGTCAGGTTCTTCAATTGACTACGCCAATTATTCTGTAGCTAGGTCTAAGTATACGCTAGAATCTCGTAGATCATATAATGAGTACCTTAACAAGATTAAAGAAAATTTTAAGTCCAATCCTAAGTCCTTCTATGACTTTGTTAATTTAAAAAGAAAAACACCTTCTAAGCCCTCTTTATTGAAATTCAATAATCAAGAATTTACTAAAAACACAGATATTGCTGAATGTTTTGCAGAATTTTTTGCTACAACTTATTCAAGTGCATCTTGCCAAATTAGAGGTACATATCCTTATAAATTATCTCAGATTGATGAAATTTACATGCCTTTCTTACAATACCAAGACGTTTCCAAAAGTCTGCGATGTTTGAAACCCATTAAAAGTCCAGGTCGCGATGGAATACCTAGTTTAATTCTGAAGCATTGTTCAGTTGCATTGTCAACCCCTTTAACTCTATTGTTTAACTATTCCCTTAAATTCGGTCATTTCCCCGCAATATGGAAAAAGTCTTATATTGTACCTTTACATAAGTCAGGCAGTCTGACTAATGTATCCAATTATAGAGGAATTGCAAAATTAAGTGCAATTCCAAAATTGTTCGAAAAATTAATTACTTCTGTAATTACCCATAAAATTCAACCCATGCTAAGTCCATATCAGCATGGTTTTCGTAGTGGTCTTTCAACCATAACAAACCTTATAGAATTCACATCGAATGTAATAAAAGGATTTGTTCGGCATAATCAAACTGACACAATATATACAGATTTCAGCAAAGCATTTGATAGGGTTAACCATTGGCTTTTGTTGTATAAATTAGATTATATGGGCTTTAATACTAATTTAGTAAGATGGATATCTTCTTATTTACAAAATAGATCACAAACAGTTTTGTTTGATGGATGTGTCTCAAAATCGATTGACGTGCCATCGGGTGTTCCGCAAGGAAGTCACCTCGGACCGGTTCTCTTTCTTTTATTTATAAATGACTTGCCAAACTCAATAATGCATTCTAGATTGCTAATGTACGCTGATGATGTCAAGCTATTCATTACTCATAAATCGGAAAAGCAAGCTGATCTTCTCCAGAGTGATTTAAATAGCCTTTTTCAATGGTGTAAAATCAACTGTATGGACTTAAACTTAAAAAAATGTTAACATATGTGTTTTTCCAGATCTTCTTCTTTAATAAGGCAATACAATATTAACGGTTCTCAATTATTAACTGTAGCATCATTTGTTGATCTTGTCCTTTTGATGGATCGAAAATTAAAATTTAATAATCATGTAATTTCTATTGTTAATAAAGCGCATGGAGTTTTAGGATTTATAAAAAGATGGGCCAAAGAATTTTCAGATACCTATATAACAAAACAACTATTTACGTCACTTGTAAGACCTATATTAGAATATGGTTCTGTTGTATGGGACCCTCAATACGCAATGTATTCTGATAAAATTGAATCAGTGCAGAAACAATTTTTGCTTTTTGCACTGAGAGGTTTACATTGGAATAACGATTTTGTCTTGCCTTCATACACAAGCAGGTTAAAATTAATTCGATTACCTACATTAAAAAGTAGACGCACAATGTTAAACACTATGATGGTGCATAAAATTTTAATGGGTAATATTCCCTCGGATTTCTTAATATCATCTATTAGAATAAATGTTCCTTGTAGAACAATTAGAAACTATCAACCCTTATTTAGAGATTTCCACCGCACGAATTACTCTATGGGAGATCCTATTAACAAAATGTGTGTAGATTTTAATTCCATGTATTGTAATGTAGACTTTGGCATGAGCCTTGACCTTATAAAATCTAACATAATTTTATTTTTAAATGAATAGTATATAAAAATGTATTAGTAAGTAACTAACTAGCTGATGAAGTAAATTCTGTAGCTGGTTTTCAATTTCCCTCTCATACCCAATCATGATGCGGATCATGGTGTGTACGCGATCCCTACGTAAAAGGGAGGTCGCCCTTTCGGTCGGCAGGGGTGGGAAAGTGAGGCGTGGGAACGTTCGAAAAAAAAAAAAATACGTCGTCTACCTTGTTTATTGTGCAGCGTGAAAAGTGTTGCAACTTTTGGTACATTTTTAGGCAAAAACAGGGTTGTATATCATGAGTACTGTGATTTCGATGTTGATTTCGCTGAAATCACGAAATGAGTGGTCTGTTCCTTTACTTTTAAAAATGGTAACAGTGGCAAAAAATGGTAAAAGTGGTGAACTGCTCCCATATAAATTGCGTGCTTTTTAAAGTAAAGGAACGCTTTGCAGGTTAAAAATGGTAATGCTAAGTTTGCATTTACGAAATCCACTCGATTTCAACTGTCAATTCCATAGCTCAAACGTCAAATGAAATCTCATCTGGATTTCATTTGACGTTTAACCTATGGATTTGACATTTGAAATCGAGTGGATTTCGTAAATGTAAACGAAGCATAAGAAATGGTAACCTCAGGTACGTAAAGGAACAGAGCATAGATGATTTCATTTTTGTACTCGAAATCATGATAAATTTTGTTTGATTTCGCGCGAAATACCTACGAAATCCCGAAACGAAGCCCAATGTAAACCAAGCAATACAAACATTTAAGCTGATACGACTACCTACTAGATATTCCTTTGTTTAATACGAGAAAGTCGATAGTCAATTTTCTTCATAACCAAAAGTCGAAGTCTTTTTTTGAACGTACTGAAATTCGATTTGTGTATCCCTAGTGGCTTCATTCCTAAAACTTAAAACTTCATAAACAATAAATAATATGTTTTGTGAATAGAAAAAATAATAAAATTAATAATTAGGTAATGAGACTGGGACACAGAGAGGTTAAACGATGTTTAGATTATCGACACTATTGGTGTTGCGTTGGTCATTATTGCTTCAAAGTCTTCTCATCGTAAATGCAAAATGTCCTGAAAAATGTATTTGTAATACAACGACATCCAAGAACTTCTTAAAGGTACGTTGTGATCTAAACAATGATGATAGTGTATGGAGTTGGACATGGCAAAATTTAACTTTTGAGGAAGACGCTCCCAATGTGGTAATATTGTTCGTATCTGTTCCTGTCTCCTGTTGGATATAAGGACGATGTTGAGAATTCCTTTTTTTCGTTTGTTTTAGAGATATGAGCAAAAATGGAATCACCACAATTGACAAAAATAGTTTCCGCAACTTGACAGAATTGAAACGATTAGACTTGTCGGGAAATATGTTGAAAACAATCGACAAAACAACATTTGGCGATGCTTTTGAAAGCTTGGAACGATTGCGTTTGGCAAATAATTCAATTGCTCACATATATCCTGGATCGTTTGATCATTTAAAAAACTTAAAAATATTGTAAGTACATCCATACTATTGTAAGTACATCCATACATAAATTCTGAAAAGAAAAATCGAAAGAAAATCGATTTTTGGGAGATTTTTGTCGGTCTATAGATCTATATAGATAGCTATCGTTTATAATCAAGTACAAATCCCATACTTATAATTTTATTCTGTTACTATTCAGAGACATATCGTTTAACCCACTGGCCTGTGACTGTGATTTAATGTGGCTTGTGAACTGGTCAAACACACGATTCGTAAAGTTACAACCAGCCCCTAGATGTGAGTCGGACGATTTTAAAGGCATTTATTTAAAGAAGTTGAAAGTGGGTGTGGATTTGTACTGTGAATCACCATTGCAACCCCTGTTGGAGTTCATACCGAAGCATAACCAAGTGATTATTAAGAGAAAATGTATTAATAATGATGAAATGTGTTATCGTTCATTTGTTTTATATTATAGGTGGTCTTTGAAGGAGACGAACTGATATTAAAGTGTAGAGCACCGCGAGTAGCTATTGGGGGACATCGGGAATCAGAGGACCTTCCCATTAAAGCACACGTATTTTGGGGTTGGTCTGATAAAATACACCATCAAAATTCTACTGAGGATATAGTGTACAGAGATCCGGCGAAAGTTTTTAACGACGTATTTCTGGAAAGTAAGCATACGACGGATTCGGGAATATTGAACTCAGTTCTGCGTGTGGCAAGTGTCAGAAAGAATCACACTGGAACATTTGATTGTACTCTTAGATCACAACAAGCCAACCTCTCGCATGCAATATCGGTAATAGTGATTGCCAAAAATACTTTATATTGTCCAGCGGTAGATGTTAAAAGCAACAAAGGAAATTATCATTGGCCTCAGACAGTGCGTGGACAGACTGTTGTACAGGATTGTGTTGAAGAATCCAATAGTGGACAAATGGCCTCATATCACTGTGATGATTCGGGAAATTGGATTGATCTGAATACGAGTGCCTGTTCATATGTTAGCCGAACAACAAGGCTTCTGGAGCAGTTTGCTAAAATGGATCTCAATTTAAATAAAGCCAACGTGCTTGAAATTGCAAGAAGCGTACACAATTTTACCCACACCTCCTCAAATTTACGGCGCATTCAAGACCCAATAGACCTTGAGTTCGTTGCCCGAACTTTGGTCAAATATCTTGATTTCATAAAATATCAAAAAGAATTAGCTTACTTACTGCTGGACATTGTGTCGCAGTTAATATCATTGCCTTCAAAAACATTTTACGAAGCACAACGCGAACATGAAAGTGGTCTTAAACTTCTTGGATGTGTGGAGGCGGCGTCCAGGCTGGTAGAATCTCACATACAAGACGATACGCATGTCCTAAAGGACGACATAATTTCATTGCCCCGAAGTTTTTATGTCGACTATTTTACAGTACGACCGGAGTCCTTTTCGGGAATATCATGTGTATCGATGGAGACACTCAGTTCATCATCTTCGTTTGAATGTAGCACTTCGAACGATTCATTTCCATCGTTTGAGAAATACATCGACGCTGCCATTGAAATACCAGTCAATTCTTTGTTTGACAATAGAACATCCATTAACCGAAATATAAAACTTATGGTGGCAGTCTTTCGAAACGCCAACTTGTTGCCTTATTTGTCAAGCGACGATAACAAAATACTGTCGTCTCCTATAATTGGTGCCAAAATCGTGAGTGATGATGAAGACAGTGACTTAAGTATAGAAGCCCTTACAGATATAGAGGATAAACATCAAATTGCAGTTATACTAAGAGTCCATCCATATCATAATGATAAAAGCAAACCAATACCAGCATGGTGGGACCCACAGGAAAAAAGGTGGACTCCAACGGTTTGTCAACAATTGTACCTTCATCGTGGCTTGCTCATGTTTTCTTGCAAACGATTGGGTTATTTTGGAATACTTCAAGATAAACAGTACTTAAATGACTTTAAGAGCGACGACGCAGGAGCAAGGTTTCGCTTCCTCCCTTATCCAATATATATTGGTACCTCTGTACTTTTCATATGCTTGACCATCAACATAGTAACATTTGTGGTGTTTGGTAGAGCGATTCGCATTAACCGCCAACAGCGTCACACTTTCATCAACACATGGGTGGCCTTGGCGTTGCTCTGCCTTGTGTTCTCTCTGGGAATATATCAGACAGAACGTCAGGACAATTGTCGTGTAATCGGAATACTGATCCACTACTTATCGTTGTGCATACTTTTGTGGCTGTGTGTAAGCTTAAGCACTATGTATAAACGTCTATCTAAACACCATCGTGTCATCGACTCTGATGTACCTAAAGATGCACGATTACGGAAGCCAATTATGGGTATTTATCTAGTTGGTTGGGGAATTGCTCTAATGATATGTGGCATAAGTGGAGCTGTGAACATTAATGAATACTCTGCTTATTCGTATTGCTTCCTTCATAATGCCTCTGCTATGAACGCTATTCTTGTTCCAGGGGGCATTCTGCTCATATTTCTTTCAATACTATTCCTGACTATATACTATCAACTAAATCATCGAAATTCCGTTGCTAATATGATGCAAAATCATCAGTTTTCGGACAATACACAGGCCACGGAAAATATCGATATGGATTGGCTCGATTCAACCGCCCCGGGAAATCAAACACGTCGTACCAATGCCACCACAAAGTCTCTTAACATTGATCAATACACAAGCCTAACTAGCAATACGGCAGCCAGCAGCATAGTAGATGATTTCGAAAGATCAAATTTGTCGCATCTAAGGGCACATTTAATATTCTTGATACTCTATATAACGTCCTGGCTTTCTGCTTTGGGATTTGTTATGTACTCCTCTGAAGCAGAACATGATTCGGGTCATATGTATTGTGTGATATTTAACATTTCATGCTGTGTTCTAGGCGTATTTACATTACTCTTCTTCACACTAACAAGGAATGACACTCGCCAGCAGTGGGCTCAGAATCCATGCTGTGGAAAATTGCCTAATGATGGCTATGATGCCAGCAACTACAACGAGGGTGTTGCACCCGTTGCAAATAGTGTGTTGGCGTACAAACCTTCATACGATGGCGGTAATAACTCGGGAGCTTCACGTTCTAATTCTCAGTGTTCAAAACATCGCACCGGCAGTATTCGCAATGGAAACATTGATGGTACAACTCAGCATCTATTGAGCGTATCAACGTCATCAGCACCACCGCCGCCTGCAACAATAATAAATAACCAACATATTGCGGGAATTGGCGTTATGTCACACGACATTCCCAGTGCCGAAATTTTCTACAACCCAAATCAAATAAATGTAGCTCGGAAGTTTTTTAAGAAGCAAAAACGATTAGCCAAGAGAAATAATTTCGAACTGCAACGACAGAAGGATCGCTGCGAATATGGCGGCGGAACAGGAGGACATGGTGCCGATACAATGAGTGATGGCTCATCGACAACTGGTAGTGCAAATATATATTCCAGACGACACAATGCAATGACATTGAAGTTGCTGAGCAGTGGAGTAGGCAAAGTAAACAATACCAATCTAAACTATAAACCGGACTATAATATGGGCTACAAGAACAGCAACTCTGTAAATCATCCATTGGCAAATTTTGAAGATGATGGCTTCTTTGTACCTGCTGGTTCAATTGGCAACCATAATGACAATTCTCTAAGGAAACGCGCTACAATTTTATCGATGAATATCTATACAAATGTCAACGAGACAATGGTACCACAGCACGAAGTCCACAAAGTCAAGCCGCGATCGCTTAAGCCGTTGGAGGAGCACCATGAGGAATTAGAGGAAATCGATAGCAGCTCACATGATGGTGAAAATGTTCCTCTCTATGAAAATACCAAACCGGCGAACCAAATCAAGCCTTTGTCAAATAATATATTTAATAATTCGTTTTCCAAGGTGCCAGCAACCTCGACACCGAATAAAATGCTTTTACCTACAAAAGCCGAAGACAATGTACAACATACGACTTCTCTGCTTTTGGATAATGAAGACAAGGAGGCCATGAACAGCTTAGGCCTGCCTTCGCCGTCTCCAAACACTGCTCTTCCCAATTTGAACGAAGTAACAAGTAGCGATGAAGAAGGCAATGCTTGTCAAGAACCGACGTTACAACGAGATGAAATCTATGTTTCAAATTCCTTGCAAATAACCAATAGAATCGATGTAGAAGACGATTTCGGTTCTGTACTCATACGTTGCAGTAATCAAGCAAAACACTCTAAATCCCTAAACAATTTGGATGTCATCTATGAAGGCGATGTCAAATCAAGGTGTAGCCTTAGTACCAACATTGATAAAAATGGCACTAATTATGCTTCCGAGAACATTTTGACACATACTTCCCTTAGTGCAGTAAATCCTTCGCGTTGTCCGTCATTCTGTGAATCTCACAATACAAGAGAGAAGAGTATGTCATCGATTTCTTTGTCTGTGTGTCAGCCAAAACCGCCACAAGAGTATGTAGCAGACAATGGCACATCGAACGAGAGGGAGGAGTCTAATGTCGTCGAACCTTTTCATATCGGTGGCATTGGTTCTTGCACCAGATCAGCCAGTCCAACAAATGAAAGTGATTTGAATTATCAGAACTCGGAAATAAGCATACGTAGCCATGGGCTGTATGCTCCGCAAGTGGACAATGACTTGACCTTAACGGATGATTTCCGCTATCAATCCTCAAATGCTAGTGAAACCGATATGGGCTGCTTAAATGACTTTGAGGACGAGTACATGGCTTTTGGTGCCACTAATTTTAACCACGAACACCACCTGGATGTCGATCATGAACTTGACCATCCGGACCAGGTTGATCCTATCAATACTTCTATTGATGAATTGTATGAAGCAATTAAACGTCGTTGTAGCCCCGAGGCTGAAAACCCAAGGTCTGTTGACAATGCCCATGAAAGTGAGTGTGACATTTCAACAAACTCAAAAAGTAACATTATTGATGGACTAGCCACAAATGCCAAAATAGATATAAACGAAGACTCGCAAAATACAATACCATTTTTGCCACCAGCCTTAGTGCCAGAGAATGCGACTGACAGCAGCCAGAGTAGTGTTATCTCTTATATAGATCCCAAAACGACAAGGAATGCTGCCAGCTGAAGTCGTCGCATTCACACCTCATAAACGTAGAAGTATTTGCATACATACAATATACTCATCCATTGTATCTCAACTTTTGAATTTATATATCAACATACATAAATAAGAATGAATGTATGTCCTATGTACTGAAGCCTAGCGGCAAGATAATTGCAAGTTTCGTAATTTTTAAGTGATTGTGCATTAGTTTAGTAAGTTTATTTATATTAGTATTATTATGTGCATATAATTATTTACATCACACTTTCTTTGTATAGTTGCAAGAAACACATACACACTATTTCCTCTCATCTTCATATTTCTTTTTATCCAAATCAAGATATGTCATCTTTTTATGCCTATTATTAAGATTGCATATAGAAAAAACAACGAACCATTTTTAAGATTGTTTTATATTTTTTAAGAAAATATGTATTTATAGTTGTAAGATTTTTATAATAAATGTAAAAATAGTTCACAAATTTAACATAATGCTAATCAAGAATGTGGAGCAGGCATAGAAAACAAAAAGAAAACACGCACACAAAATCAAAGTGTTGAGAATAGGTAAAAAACAGATATCTTCCTACTTCATAAGAGAGTGTACAACAGCATTTACGTTGATCGCTTTTAAGTCTGAATATGTTTGACCAGTTCCAACAAAAACGATGGGTTGACCTGTAATATAGGTCATCGATATGGCAGCTCCTACTTTGTCGTCAATGGTGTCAAACTTTGTCAGTACAATACCGTCAATAATGTGAGGATTTTCATCGGAGGAATAGTCAGCTAATGATTGATTGAATTTCACCAATTGGTCTACGGCTTCATTGCCGACCAATGCTTCACCAACAAAAAGCACAAGATCAGGGTCGTTTACTTTTATCAGCTTAGCCAAGGAGCGCATAAGTGGTTCGTTGTCCTGCATACGTCCCGCTGTATCAACTAGAACGACGTCAACGCGTGTGTCGCTGGCGAATTTGATAGCCTCCATTGCAATTCCAGCGGCATCCTTACCATAGCCTTTTTCGTAAAGTTGAACCATAGTGCGACCTCCATGCTTCTCCGCCGGATGTAGGGCATTCAAATGTCGTGTATGTGTTCTCAATTGTTCTACAGCGCCTGCACGGAAGGTATCACAAGCCGCAATCAAGACATTAAAATCGTTCTCTATTAACCAAAAACATATTTTTGCCAAATTGGTCGATTTGCCAACACCATTGACACCACAGAAAATAATAGTATAGGGTCGGTTGTTTCTCTTGGCCTCTAGCGCATCACGTATGATATCAACACGGCGCTTTGGTGATAAGATACGTACCAGGGATGTGCTCAAGGCCTCTTTAACCATTGTAGCAACCGAATCAAACGTACCAACCGATTTGCCTTCCAAACTTGTACACACAGAATCGCAGAGTTTGTATGCGATATCAGACGCAACGTTTTTCGATATAAGATGATCACGCATTTTTTCCAAAGCTGGTTGAAGATCTGCACGAGATAAAGTTTTTCCACCCACGAAGCCTTTGAAGTAAGATAACAATCCTGATTTCTTCTTATCCGATCTTGAATATTGCATGACCTCATTATCTTCAGTTTCTTCTTCGTCGTCGCTTTCTACTTCCAGGTCGCGAATGCTACCATGCATGGTGCCAACAATCTGCAATAAAAACATCATGGTAGAAATCTACTACGCGAACTGAGCATTCTGATAATACTTACATCGTTTTGTATATTTCTGTACTGTACATCTTCAGGTTGATCTTTAGAACGATCAAGAACCACCGCATCTTTTGAGTTTCCACCCAAGTCCCAGACCCTTGGTTTCTTTCCAGCCTTTTCTTTTTCTCCCTTGTTCTTATTCTCAGGAGGACTCTTCTTACCAGCCATTTTCCCCATCAATTTTTTACGGTTCTCCATAATTATGTCAGCATTTGAAACGCCCTTTTCCTCGACGACTGGTTTAGGGCTTTCCATAATATTTACTTGTTTTTTAGTTTGTTCTTTAGCTTTGTTTTCATTGGGATTTTCAATCAACGAAGCCACGGTTTTCTTTGACTTTAAGGACTCGTTGAATGAACGCATAGTTTTGGGGGCTTTGCTACTTTGTTTGGCTGAGTTCTCAGCAGCTGCCAAGGTGGCACGGAACTCTCGTTCGAATTCATATTTAACAGCAAACCTTTGAGCCGACGACAATTGATCTCCAAATTTGTCTTTGAAAGCTTGTTGCAGTTCAATTAGAAAGTTGTCAACGTAAGTCAACTTAATGATTTTCTGGTACACGACCGCAAATACCAATTCCAACTCATTGTCCAACTTGAATTGCAGAGCCAAGTTGTCTTCTTCAAAATATTTAGATTCTGTGCTGCGTTCCTTTACAATGAAATTTTGTATCCATGAATGACGAGTTTTAAATAGACTTTTTTCCAGAGAAATATACTTACTTCCAATATAACGCTACGTATGAGACTGTTTATGCATGGGGTCACATTTTCGCCAGTTGCATTGCAATTCCACAATACTATGCCACCTTTGCTAAAAATTACCACAAAATCTAACATGACACCAAAATATTCCCGCAAAACAAAAATAAATCTGTACACGTCACTAGCGAGTATTTGACAGTCGAACCACGAACCAAGTCACATAAGTACTATGGCGACTCGTCAAGTTGTTATTGTTTTTGGAAATTTTGTGTTTATCTTCAGTTTACAAAAGACACATTTTCTAGTAAGTTTACATTTACGAATTCCACTCGATTTCAACTGTCAATTCCATTGCTTAAACGTCAAATGAAATGAAATGGATTTCAGATTAGCTTTCATTCGACGTATACGCAAAGGAATTGTAAGTTGATTTCGTAAATGTAAACCAAGTATTAGTAGTATGTTTAAATCGGCTTTTATATAATACCTCGTTTGCACTTAACCGGATTTAATAAACCACTGGGTTTCAGATGTCAATTCCATAGCGCAAACGTCAAATAAATACCCATAAAGAAGGTTAACCCGGCGAAAAGTTCCAGTGCAAACGTCGTTTAGGCCGGCAAAAATTCTAATGCAAACGCAGTTTAAGATTTATATTGGGAGTGAGCGTGGTAGAAATACCAGACTACAATTGTTGGTAACATAATACATATGTCAAAATTTGTAAACAAGGCGAATAAAATTCAATTCGTATTGATATTTTAAATTTGAGTTTAAACTACATAGCGCCGAAATTTTTTTGCGAGATTTCGAAATCTGAACTCGAGTGGAAGGACAATATAAAAAACTCTTTGAATGATGGATCAAAATCAATTGTTGGTGGCTTAAAATGCATAGCAGAGGAATTAAACCCAATCACGACTAAAATTAATGGACAATTTTTATAATTTGTGTTAATATAATAAAGTTCTTAATATTGTTTTACACAAATAATAAATGCATTTTATTTATGCTTTGTTCCCGTACTTTTTAATAGTAAAACTCGTAAAAGAGAGAAAGAAAGAAATTTTGTTGTCACATAAAAGTTTTTTCAAAAAGTTCGGGAACGGAAAAATGGAAAATACGTCAAAAAAACTGGAACAAATGTCAAAGTCGGCGTATCAGCCAATCAGACGCCGGCAACCATGTTACTATTTTTTTACTCGCCCAAATTTGTCGTGTAAAAAGTTTTTAAAGAGAGCGTCATTCAGCGCCATTTTTGTTTAAAGAGAAGTGAACATTTTACAACTTTTTTGTGTACGGGAACGCTTTTTCGAGTAAAATGTGTAAAAGTCGTAAAAATTGTAAAAACTTTTTAGTTCTGGAACACAGCTTTATTCTCCCTCTCAGCAAAAAAAAAAAATTGGAAGTTGTGCAATTGGAGTTATGATGTCACAACATCTTTCGATGTAGTCCAACAGAGTTAGTCCCGGTCCACACTAGAGTGAATTTCATTAAAAAATTTCATAAAATTAGGTGTTCTTAGGTTGAATTTCCCACTACAGCAATTTCATGATTTTTCTCTTCTATTGAACTCGATCTATAGACGCATAATTTCATGTCAAAATTTCAATGAAATTACTCTAGTGTGGCCCGGGACTTATGAAAAATGCACTCCGTTCTATACATTTTATAAGCAGTTGCTTTAGTCCCTGTTTATACAGGGAAAGTTGATGGGAAAGAAAATTGAGTTTATGGGCGAGGGAGTAGAGAGGAATAAGAGGGGGTACACACACCTCTGTACTGGCAAATTCTGTTTTGTTTCGTATTTCTTCGTATACAACCTGAAGTTGGCTGCAGATTTGTTTTTGCATTTTCTTTCATTTTATTTTCTCTGTCGAGAAACAAACAAAACTGAAGACAATTGGAAAAAAACCATTTGGAGGAAAAACTATTTTTTTAAGCAAAAACAATTCGAAATAAGTGGAAATATCAATATTAAAATGCAATTCAAGGGTTCCTTTGTTTATCACACACGCCCATTTTTACTTTTCATTACAATTTTGCCTTGGCTTTGTTTTTAAACGGCGCAATGAGAAAATAAGTGTGAAGAAGAATAAGAAAAATTATAAAATTGACACAAACATGATTTCCGTGTCTAAACAACAAGGAAATTTTAAAAGAAATTGAGAAGAAAAATTTTCTTTCCAGTTTGAATGTGTAAACACGGTCTTATGCTTGGTTTACATTCGGCGTCGTTTCGTGATTTCGAAGGCGTTTCGTGATTTCGCGCGGAATCAAGCAAAATTTATCATGATTTCGCATACAAAAATGAAATCATCTCACTTCGTGATTTCAGCGAAATCAACATCGAAATCACAGTACACATGATATACAACCTTGCTTTTGCCTAGAAAAGTACCAAAAGTTGCAACACTTTTCACGTATCACAATAAAGAAGGTAGATGTGCGAATTGCTGCAACAAAAAATATTATACCCCGGTTACACTATTGAAGGTTAACCCACTGGGTTTAATAGATCCAGTGGGTTAATCTTTGCTGGTTACACTTAGCTTTTCGAGGATATAAACTGTCAGCTGATGTTTGTTTACGTATACATACAAAATAACTAATAAAGTCGTGTTTTACACTTTTGCAATTTCTCGTATGAGATATCGTCCCCTCTTTGCTCATATTGGTATATCTTACACACAGGGATACATTTTTGTATCATGGTATCAAGCGTACTTTTTGTTAAAAATGTGTCTAATGTAAAAAAATAAATAATTTTATGATTTTCAAATAACTTTAGATTTATTAACTCCATAAAATCTCATGCAACCAATCGTAAACGTGTAAAACACGACAAACTCTGTTACAAAAACAGTTGCAACTTTTGGTACTTTTTGAGTAGAGTTGGATTTTTTTGCACAAATACCGAATACAACACTGTATTTTTGGTGGATTTGTGCCGGATTTAAAATAAACCCAGTCGTGAGAGGATTTAATTTTTGTATGGCAAATCTGGTCAGATTTGACCAGATTAAGCAATAAATCCTCATAAAGTGGGTTAACCCGGCAAAAAACTGTAGTGTAACCGCACTATTAGTATCAAAATTTGTAAACAAAGTGAAAAATATTAAATTTCTTTGTTACAATGCTATTTTTCATAGTGTTCCCGATTTTTTTTAATGGTAATGTTATAAAATAGAGCGAATTGTCAAAAATTGCTTCCCCATACACATTTCTTAAAAAATACGGGAACGGAAAAATGACGGAAATTGCAAAAACTCCAGCAGAAATGTCAAAATCAACGTATCAGCTATAATAGCTCATTTAGATTAGCCATAAATCCTCGACTGGATTTAATAAATCCAGTACAAATCTCATTGCATTTAGATATACATTTTGAAGGATTTAAATGGCAGTCAGCTGATTTTTGTTCATAGCACAATTACCAAGGTAGATGCATCAGCCCATCTGAACGAATTTGAAACGTCAAACGAATTTTTTAAATTGAATTTAAATTGAAAATTTATTCTTTTATACTGAAAATGTTAGCACATTAAGCTACTAATGCTAACTAAAGAGCAAATAAAGAATTATTTTATCGCAGTTTGCCCATATAAAATAAATAAGCGAATTATTTTATCGTTTAGACATCATAAATATTAGTCTTGGTTGATTAAAATCAACTTTGTACATCAAAACAAATTTAATTTTTCCGGCTTGTTTACAAATTTTTACATTTTAAATTATTTTTAGTGTAGCAATTCACCGATGCATCTACCTTGTTTCTTGTGCCAGCCTGCAACTTTTTGTATTTTCTAGCAACATGTTGCAAAAAACAGAGTTGTATACGAGGATTTATGCCAGATTTAAATCAAATCCACTCAATAGGAGGATTTATTTTTGTATGGGAAATCTGGTAGATTTTGGCTGGATTTAGCAAATAAAACCTGATAATGGGCTAAATCCGGCTAATGGTGTCATATCTAAATGGCATATAATATTAGATACCAAAGAACATATGAACATGCTTGCTGCTAGTTTCTACTAGGCCAAAATTGTATGACAGAAAACAGGAGAAGATGGTGTTATTCGGCGCTATTTTTGTTTAAAGAGAAGTGCAAGTCTTGCTAGATTTCGGAGTACGGGAACGCATTTTTAGCACTAAACGGGAAAACTACTGCAAGTACTAATATTTTGCAGGTTCTGAGCACAACTTTTATCTATCAAAATTTATTATTATGATGTCTCAACGATAAAATATTTTTTAACTTTTTCATTTGTTAGTACTTTACATAATTAATACGATATATAGATAATTTTACGATAATGTTCGAAATAAAGTTGTAAAGTTCTATATTGTCGTATATTTTTGATGATTAATTCAATTTACAATAACTTGTTTTGAAAATTCATGTTCGATCAGCTGCGCATATGCATCTACCTTGATCAGTCTGATATGTTTGAAATCAACAAAAAAATAAGTGTAAACACCGGGGTGTATTTCAGGATTTCGTGAAATCCAGTTGATTTTGGAGCGCAAGTATAAACTTGGCATTAGAGATCCTTACAAAACAAAAACACTTGGTTGATCCTTACCCGTCGATGCCGACATAATTTCTTCAAAAGAGTGTGAATATATTTCAAAGAATAATGCTTGGTTAACATTTACGAAATCCACTCGATTTCAACTGTCAATTCCATTGATTAAACGTCAAACGCAATCCTATGGATTTCAGATGAGTTTTCATTTGACGTATGCGCAAAGGAATTGACAGCTGAAATCGAGTGGATTTCATAATGTAAACCAAGCATAATAAAGAAATAAAAAAACTACAAACTAATGCTTGGTTTACATTTGCGAAATCCACTCGATTTCAACTGTCAATTCCATTGATTAAACGTCAAACGAAATCCAATGGATTTCAGATGAGTTTTCATTTGACGTATACGCAATGGAATTGAAAGTTGAAATCGAGTGGATTTCGTAATGTAAATCAAGCATAAAGCTTTGTTCCTTTACTTTTTAATGGTAAGAGTGGTAAAAGAGAAACGTGTCAAAATTGCTCTCTCATGAACATTTTTACCAGAAAAGTAAAGGAACGGAAAAATGGTAGATCTGGCAGTAATGTCAAAAAGAAACATAAAAAACAATTTTCGTCTTTCAATTCACAGTTTTTAATTTAGTTTTGTCAGCGTTTAACTTTTCCTTCTGTTTTTCGTCCATTTTCTTCTTCATTGTGAAATAATCGTCAAACAAAAGTCGAAAAATCAGTTCTGCCATTTTTTACCTGCACAAATTTTGCTGGTAGCCTGTGGTAGAAGAGAAAGCCATTGTCGCTCTCTCTCCCCCCTAACTCTCTTAAAAATTGCTTCCAGTTTTGCCACTTTTCGGGGTAAAGGAACGCTTTGCAGGTTAAAAATCACACACGTCCATTTTTACTTTTCATTACAATTTTGCCTTGGCTTTGTTTTTAAACGGCGCAATGAGAAAATAAGTGTGAAGAAGAATAAGAAAAATTATAAAATTGACACAAACATGATTTCCGTGTCTAAACAACAAGGAAATTTTAAAAGAAATTGAGAAGAAAAATTTTCTTTCCAGTTTGAATGTGTAAACACGGTCTTAGAGATCCTTACAAAACAAAAACACTTGGTTGATCCTTACCCGTCGATGCCGACATAATTTCTTCAAAAGAGTGTGAATATATTTCAAAGAATAATGCTTGGTTTACATTTACGAAATCCACTCGATTTCAACAGTCAATTCCATTGATTAAACGTCAAACGCAATCCAATGGATTTCAGATGAGTTTTCATTTGACGTATGCGCAAAGGAATTGACAGCTGAAATCGAGTGGATTTCATAATGTAAACCAAGCATAATAAAGAAATAAAAAAACTACAAACTAATGCTTGGTTTACATTTGCGAAATCCACTCGATTTCAACTATCAATTCCATTGATTAAACGTCAAACGAAATCCAATGGATTTCAGATGAGTTTTCATTTGACGTATACGCAATGGAATTGAAAGTTGAAATCGAGTGGATTTCGTAATGTAAATCAAGCATAAAGCTTTGTTCCTTTACTTTTTAATGGTAAGAGTGGTAAAAGAGAAACGTGTCAAAATTGCTCTCTCATGAACATTTTTACCAGAAAAGTAAAGGAACGGAAAAATGGTAGATCTGGCAGTAATGTCAAAAAGAAACATAAAAAACAATTTTCGTCTTTCAATTCACAGTTTTTAATTTAGTTTTGTCAGCGTTTAACTTTTCCTTCTGTTTTTCGTCCATTTTCTTCTTCATTGTGAAATAATCGTCAAACAAAAGTCGAAAAATCAGTTCTGCCATTTTTTACCTGCACAAATTTTGCTGGTAGCCTGTGGTAGAAGAGAAAGCCATTGTCGCTCTCTCTCCCCCCTAACTCTCTTAAAAATTGCTTCCAGTTTTGCCACTTTTCGGGGTAAAGGAACGCTTTGCAGGTTAAAAATCACACACGTCCATTTTTACTTTTCATTACAATTTTGCCTTGGCTTTGTTTTTAAACGGCGCAATGAGAAAATAAGTGTGAAGAAGAATAAGAAAAATTATAAAATTGACACAAACATGATTTCCGTGTCTAAACAACAAGGAAATTTTAAAAGAAATTGAGAAGAAAAATTTTCTTTCCAGTTTGAATGTGTAAACACGGTCTTAGAGATCCTTACAAAACAAAAACACTTGGTTGATCCTTACCCGTCGATGCCGACATAATTTCTTCAAAAGAGTGTGAATATATTTCAAAGAATAATGCTTGGTTTACATTTACGAAATCCACTCGATTTCAACTGTCAATTCCATTGATTAAACGTCAAACGCAATCCTATGGATTTCAGATGAGTTTTCATTTGACGTATGCGCAAAGGAATTGACAGCTGAAATCGAGTGGATTTCATAATGTAAACCAAGCATAATAAAGAAATAAAAAAACTACAAACTAATGCTTGGTTTACATTTGCGAAATCCACTCGATTTCAACTGTCAATTCCATTGATTAAACGTCAAACGAAATCCAATGGATTTCAGATGAGTTTTCATTTGACGTATACGCAATGGAATTGAAAGTTGAAATCGAGTGGATTTCGTAATGTAAATCAAGCATAAAGCTTTGTTCCTTTACTTTTTAATGGTAAGAGTGGTAAAAGAGAAACGTGTCAAAATTGCTCTCTCATGAACATTTTTACCAGAAAAGTAAAGGAACGGAAAAATGGTAGATCTGGCAGTAATGTCAAAAAGAAACATAAAAAACAATTTTCGTCTTTCAATTCACAGTTTTTAATTTAGTTTTGTCAGCGTTTAACTTTTCCTTCTGTTTTTCGTCCATTTTCTTCTTCATTGTGAAATAATCTTCAAACAAAAGTCGAAAAATCAGTTCTGCCATTTTTTACCTGCACAAATTTTGCTGGTAGCCTGTGGTAGAAGAGAAAGCCATTGTCGCTCTCTCTCCCCCTAACTCTCTTAAAAATTGCTTCCAGTTTTGCCACATTTCGGGGTAAAGGAACGCTTTGCAGGTTAAAAATGGTAACAAATGGTAACCTCAGGTAAGTGAAGGAACACAGCTTAAAAGTGATAACATTTTTGTGGTAATTTACGAGACGGAAATGTTTAATGGACCCAGCAAAATTTTATGGAAGTGGTTCCATGAGATGCCATGATTTCACTGGATCTTTTGCATTGGTTCAAATGAAGTCGTGAAAGATCCGATCTTTTCATCAGCATTTGAAACCATTCGAAGGAAGTCGTGAAAAATCCGATCGTTTCATCAGCATTTGAAGCAATTCAAAGGAAGTCGTGGTAGATCCGATCTTTTCCTTAGCATTTGAACCCATTTCATCGATCCAATAGAGATGAATTTTGTTTTTTTTTTTATTTTTACACATGTATATATTCTTTTAAGCTGAAAACAGATACAACGTTTGATTAAAGTTTTGTGTCGTTTTGGCCGTTTTTACACTGTTGGGCATGATGCCGAAAAATTCAAATTCATTTGAAATATATGCCGACAAACAGATAAACGCTGGACTTTGGTATCGTCGTCGCCCTGTTGTTGTTGTTTTTTTCTCGACGCCCAACGCAAAACTTTAATCAAACGTTGTATCTGTTTTCAGCTTTATTTATCTAAATATGTACGTTTAAAGCTATGTAAGATTTATTATGCTAGGAAGTCCCAATCATTGAGCTAAAAATAAAGTCGGACAGCACTCTTTGGTATTAGTCGTGTTCCTTTACATGCCTGAGGTTACAAGTTTTTACCCGCATAGTGTTTCCTTACTTTTAAAAGCATACAATTTATTGCTCTGTTCCAGAACCTGCAAGAAGCTACTATTTTTTACTACGATAACATTTTTTCCTTTATGTTATCGGAAAAAATAGTAAAAATTAGTAGATTCTTGCAGTTCTGGAACAGACCATATATGAGAGCAGTTCACCACTTTTACCATTTTTGCAACAATTACCATTTTTAAAAGTAAAGGAACATACCAATTATAAAAGTTTCCTTGCCTGCTCTAGAGAACCCTGCTCAACAAATCGATTTGTAGATCCCTACAAAACAACAAAAAATTTCAAAACGTAAAATAAAATTCACGAAATAGTAATCTGCAGTTGGAGTCAATGTCGAAATCTGCACTGCTCTGATGGGAAGTAAAATCCTTTTGTAAGATGAATCAAAACCTGTTGCGGAGGAAGTAAACTCTGTTGCGTGCAGCGGCGGTGTTTAGACTGCAACAGCTGGGACGGCCGGAAGTCAAGTTTCTCACTTAAATTTACAACCTGTCGCTTGCAAAACACATCGTTTCCGAAGGCTGGAAAATAGGGCAGCTACTGAAGACCCTGAAGGATGCCAGCATGGTAGAATAAGAAAGGTAGAACAGGTTCGAAAAAGCCATAGAAAATCAACCCTACACCTATGCCCGCTTTCTTTCAAAATTGTCAATGGTGACAAACTTCAATTTTTGTTTTTGTTTATTTTTGTTTCATATAATATTCAATTTTCAAAATGAATAAAATGTTTAAAAAATAATATGAGCGTTGTACAGAAAAACAAATATGGTCGTTCGGGTATTATTTCAGTTGTCTGGTTCCGCTTCCCATCCGTATCCAGACTCAAAAGCTAAAGAAATGCATGTGATGGGTATCGTGGCATCGATTCGGGCCCAATACGAATTGCCTTGGCAGCTGGCGTTCTTCTGCTGCGATGGGTGGGCGTTGTCCTCATGTACGGCATTTACATTGTAACTCTTTATTGTCTTCGCGACTGTATTATTGTGAACGCTATTCAAGCCGGCCTGATAGGTTACTTGATCTAGGGAAAAATGTGCAAAAGATCCTAGAACAAACCATGAGCTGCACTTAACAAAAATGTCTAATTTTTGTTTGGAAGGTTACGGAAGGAGTGGACTGATAAGCACCACCTTCCAACTTTGTCTTCGATTGTCAGAAATGTTATGATATGCAAAGTTTAGAGCTACGCAGTATCTTGTTCTAAAGTTGTTGCGCGCACCAGTCGCTACACATGATGATCGTAGGGAATTTTACAGTTTCGACCTATTTTCTCAGGACCCCGAAACAATCAGCTCCAACAAAAATCGAAAGGATTCGAGAGCACGTCCTAAACTGTATTTTTCCATTTTTTTGTGTGGGAGGTGGACAGATATAGTCCATATTCCAAACTGATGTACCTCTAGTAAAAATATTACGATATAAAAAATATGGACCAAATACGTTACATTCTTCGAGAGATCGTGACAGGGATGGACACTATTTTTTTGTGAAAAATTTTGAACTTTTGTGGGGCAGGTACCCGAGGATGTGCATTAATATTTTTAAACTTGATCTAAATTTGGACAACGTTTACGAGGGCAAATTTTTTGACCGAATCGTTCGATCTGTTCGCGATTTATCGCGCGATCCAGCCAGACCGACAGGGCTTAGTGACCTTTTCGTCCTTTATTTCATGAAATGTTCAGCGGTCCATTTCACTTTTAATATATTCCCTTTACGCTATTATGTGGAATTCTTGGAGTAACTAGGAATATTGAAATCATTAAAATGAAATCATTTCTCGCATCTTTTTTGAACAATTTATTTTTATTTCGATTAAAATTATTTTTGTTTCAAATGAAAATTCTGTTATGTATGTATATATGTATGTGTGAAATTATTTACTCTTTGAAATGTGTGAACAATCCAAACAAAACATCAAAATGGGTTTGACACAAGTCGGTCACTAACAGAAAAAAATTGTAATCAGCTGTGAGCTCTGCCATACCTTTCTTATTATACCATGGATGCCAGCAAAGGTGAATCTTACAACTCTATTTCGCTTTTGTCGCCCGTAGCAAGGACCCTTGTGGCTATAGTTCTTCCAGCATCAGAAATAACTTTCCAGTTGCCGATCAATAGCATAGGATCCGTAAGCAGCACAACAACTGCGCTGAAGGCCATCTCCAACTCCATATTAGCTGAGGACTCACTCAGAGCAAGCCGTGCTCATAATCTAGAAAGAGAAGTGTAACTTTACAAGAGAGAACCACTAGATCAGCCAAGATCACCCATATACGTTAACGTGACTGCAACAACAACATATTTTCTCTTTATTCTCATATGTCGTGGTTTAGCAAAGGAAAGACTCGCACAGAGAGACTAAAGCTGAAAACAGATACAACGTTTGATTAAAGTTTTGCGTTGGGCGTCGAGAAAAAAACAACAACAACAGGGCGACGACGATACCAAAGTCCAGCGTTTATAGCTGAAAACAGATACAACGTTTGATTAAAGTTTTGCGTTGGGCGTCGAGAAAAAAACAACAACAACAGGGCGACGACGATACCAAAGTCCAGCGTTTATCTGTTTGCCGGCATATATTTCAAATGAATTTGAATTTTTCCACATCATGCCCAACAGTGTAAAAACGGCCAAAACGACACAAAACTTTACCCAAACGTTGTATCTGTTTACAGCTTAATGCACAAAATATTTTGAGCATCACCGCTCTAGATCAACAAGCCTTTCAACTAGGTTTAAGTAGCATTCACAAGAATGCAGTCGCAGATGCAGTAAACAGTTATCGTGTGAATGCGGTCCTTGGAGAACATCCACCATCTATCGCAACTGCGAAGCGCCAGCTGTCAGGACAAACCAGAGTAGTTTTGGGTCAATACGCTCGGGATGGTGCAGACGTCAAAATTCCTATAGGGCAAGTACTGATGACACCGTGGAAAACATCTGCCCAGCATGCAGCACAGGCCCCCACGACCAGTGTTGCCGAATTTGACGATTTATCGTCATTTTGACGATTTTTTGGCCCAAAATTGAAAAATGACGATTTGACGATTTTATGGTCCAAAATGACGATTTTTCACTTAAGTTAGAAATGCATGAAATAAAAGACGATAACTACACTTTGGCCAAAATTTCCGGAAGATTTTAAGGAAAACAATCAGGTATGTGATGGAAATCGATTTTGAGCACAAAACGAGTCAAAAACGACTGCAGGTGTTATGCATGTACATTTTCCGACATCGAATTATTTTCGATATCGGTTTCATATTCCATTTTGTTCTATGGAAAAATTGATCAAAAAGACGTGTGATGCAATTCGATAATCGTTTATTTTTCTCGTTTTGAAAACGGTCATATTTTTGTGGTCGATTTATAAACGATGTAATGAATTTTGATATTTTCTAGGAAAAGAAGCTTGAAATTTAAACACGGATATAGAATAGATAAATTTTCATTTATTTGCCCTATATTTAGTATATTTTGTTAAGAAAATATTTGATATTTCGATAAAAAACACGGATCAAAAAATCTACTTTGAACATGTTTCTATCCTCTAGATTAGTAAAGACATCCGCTTAATATGTTGTTTGCACTGTTTGTAAAGTTCTCATGTAATTGGACAAGAATTTCCACACTAAACTTCAATATAGGCCAATTTAAACAAGAACACAAATTTATTTTGTTTTTTATTACATTTTTGCGGCTTTTGTGTTTTTTTTTTCTATTTTTCTTCTTTCAACTGCTTAGGGATCACCAGTACGTTTTTTGTTTGTGGGAATTTAATGAAATTGAAACAACGTGGAATTGAAATTCGATGCGGATCCCATCACATTTAAAAACAATTCACTCGTTTTGGTCAAATCGTTTTCATTGCAAATCGATTCGAAATTCATCACATACCTGAATGTTCCAAGACGGACGGAGTGGCTATATTTAGGCACATATCTGGAATACTGGTATTTTCATAGTTTTTGCCCCACATTAGTAGAGTATTGAGGAGAGTTCAGAATCAATTAAAAAACTCAAATTACAAGTCATATAGTAATTAAAGTATCAAATTACATACAGTTTGTCAAGTAATTGTTTTCGAACCAAGAAAACTAACATTTTTCTGTATTAATTTATGAAAAAATTACTGATAATTGTGATAAAAATGTCGGGTTTTTTGCAAAAAATAGTTGGTAGACTTATTAAAGACAAGATAGGATGTATAAATAAAAAAATTTACCCACGTAGTCCAACAAAAAATAACAAAAACCCATAACTACATGTAATTCCAGCTGTCAAATAAATGTTTTCGAAATTTAATGGAGGTTCCAAAATAAACCATATTTTCGGTAAATTCTTGCGAATCAGGAAAATTTATGAATTTTATTTTTAACAGGGAGTAATTACTAACAAGTATCAGCAATATTAGGCATCGAATATCCATACTAGGAGGGTTACCATATGGACCAAGGGATTACCAGGTCATATTACATGTAAACAGGGTCCTATAGGTTTTAAACCGGGAATATTTGAAAATTAAGACGTTTTATGAGTTTCTTTAGTTCAATAGGATGGATTGGCATGAACTAAAATAAATATTACGTTCTGAATAATTAAATTAGGGGGGTTGCCAGATGTACGAAAAAGTACCAGGTTATATAAACAGTAAACGAGACCACCTGTGTCTCAAAATAGGGCACCGAAGTTTGTTGATTCCCTTAAAATTAATTAGGAGATAATAACATTTCACGAAACTACCGGAAATATCGCAGTAAGAGACTAATATTGCTTAGAAATGTATGTGGTACAGATCGACAATGTTCAGAAATGCCTACTACGACCTATTAGACTCACTTCGTGCACTCTGCAATACTATTGTTGCATATTTGTTAAGGGAAAAATAATGCTGATGGCAAAATAATGCATCAGTGTTACCATGGAAGCCAAAAAACTTAGAGAATTCCTCTGAACTGGCTCTAAACAGTTGAAATCGGATGTCCATTATAAAATCAGTATAGGCTGACAATATCATGCATATGTATTTCTAAGCGATATTTGTACTTTTATGTCATATTTTGGTTTGTTTTAGAGAATTTCCTTATCCATTAATTCAATTTGAGTTAAATAAACAAATCTTAAGCCCTGGTTATGGATTCAGGTGGTCTCATTTACTGTTTATATAACCTGGTACCTTTTTCGTATATCTGGCAACCCTCCTTATTTAATTATTCTGAAGGTAATATTTATTTTGGTTGATGGCAATCCATCCTAGTGAACTTAAGAACCTCATAAAACATCTTAGTTTTCAGATATTCCCGGTTTAAAACCTATAGGACCCTGTTTACATGTAATATGACCTGGTACTCCCTTGGTCCATATGGTAACCCTACTAGTATGGATATTCGATGCCTAATATTGTTGATACTTGTTAGTAATTACTCCCTTTTAAAAATAAACTTCATAAATTTTCCTGATTCTCAAGTATTTACCGAAAATATGGGGTATATTGGAACCTCCATTACATTTCGAAAACATTTATTTGACAACTTGCATTACATGTAGTTATTGGTTTTCGTTATTTTATGTTGGACTACGTGGATTAATTTTTTATTTATACATCCTTTCTTGTCTTAAATAAGTCGTCCAACAAATTTTTGCAAAAAACCCGACATTTTTATCACAATTATCAGTAATTTTTTCCTAAATTAATACAGAAAAATTGTAGTTTTCTAGGTTCGAAAACAATTACTTGACAAACTGTATCTTAAGTAAACAAATGGGGTGACCGTGGGAAATTCTTGGAATTCCTTATGCTGGGGGGAAGCATGTCCACTATCAACGTGGGTGGCCTCGTTTGTCCGTCCGTCTGTCCGTAAGCATGCTGGATCGTGTTCATGATCAATGTGGGTGGTCTCGTTTGTCCGTCTGTCTGTTGATTGATCTAATTATGAAGCATTGACCATTGTTGAGGCATTGTGTTTATTATATGTTTGTGTGTATGTCGTTTGGTTCTTTTGCTTTACTTTAAGTCAGAGGACAAGTGTACTGAGTATTTGCTGTGTTTGAATATGAATTCGATCGATCTTTTCGATTTGTTTATTATTATTCGATGAAGGCGACAAAATCTTTAATATTGAATTGAAGGGTGGATTGAATTTTTGGTTGATTCAAATTGATCTTTGCAATGGATTTGGTTATGTATGCAAATATGATTGGGAGAGTTAAGGGGGAAAGGGAACCAATGTGTACAAATGAGAAATCGATGACCATTGTTGAGGCATAATGTTTGTGGTGGTACACTGGAAAAATATGTATGCATGTGTGACCGTGGGAAATTCTTGGATTTCAGTCTGTCTGTCCGTAAGTCCGTGTTTACACGTTCAAAGTTAATGGGAAAGAAAATTGAGTTTTTTGGGAGAGAGGGGAGAGCAAAGAGCCCCTCCTTGCTCTTTCTTACACCGCTCCCACCCAAAAACTCAATTTTCTTTCCCATTCACTTTGAACGTGTAAACGCGGACTAATGCAACAAATAACACGTGTTACCATGGGGCAATTCTTGGAATTACGTCCGTCCTCGGGAAATTTTTGGAATTCCGTATATCCGTAAGCATGCTGAATCGTATCCATGATCAACGTGGGTGGTCCTGTTTGTCCGTCCGTTTGCCAGTTCATTGATCTAATTTCCTAATGTTATGAAATAAATGACGTCATCAGTTGGGTTTAAATAAAAAATGAATGAAACTGTACTCAAAAAAGAATTTCTTTGAGTGCATAAATCGAAACAATCCAAATGAATTCATTTGGATCTTTTCGATTTTTTTATTTCAGAAGTCAAGTAAAGAATTAGCAAAAACTTGAATATTGGATTGAAGGGATGGTTTGGGATATTAAAGCATATGTGGGTGCGTGTGTATGTTTGATTCTTTGCAGTTATGAGGAATGTATTGGCATTAAGTTCTAGCAATTTGTTATGAGTAAGAGGTTGAAAGGGGAAGCAAGCATCGAATGCTTTAAGATTAGCTAGAGCATTAATCATATGTTTGTATGAATATTGCCCTTCGATTGAAGCAGTGACCATTGTTGGGGCAATCAGTTTATTTGTATGTTTGTGTGTATACCGTATGATTCCTTTGCTTTGCATTGGATCAGCAGCCACGATCGCTTTATTTTATGTTTGTGTGTATGTCGTTTGGTTCTTTTCCATTCCTTTAAATCAGCAGGCGTAATTGTCGCCTTTAACGAAAGCAAAAGGCGACAAATGCCTGGGGCTATCTGCTGTGTTTGAATATGAATTCGATTCTCTTCTCGATTTGTTTGTTATTGTTTGATCTTAATATTTAATTGAACGGTGGATTGAATTTTTGATTGCTTCAAATTGATCTTTGCAATGGATTTGGATATGAATGCAAATAAGGGAAGTTAAGGGGGAAAGGGGAACCAATGTGTACAAATGAGAAATCGATGACCATTGTTGAGGTATAGCGTTTGTATGTACGTCAGTCCAGCTTTCTTTTAAATTTATGCTGTGTATGTTTGCATTAAACCAAAAGGAGGAATCATTGAACTTTCATTCAGTATTACACAATATCGGATTTGTTTTGATTAAATGTTATGAATCTGGGTTATTGGACCACACAACGTCTGGTTCTTTAAACCCTGTATGTATGTATAAATGTATGTATATTTGTGGTTATATTGACCTTGAAAATGAATATGTTTAGATTATGACGTTGATTTCCTTACCTCTGTGTATGGAAAAGTGAAGATAGGTTTATTTTAGGAGAGTGAAGGGGGAAAGGGAATAGCGAAAAAAAGAAATCAATCTTTACAAATAAGAAATCGACAAGAACTTTTAGTTGGCTTAACATATGTATGCTTAATGAATTCCACAATATTGTGAAATTCATGTTCTTTTCGATTTGTTTATTTCAAAAGTCAAACTAGGAATCGTCAAAGACTTGAATATGGAATTGTAGGGGTGATTTGGATATAAGTGGATCTTTGCAGTTGTGAAGAATGTATGACATTAATGCTCCACATGAATTCGTTAGATTTTTTAGATATGTTTGTTTTGGAAGTCAAATTAAGATTCGGGTTATTGGAATATACAAATGTGGGTGCGTGTGTATGTTTTATTCTTTACAGTTATAAGGAAAGTATGGAATTATGCTGCAACACTGGTTACATTATGATTAAGGGATTTGAAGGGGGAATGCAGGGAAGGAATAAAATTTGCTTTAAGCTTTGTTTAAGCATTGTTCTGCGACTATTCGATTGAAGCAATGATCATTGTTGAGGCATTATTATGTATGACCATCAACTTTATGTTGTTATATGTTTACATTAAAACAAAAGAAGGAATCATTGATTTTTCATTCAGTATTACTCAATATCCAATTTTGTTATTATTATGGATTATTGGACCTTTTTTAAAGATATGAAATGTGGCTGAAACATCAAATAGAAGCAAAAGTATGCTTCAACTTGACCTTGAAATAACATTTGAAAATATGCTTATGTTGCTTTTCATCACAACATCTAAATGTCACCCCATTTCTCTGCAATTTAATACACAAATTATGAAAAACATAAATCTCACTCTTCATTCAAATTTTCGATCTATAAATGCACACCTATATTATAATAATTTTATTAGTCAGAAACATACTTTCAACCTGTTACAATTTGGATTCTCAATATATACTTCCTGAAATCTTCAAGGAAAGCACTTTAAGGGAGTCGAAGGATATCGAAGCAGACAAATATTTGTTAAGAATAACGGATGAAATTCTGGCGGAATTCTATATAACACATGGTTTGAAAACGGACAGAAACAGAATCCTTAAGCTTTTAAAAAGGATGGAGAAAATCACAAATGTCAATAATAATTGAATTTAAATGATTATTAATAAATAAGAAATAAACAAATATTTTTGTTGCATATTTTTGGGGGAAGAGAATGCAATGGTTTATGTCTAATTTCCATCTTCTTATCTAATATTTTGTCCCTGTGTTTAGAGAAAATGTGACAACACTATACACAGTCACTATTTCGTGCCACAGCTCGCTTTTCGCTTCAACAAATTCTTATTATAGCTCACCCTATCCCTAATTTGGATCAACAGCTCTCTCTTAGGGTTCAAAAGCTTCATATTATAACTCAAGAGCTGCCTAATCTTATTCAACAGGTTCCTACTCAACCCTCTTCACTTAAAATCGAACCTCTTCATACAAGGAACACATTTTGATAGTTCTCAAACATACCATTTGCTTCAAATTTATGAAAGTTAAAAAAATAACAAAGCGTACAGTTATGATATTTTCAAGAATATTTATTTCAAACAAATAAATATTAGTGTTCCTCACTCAAATTGAAAATTCGAAGGAAAAGAAACTTAAACAATGCCATCTAGTGGTTGAGCTATCGATATACAAAATTATTATGACAATTGAAGAACGAAACAAAATAATCATAAGGTGTTTGCTTTTTTATTTAATACTAGCGGACCCGGCGAACTTCGTCTCGCTATTAAGGAATAAAATTTCATACAAAAACTCAATTTTCGATTTTTCTAATTTTCCGACTTTTCCAGAGAGATTTTCCAAAATTTTCTTCCGTAAAGACCTTCTCCTCGAAAATACGAATAACTGACAAAAAATTTTACAGAAATCGGCCTAGCCGTTCTCATTTTATGAATTACTATACATTTTTACACCATTTTTATATATATATATAGATAGATAGATAAACATTAAAACTCTATAAAAGTTGAGTTAGACTCGGAAACTATATTCAGTTTTCAAAATTCCTTTAAAGGAGTGAGACATTTCTTCATGAAAAGTAAGAAACCTAAAAATGGTCAATAATATCAACGGAGAGATTGGAGTTGAGTTCGAGAATGATGCAGAGTTCGAAAAGACTTGCTGCAATATGTTAGATCTATACGAGGCAATGCAAATTAGACCACAACAAATTGAATTTGAAATGGATGATGAGTTCGAGGCTGCTTGCGTAAACGCTGCGAATGAATTCGAGGTGAAGTATAATGGGTCTCGGCGATTGGAAACTGATGCCGAAGAAAAGGAGAATGAAGTCCAAACACATCAACCGTTTGGAAATGCAGAAGAAGATTATCCGTATATTCCCGAAGCACAAAACGTATGGGCATTGGATGAAAACGATCCATGGTTTATAGTTTAGCCGACGACACTCAAGCTTTTGATATGTATATTAGAGATGACTAAATAAATGAATAATATTGTTTGTCTACAAAATATAAAGTATTTTCTTTTTTGTTCTAGGATAATAAACAATAGAAAAGGTGAATACACATCTGCGGCAATTATGAACATTTAAGCATGATTGTAAAATATTAAATATGCATATGGTGTTGAGGTTGGTTTCAGGTTAGGTTGGGTTCGGGTTAGGTTGGGTTCGCGTTAGGTTGGGTTCGGGTTAGGTTGGGTTCGGGTTAGGTTAGGTTCGGGTTAGGTTGGGTTCGGGTTAGGTTAGGTTCGGGTTAGGTTGGATTCAGGTTGGGTTGGGTTCAAGTTAGGTTGGGTTAAGATCAAGGGATACACTATTTATATTGTGACAATGTCCCACATTTAACAGTAGAACTCTAACTATGGAAGAAGAAATGTTGAAACGATTGGTTCAATCCCGCAATGTTTTGAAAAGAAAATTTCAAAACATTAAAAGGGGAGAACAAGCAAGAACAACCCAATTGGAAAATACCTTCAAACCAATAACAGATGAACTAAACAAATTAGTTAAAACCACAAGTGAAAATGCATCCAAATACATGATATCCAAGACAAAAAGTATGCATGAATATGAGAAAACACCGTTTTCCAGTATCAAGAAACATAAGGAAGATTTTAAAAACGAAATCACTGCAAACGATGAAGAGTACGAAGAAGATAATAATCAAGATGAGTCAAGCAACGATGAGGGTGGAGAAGAATCTTTTTATTCTGATCATGATGATTATGATTATGAAAACAATCTTCTTCAATTGAAAATCAATAATAATCTGGACACTGTATACGGTCCACATAAAGATGTTAATGGGGAATGGAAATTTGGAGATAAACCTTTAGAAATAAATAATGAAAAAATTACCGTAGGAAACCAGAATTGGGCACTCACACCCGGCTTATTTGAACTCCTATTTCATCAAAAACCCAAAAACTACGATGAATCAGAGTTGGAGATATATAAGAAAATTTTATTGAGCTCAAATGCACATAAAGTAAACTACAGCCATAATGAACGTGTAAAATCTAACAAAGGATATAAATACACCAATATAATAAAGAAGATAATCGATGGCACTCATACTGGTAAAGGCCTAATGAGAGTAAATTCCGAAAAACCTCAATATGTATATTGGAACGATCCCAATGTTCTTGTTGAACGACTAAAGCGGTTGGTGGAATCAAATCAAAATGGAAAATATGAGATGGTTTCTATAATTGTAGAACTACGAGAGGCAGATATTATATATTAATTATTCAAATGTGTACATTGAGGTTATATAATAAATGCAATCTATGGTCTTCTGAATATCATTGTTTTTTATTTCATTTTTGTTTTGTTTTAATGAGTAATATGGTACAGTTATGTACATAAGTCAGCATTTATAATATCTTTGTAATAATTTTGTATATCGATAGCTCAACCACTAGATGGCATTGTTTAAGTTTCTTTTCCTTCCCAGCAAAATGTTCGATGCCAAAGATGCTATTCAAGAATGGGTGCAAGTGAAATGGAATGTCATTTTTTCAGCATCTTCACTCATTCTTTTTACAAGAGCGTGACCCCCAAAAGATGCAATTCATTTTCAGATCCTAAGCATGTCATCTTTACTAACTCGATGGAATGGCATCTTCAACAATTCTTTGGCATGACATCTATACCAATCCTTTGGCATGCCATCTTAACCAATTCCCAAGAATAGCATTTTCACTAATCTTTGGGATGTCATTTTCACCAACCCTTTGGCATGTAATTTTCACGTCTTGTTTGGAAAATGGAAAATGCTGTATTGAAAAATGATTTTCATTTTTTTTTTTATTTTATTAATTGAAAGGAATTAATGAAATAACTATAATTTATTTATCATCATAAAGTTTACATCTATAATTGCAGTTTGTTCTCGTTGTTGTAACCGTAGTTAATATGTTTGTATTCTCATTTTTCTGCTTAATCTGACTCTGGGTCGATCAGTCGTAAGAATGTGGATATTTCGCTATTTATATGGTTTGTAACCACAAAGCTGCAAACTTAAGTTTCTTAGCAGGATTGGTAGGGCAATTGAAAAGGAGCAGTGTGTCGTGGAGGCCTGTGCTGTATGCTGGGCAGATGTTTTCCACGGTGTCATCAGTACTTGCCCTATAGGAATTTTGACGTCTGCACCATCCCGAGCGTATTGACCCAAAACTACTCTGGTTTGTCCTGGCAGCTTGCGCTTCATAGCTGCGATAGATGGTGGATGTTCTCCAAGTACCGCATTCACACGATAATTGTTTACTGCATCTGCGACTGCATTCGTGTGAATGCTACTTAAACCTGGTTGAAAGGCTTGTTGATCTAGAGGTTCTCTCTTGTAACGTTAGACTTCTCTTTCTAGATTATGAGCACGGCTTGCTCTGAGTGAGTCCTCTGCTAATATGGAGATGGCCTTCAGCGCAGTTGTTGTGCTGCTTACGGATCCTATGCTATTGATCGGCAACTGGAAAGTTATTTCTGATGATGGAAGAACTATAGCCACAAGGGTCCTTGCTATTGGCGACAAAAGCGAAATCGGTTTGTAAGATTCACCTTTGCTGGCATCCTTTTCGGGCTTCAGTAGCTGGCCTATTTTCCAGACTTCGGGAACGATGTGTTTGGCAAGCGACAGGTTGTAAATTTAAGTGAGAAACTTGACTTCCGGCCGTCCCAGCTGTTGCTGTCTAAACACCGCCGCTGCACGCAACAGAGTTTACTTCCTCCGTAACAGGTTTTGATTCATCTTACAAAAGGATTTTACTTCCGATCAGTGCAGTCCAGATTTCGACATTGACTCCAACTGCAGATTACTATTTCGTGAATTTTATTTTACAACGTTTTGGAAATGTTTGTTGTTTTGTAGGGATTTACAAATCGACTTGTTGAGCGGGGTTCTCTAGTGCAGGCAAGGAAACTTTTATAATTGGTCTGTTCCTTTACTTTTAAAAATGGTAATTGTTGCAAAAATGGTAAAAGTGGTGAACTGCTCTCATATAAATTGTATGCTTTTAAAAGTAAGGAAACACTTTGCGGGTAAAAACTGGTAACCTCAGGCACGTAAAGGAACACAACTGATACCAAAGAGTGCAGTCCGACTCTACTTTTAGCTCAATGATTGGGACTTCCTAGCATAATAAATATTACATGCTTTAAACGTACATATTTAGATAAATAAAAGAATATATACATACATGTGTAAAAATAAAAACACAAAATTCATCTCTATTGGATCGATGGAATGTGTTCAAATGCTAAGGAAAAGATCGGATCTATCACGACTTCCTTTGAATTGGTTGAAATGCTGATGAAAAGATCGGATCTTTCACGACTTCATTTGAACCAATGCAAAAGATCCAGTGAAATCATGGCATCTCATGGAACCACTTCCATAAAATTTTGCTGGGTTCGAATTTTCAATTTGAGTGAGGAACACTAATATTTATTTGTTTGAAATAAATATTCTTGAAAATATCATAACTGTACGCTTTGTTATTTTTTTAACTTTCATAAATTTGAAGCAAATGGTATGTTTGAGAACTATCAAAATGTGTTCCTTGTATGAAGAGGTTCGATTTTAAGTGAAGAGGGTTGAGTAGGAACCTGTTGAATAAGATTAGGCAGCTCTTGAGTTATAATATGAAGCTTTTGAACCCTAAGAGAGAGCTGTTGATCCAAATTAGGGATAGGGTGAGCTATAATAAGAATTTGTTGAAGCGAAAAGCGAGCTGTGGCACGAAATAGTGACTGTGTATAGTGTTGTCACATTTTCTCTAAACACAGGGACAAAATATTAGATAAGAAGATGGAAATTAGACATAAACCATTGCATTCTCTTCCCCCAAAAATATGCAACAAAAATATTTGTTTATTTCTTATTTATTAATAATCATTTAAATTCAATTATTATTGACATTTGTGATTTTCTCCATCCTTTTTAAAAGCTTAAGGATTCTGTTTCTGTCCGTTTTCAAACCATGTGTTATATAGAATTCCGCCAGAATTTCATCCGTTATTCTTAACAAATATTTGTCTGCTTCGATATCCTTCGACTCCCTTAAAGTGCTTTCCTTGAAGATTTCAGGAAGTATATATTGAGAATCCAAATTGTAACAGTTTGAAAGTATGTTTCTGACTAATAAAATTATTATAATATAGGTGTGCATTTATAGATCGAAAATTTGAATGAAGAGTGAGATTTATGTTTTTCATAATTTGTGTATTAAATTGCAGAGAAATGGGGTGACATTTAGATGTTGTGATGAAAAGCAACATAAGCATATTTTCAAATGTTATTTCAAGGTCAAGTTGAAGCATACTTTTGCTTCTATTTGATGTTTCAGCCACATTTCATATCTTTAAAAAAGGTCCAATAATCCATAATAATAACAAAATTGGATATTGAGTAATACTGAATGAAAAATCAATGATTCCTTCTTTTGTTTTAATGTAAACATATAACAACATAAAGTTGATGGTCATACATAATAATGCCTCAACAATGATCATTGCTTCAATCGAATAGTCGCAGAACAATGCTTAAACAAAGCTTAAAGCAAATTTTATTCCTTCCCTGCATTCCCCCTTCAAATCCCTTAATCATAATGTAACCAGTGTTGCAGCATAATTCCATACTTTCCTTATAACTGTAAAGAATAAAACATACACACGCACCCACATTTGTATATTCCAATAACCCGAATCTTAATTTGACTTCCAAAACAAACATATCTAAAAAATCTAACGAATTCATGTGGAGCATTAATGTCATACATTCTTCACAACTGCAAAGATCCACTTATATCCAAATCACCCCTACAATTCCATATTCAAGTCTTTGACGATTCCTAGTTTGACTTTTGAAATAAACAAATCGAAAAGAACATGAATTTCACAATATTGTGGAATTCATTAAGCATACATATGTTAAGCCAACTAAAAGTTCTTGTCGATTTCTTATTTGTAAAGATTGATTTCTTTTTTTCGCTATTCCCTTTCCCCCTTCACTCTCCTAAAATAAACCTATCTTCACTTTTCCATACACAGAGGTAAGGAAATCAACGTCATAATCTAAACATATTCATTTTCAAGGTCAATATAACCACAAATATACATACATTTATACATACATACAGGGTTTAAAGAACCAGACGTTGTGTGGTCCAATAACCCAGATTCATAACATTTAATCAAAACAAATCCGATATTGTGTAATACTGAATGAAAGTTCAATGATTCCTCCTTTTGGTTTAATGCAAACATACACAGCATAAATTTAAAAGAAAGCTGGACTGACGTACATACAAACGCTATACCTCAACAATGGTCATCGATTTCTCATTTGTACACATTGGTTCCCCTTTCCCCCTTAACTTCCCTTATTTGCATTCATATCCAAATCCATTGCAAAGATCAATTTGAAGCAATCAAAAATTCAATCCACCGTTCAATTAAATATTAAGATCAAACAATAACAAACAAATCGAGAAGAGAATCGAATTCATATTCAAACACAGCAGATAGCCCCAGGCATTTGTCGCCTTTTGCTTTCGTTAAAGGCGACAATTACGCCTGCTGATTTAAAGGAATGGAAAAGAACCAAACGACATACACACAAACATAAAATAAAGCGATCGTGGCTGCTGATCCAATGCAAAGCAAAGGAATCATACGGTATACACACAAACATACAAATAAACTGATTGCCCCAACAATGGTCACTGCTTCAATCGAAGGGCAATATTCATACAAACATATGATTAATGCTCTAGCTAATCTTAAAGCATTCGATGCTTGCTTCCCCTTTCAACCTCTTACTCATAACAAATTGCTAGAACTTAATGCCAATACATTCCTCATAACTGCAAAGAATCAAACATACACACGCACCCACATATGCTTTAATATCCCAAACCATCCCTTCAATCCAATATTCAAGTTTTTGCTAATTCTTTACTTGACTTCTGAAATAAAAAAATCGAAAAGATCCAAATGAATTCATTTGGATTGTTTCGATTTATGCACTCAAAGAAATTCTTTTTTGAGTACAGTTTCATTCATTTTTTATTTAAACCCAACTGATGACGTCATTTATTTCATAACATTAGGAAATTAGATCAATGAACTGGCAAACGGACGGACAAACAGGACCACCCACGTTGATCATGGATACGATTCAGCATGCTTACGGATATACGGAATTCCAAAAATTTCCCGAGGACGGACGTAATTCCAAGAATTGCCCCATGGTAACACGTGTTATTTGTTGCATTACGGACAGACAGACTGAAATCCAAGAATTTCCCACGGTCACACATGCATACATATTTTTCCAGTGTACCACCACAAACATTATGCCTCAACAATGGTCATCGATTTCTCATTTGTACACATTGGTTCCCTTTCCCCCTTAACTCTCCCAATCATATTTGCATACATAACCAAATCCATTGCAAAGATCAATTTGAATCAACCAAAAATTCAATCCACCCTTCAATTCAATATTAAAGATTTTGTCGCCTTCATCGAATAATAATAAACAAATCGAAAAGATCGATCGAATTCATATTCAAACACAGCAAATACTCAGTACACTTGTCCTCTGACTTAAAGTAAAGCAAAAGAACCAAACGACATACACACAAACATATAATAAACACAATGCCTCAACAATGGTCAATGCTTCATAATTAGATCAATCAACAGACAGACGGACAAACGAGACCACCCACATTGATCATGAACACGATCCAGCATGCTTACGGACAGACGGACGGACAAACGAGGCCACCCACGTTGATAGTGGACATGCTTCCCCCCAGCATAAGGAATTCCAAGAATTTCCCACGGTCACCCCATTTGTTTACTTAAGATATGTAATTTGATACTTTAATTACTATATGACTTGTAATTTGAGTTTTTTAATTGATTCTGAACTCTCCTCAATACTCTACTCACATTCAAATTACATCAGCTGAAAATTTTCGTTTAGTTTTGTTAATGGATGAAAATCTTCCTTGAAAAGTTTTCGAGATGAAATATTAATTGTATCTATTTTGTTGTAAAAAATATTAGTCCAGCTTTATTAACTTCCTATTAATGCCCCCTTTAAACTGTCAGCCAGTTTTGAATGGCAATTTTTATCGATTTCCGACTGCCCAACAACCAAAATGTACGTGTACCGACAAACATGGGCGGTCACACTGTCAAAAAAGCGATTTTTGAGCTAAGCTGTAATTCAAAATGACAATGTGTACCCAGCTTTACTATGCTGCATTACTGCAAACTCGATAACCATAGGAAACTATCATCTACTGAGTGCTGTTTTTATAGAGTATTTAAGTGATATTGGGTTAGATTTATTGCTGTGGGTTGTATATCTGCCAGTCTCATTCACAAAAATATCAGCTAAAAATCGCATTAAACGGTAACCAAACCGAGTTTTGGATTATGTTGACGATTTTTTGACGATTTTCCAAATTTTAATGACGATTTGACGATTTTTTTGATTTCCGATCAAAAACTTTCGGCAACGCTGCCCACGATACACTGCACCTTTTCAATTGCCCTACCAATCCTGCTAAGAAACTTAAGTTTGCAGCTTTGTGGTTACAAACCATATAAATAGCGAAATAACCACATTCTTACGACTGATAGATCCAGAGTCAGATTAAGCAGAAAAATGAGAATACAAACATATTAACTACTGTTACAACAACGAGAACAAACTGCAATTATAGATGTAAACTTTATGATGATAAATAAATTATAGTTATTTCATTAAATCCTTTGAATTAATAAAATAAAAAAAAATGAAAATCATTTTTCAATACAGCATTTTCCATTTTCCGAACAAGACGTGAAAGTTACATGCCAAAGGGTTGGTGAAAATGACATGCCATAGATTAGTGAAAATGCTATTCTTGGGAATTGGTTAAGATGGCATGCCAAAGGATTGGTATAGATGCCATGCAAAAGAATTGTTGAAGATGTCCTTTCATCGAGTTAGTAAAGATGACATGCTTAGGATCTGAAAATGAATTGCATCATTTGGGGGTCACGCTCTTGTGAAAAGAATGAGTGAAGATGCTGAAAAAATGACATTCCATTTCACTTGCACCCATTCTTGAATAGCATCTTTGGCATCGAACATTTTGCTGGGGAGTGGAGTTGGAGTCGAAAGCTGAACTAGTGATGAGAAGGCAAAATAAATAACCTTTAGGATGACGAAGCAAAATCAGTTGCGCTTGGATTAAATGGAGAACGGAGGAAGTACACTCATGGTCTGTTCCTTTACTTTTGAAAATGGTAAAACTGGCAAAAGTAGCAAAAGTTGTTATCTACTTCCCTATGAATTGTATGGTGTCTGAAGTAAAGGAACGCTTTTCGAGTAAAAAGTTGCAAAACTTGAAGATTCTTGCACGTAAAGGAACAGAGCTTCAATTGTGATTGAATTTAATGGAAACTTTTTTAATTTGTGTTTATATAATAATGTTTTTTGCGTTCTTGTTTTACACAAATAATAAATGCATATTATTTATTTTGGGATATTTCGCAATGGCTTGCTTTTTAATTGCATCTTTAGACTGATTAAAAATGCAATCCGAAGAATGCATATAAATTCAATCCAAAGCACTGCATCTTATGTCCAATTTACATTAGCAACTTTTTCGTCATTTAGAGCTGTTTCTTCATTTATTTGCTAATGTCCAATTTACATTAGCAACTTTTTCGTCATTTGGAGCTGTTTCGTCATTTATTTGCTAAAACAGGCAACATTTTGCGTCATTTACCATACAAAAATAAATGACGATAGCTGCGTCATTTATTCTAAACACAGCACGAAAACACCATACTATTATACGCAACCCTGCTTTTTCGTCATAAACTACCAAAAAATGCAACTGTTTTATGATGTCTTTGTTTGTTTGTTTGTGTGTGTTGTAGAAAAACAAAAATACTCAAACGATGACAAAAGTGAAAATAAATGTTTAAAAAACTTGCAAAAATGATGTTTTTGAAATTAATTTAAGTTATTTGATACACATTTGTGTTGTGAAATTCCTATTTTTCTGAATAAATATATTGTGTGCGTGTGTTTGTGTTATAGCTCATTTAGACTAGCCATAAATTCTTGACTGGATTTAATAAATCCAGTACAAATCTCATTGCATTTAGATATACATTTTGGATCGAATTTGAAACGTCAAAAAATTTTTTTGTAAATTGAATTCGTCTCAAAAACATACGTCAAATTACAAATTTATTGTTTAATACTGAAAATGTTATGCTACTAATGCTAACTAAAGAGCAAATAAATAACTATTTTATCGCAGTTTGCCCATCTAAAATAAATAAACGAATTATTTTATCGTTCAGACATCATAAATATTAGTCTTGGTTAATTAAAATCAACTTTTAATTTAATTTTTCCGCCATGTTTACAAATTTTTACATTTTAAATTATTTTCAGTGTAGCAATTCACCGATGCATCTACCTTGTTTCTTGTGCCAGCTTGCAACCTTTTGTATGTCCGTGTTTAGACACACAAATTTCTCGGGAAAATAAATTCAGTTTTTAGGAAATAGCGGGTAGGAAAGAGTATTGAGGAGCTCTTTCCTCTCCGCTCTCTCCCAAAAAACCCAATTTACTTTCCCGAGGAATTTGTGTGTCTAAACACAGACTATTTTCTATCAACATGTTGCAAAAAACAGAGTTGTATAGGAGGATTTATGCCAGATTTAAAACAAATCCACTCAATAGGAGGATTTATTTTTGTGTGGGAAATCTGGGAGATTTTGGGTGGATTTAGCAAATAAAACCTGATAATGTGCTAAATCCGGCTAATGAAGTCATATCTAAATGGGCTATTATTGTATAAGTGTGTATGTGCGATTGTGTGCGTAAGCAAATGACGCAAAAAACAGATGTAAATACACTTCATTTGATTCTAGGATTTCGTAAAACGAAATCATTTAATATGCATATGTAAATTGGACTTAAGGCCGTGTTTTGGATCGAAAATGGAGTGCATCCTAGCTGTGTGCTGTGGAAGCAAAATGGAGTGCATCCTAGGTGCGCGCTCTCTTGTAAAATTCATAAGTGATTTCATAGAAAAAGATGTACTCCAGCGCCTCTTGTACTGTACATTTGTAGTGATTCAACAGCATCCGCGGATGCAAACTTTTTGCTGGGAAAATTCATAAGTGAATTCATAGGAAAATATGTACTCCAACGGCAAATGTACTGTAAATTGCACGGATGCAAATTTTTTGCTGGGTAGTAATTCATACCTATTGGAAAATATGCATTTATAAAAGAAACAAAAATGTACATGGAATAGAAAATACCCAGCAAAAATTTTGCAGTTGCAGTTGAATCACTACAAGGTTACAGTTTTCGATTCAAATCAAAGCTTTTGATGTAGAGTTTTGGATTGAATTTAAAGGCACTCTTCGGATTGTGTTTTTAATCAAGCCATTGCGAAATATCCCAGAATCATGGCCCAATTATACAGGTCCTCTCTCAAGCGAATTCAAACAATAACAAAGATTTGAAATGTCAAAATTCATTAACAAAGGCGAAAATTTTGTTTTCGCCGACACGGAATATGTTCGAGGCGAATTTCGTTATTGTCAATTAAGGTAGATGCATACACAACATTTTCCGTGAAAAAGTTGTTGACGCAGTTTTTTTGTTTGGCGTAACAGAAAATACCAGCTGATCGATCTTTAACTGCCAAAATAAGTTATTGTAAATTAAATTCTAATACAAAACACAAAAAATGTTGACATTTTACGTGTACAACATAAAGATGATTTCTTTTTTCGATATACATCTACCTGTTCCTCTACAGTTTGACATTTCTCTACCTCACAGCGAATTCAAACGACAAATATGAATTTTGACAGCTCAAATAAAATTCATTTGTTTTTGAGAGAGGACCTTTATAAGGCGTGTTCGTTTACTCAATAATTTGTACAAGTTCAGTAACTTCTTGTAACCGACTAAGGTCTTTTGCGTTGTACTGGAGAGTAAACGACATCCAGCAACAATTTGTACAAGTTTTGAGTAAACGAACACACATATAAGCTGTGTTCCTTTACTTACCTGAGGTTACCATTTTTGCCATTTGGTACCATTTTTAACCTGCAAAGCGTTCCTTAACCCCGAAAAGTGCCAAAACTGGAAGCAATTTTTAAGAGAGTGAGAGTGGAGAGAGAGCGAAAATGGCTTTCTCTTCTACCACAGGCTACCAGCAACATTTCTGAAGGTAAAAAATTGCAGAACTGATTTTTCGACTTTTGAGTCGAACGCTGACAAAACTAAATAAAAAACTGTGAAATAAAAGACGAAAATTTATTTTTTTATGTTTCTTTTTGACATTGCTGCCACATCTACCATTTTTCCGTTCCTTTACTTTTCTGGTAAAAATGTTCATGAGAGAGCAATTTTGACATTTTTCTCTTTTACCACCCTTACCATTAAAAAAGTAAAGGAACAAAGCTATAATTGGGCCATGCCCAGAATCAGTGTGACCGTTGTGCCACTAAAGTATCAATTTTGACACTTTTTTCGGCATTGATACTTCTGTGCCACTTTTTTATATTGATACCAAATGTGCCACTTTTTGAAATTTTGTGACACTTTTTTATACTTTGTGCCACTATTTTTTAAATTAAATACATTGTAATGTAGACTCAACTTTAATTACGAGGAACAGTAGAAAAAACGTCGAACTACACGACTTGGAATTAGGGAGTTGAAACAACATGCGGCAAGTTTTTTTATTCGTTTATTTTTAAGTGATATTTGCATCTGTAAAACCCAGGTTTTCGGTTGATAGGAATGAACAATGTTTGGTAATGGTAGTCATTCAGTTTGATTCGCAAAACGGCTACACTAAAGACTCTTTCTTCTTAGAAAGTGCAGATATTTGTAATGACATCTTCTCTACATTAGAGTGCCATAACCTACCTTGGAATAATTTTGTGGGAACTTCTACGGATAATGCATTTAGTATAATTAGAAAAAATTATTAAAAATTCTTCTAAAGTTGACAGCTGTATAATGGAAAAAGTTCCTAAAAAAATGTGTTATCGAGAGCGAGGACGAACCTATTGTTTTCCGTTTTTAATAATAAGAAAAAAGTTCGCCACTTTTTGTGCTACTTTTTTGAAATACTTGTGCCACTTTTTTCCTGGAATGATACTTTTTGAAATTTTCCAGGGGTCACGCTGCCCAGAATGAATAATAATAATACATACAACCCCTAAATCTCGGGTTTTAGGGTAAGTAAAGATTTTTATGAAATTCCAAATATACAGTTGTATTTCTTCTCGCTAAAAAACAATATTTAATACAACAAAAGTATATTCCATAATACAACTAACGGTAAATTTTACAAAAACCAAAAAAATGATGGGGACAAAAGTTTACATACATCCCAACAAAATATGTATGTGTATTACCAAAATTTATGGAATTAACAGCAAAATTTCTACATTTTATTGTTTTGCCGAATGTCTCTGGATGTCTGAGATATTTATTTATTTTATTACTACACAACAAGACAAGATTCTTATAATTATAGTGCAGAATTATATTATATATATCATATCCGTCTTAACTAGGGTCACAAGTAAAGAATGGGGGAATTAGGTAGTAAATAATTATTTAGTTATTAGATGAAAACAATGTTCAAGTTGAAAATATAAAGATTTAGTGAAAAGAAATAAGAGCAATAAATAAAATGGACTTGATTAATTGCTATAAAATTGGAGAATCCGTTTTTTAAAAGTAGAAGCGATACTGATGCTCTGGAGTTTGTTGGGTAGAGTGTTCCAGAGACGTATAGTGCATATAAAAAATTGCCATTCGGACACGAGGCTACGTCGCCTAAATGGTACCAATTTTCTTCCTCTGCGTGAACGTGTAAACGTTAATTTATCAAATAAATATTTAGGTTTTCGACATATAATAACTTTATGCAAAAAAGTTAAAGCCCTACATTTGAGGAGATTAATGAAGCTACAACCGTAGAGAGAATTTGCTAATTGTGTGATATGTTGTCTTCTGTTAAGGCCATATACATAACGAACAATGTTATTAAAGGTGACGTTTAACTTTCGCAAACTAATTGAGTCGCAGTTGGCGTATAGTTCGCAACCATTAGACCTGGTACTAACAATGTTTTCGCTAAGAGGATGCGAATATTAGTCCACAAAGCTCTTAGTTTTGCATAAGTTTGACCGCAGGCTGAGTTGACGTGATCAGACCAACTCAACGAGCTGTTAAAAACGACTCCAAGATTTTTTGCCTTATTAACAACATCAATTTGTTAATCGTTAATATGAATTGAAGGAGTCTGAACGCGAAAATGTTTATTTTTGTGGATTATAATGCATTTCGACTTCTTGGGATTTAATACTAAGCCGTTTGCGATTGCCCATGTATACACGCGTGTGAGATCAGCATTGAGTTTTTTCGGTAGAATTATTGATGTTATTAACGGGGCCACTCAAGAAAATTTGTACATCATCAGCATACATCATGATTTGGCTATGTCTTAACTGTTGGGGGAGATCGTTAGAGTAGAGTGAAAAAAGTAATGGACCAATAATTGAACCCTGGGGTACGCCTTTAGGAACAATTATTGGCATTGACTTCTTCCCTCCCATATGTACAGATTGTAGCCTGTTATTGAGATACGACGTAATCAAGTTAGTAGCAGTTGATGAGAAGTTAAAAAATTGTCTTAGTTTCATGCTCAAATGTTGATGATCCACTGAGTCGAACGCTTTAGAATGGTCTAAGAGCACAAGTAACCCAACATTATTGTTATCAATATCTTTCCTCAGTAATTCTGTTACTTCAGCTAGAGCAGTGATGCAACTGTGGTTGCTACGAAAACCTGATTGCCTATCAGACAGCAATAAGTCTGTCTGGTTACTTTCCCAGCAAGAATTGTCCAGCAAAAACTGTAACATGCAACTGCGCTTCAATTTTCCATTTCAAAATTTAACGTTCAGTAGCAAGCAATTTTACTGCTTTCAGCGACATCTCTCGGCCTTTGTTTCCCTCTTATAGTCTCCCTCCCCATATCGTTTATTAACGCTTTCTACTTGTCAGTTAATTTATCAACTTTTAGGCCTGGAAGTGCTGTGCACTTTATGGATTTCTGCATGGCTTCTTCGTACAAAACCGAAGGAAATTCTGCCATTTTGCCGGTAGCAATCTCCCAGTTCAGTCAACAGTCAAAATTAATATTTTCCAATTAATATTTTCCAACTATGGTTATTGAAGTAATTCTTAAATCGTTTTATTTAAGTAATTCACAATCGTTTATGTGAGTATGACATTGGATTCGCAGATAATCGAACATTAATGGTAAACAATCCATTTATCAGTTGATTTCGTTAGTCGGTGGTCATTATATTGTATTAAATATAAATAAATACGTCATTGAACAGCTACTACATATTCTGCTGGTTGACATACTCTGTTGAGGTAATAAGATCGAAATTTCTGTTCTCCTTGTTTTCTAAATTGTTCACTCTCCAGCAGATTGACCAGCCCATTGGGTTAGCGGTATTTGCCAGAGGTTTTGTACGCAGACGTTCTCTGGAGACAATTTGAAAACAGAACAAAATTTATAATATCCATGCCAACACCTTCAGTTTGATGTAATTGCCCTGGAGATCACATGTCTATCGTTTACTTTATTGTGCTTGAAACTACAGGAACCTTGCAAGATCGACTATAAAGTGTATTTCCGTGTTTGAGGCAATATTTGTGCACCATAACTACTTGGAAAAAAAACAAAAACTTCAGTGACAATCCAATATAAAGTTTGTACCTCAAGATATACTACAATCGATTCGAGCATATTGAATTGCGGCTGTGAATTTTGGCAGAGCATTAGAATAGTGGCGTAAGAAAATATATTTTCTCCCCATCAGTGTTTACAAAGTCTTCAAGAAACATTTGCTTCAACAAATGCCGATGGTTCAGACAATGTGCAAAAACTACAGATGTTGACCAGCAAGTGTTAAGGAAATTAATGCTTTAAACCCTTTTTCCTATTGGAGCCGGTGTTATTTGAATTAAATTGCACATCACTTAAAAAATCATCATTATCATACGTGCATAATTAAGTTTAGTGAGATCGACAATATCAGTAAGCTAACCTAGTTATTAATATATATTTACGGTACCGTTTCGTTGAATAGTGAACCTAATAAACACACATATTACAAATTTATCTCTGTGATTACAAAAAAATCAAAGCTTACCATCTCCGATTCCATTTCGTAACAGAGTACTGTGTGGTTGTTGAGATTGTTTCACTATTCTCCGATTTGAGTACATATTATGTTAAGTATAACAGAATTTCTCCACTGTTAATGACTAGGTCAACTTTAACAGAATAGATATTGGGATACAATTCTCTCCTAAATTAATAGCATTCAAAGAGAGCATCGACAGAGGAGTTATCATCAAATTCTATTTCTGTTCACGATAATGCAAAAGCAGTCAGCTCTGCGAAAGATCTTTCGGCGGCAGCGGCGAGCAGCGAAGAACGTAAGTGAACGGTTTTATTTTTAATTTTGTTTTATCATTACTTCTTGTATTTTCACAACAGTTCAATATTGGTTATGATAATCTAAGATAATTAATGGATGATTCTGATAGATACATTCTTTGATATCGGGAAGTAATTACAGTGGGACACCGATATAGTTAAAATACATGTCCATGTTAAATGACTCTCTTTGGTTTAAAATTTCACCCGGTTAAATTCAAGTCTTTATTTTTATTATCCCTTTGTCTACAGGATAATTAACCTAGTGCCATTGAAACTCAATTATTGTTATGAACTATTTCGAATATACTAAGAGCCCACTTATAGTTGAATGTCTTAAATTATAATAGTTATAAGTGAAATTTAAGATAAACTATAATTAGACACCTTATTGTTTAAGATAATTGAACTGTTGTCGTTTATTAAACGCTAGTCTATTTGAATATCAAATCCAAATCTAATTTAATGAAATGAATACCCGTCACTTTATTGTCTTAGGACTAACAACTAGCGAATGTATAGTCTAAGATATTTTGGAATAAATTCACTCATCATGAGCTTCAACTAAATACTCCCTTGTCTGTTTGAGGATGTAACCATATGTGATTGATAGGCTGGTAGTTTGGGTATTACCAGAACTTAATCTTTTATTGATCCGTGAGTAATACAGGTGGGAGGGTAGTTAGGTAATATAACACCATTAACCTAACGTATGATACAAAGCCACGAGTCTTCTAATTTTCTGTCAACTACCCTGTTGAACCTTTTACCAAGCACGCAAACTAAAATAATATTTTAATATTGCCAAATATTTACTCAGGGTTGCTAGAATCACCGAACTCCATCCATTCTGACGAGCAATAAGGCCGTGGACAATGCGTGCTATCTTTTTCTAGCATCTGGAGAATGTATACATCCGAACTCGAATTCTTTTAAGGAGCAATATTATAAATAATGGCGCCCAACGTGGGGCGGAGCAATGTAGAAATGATATATGTATATTTCCATATAAGACCGTAGTCGCTTTATGCGTACTTGATCGAGTTGTTCTGTTCCTTCTTCACATTTCCTTACTCTTTCCTTGATCTATTTCTATTGAAATATTCTGTCTGTCAAATTCTCTTGGATCCCTTTGATGAAAGGAATTTAGATGTGATAAGACCTGATGTCTGTCATTATAACCCGAATCTCAGGACCATCCATCGCTAAAAATCTTTATCTGTTTTCTTTGAAGGTATCTTTCAGTCGAGTTTGGAATGCAAACTTTTGGATTTATATCCGGATTTGACCCCTTCTGAAATACCTTAAAGAATATAGCCTACCATGTCGTATATGAGAAAACTGAAAATTTTGATTTTCCTTCCAGTGTGACAATCTACATCTATACTCTTTTCAGATTCGTTGGCTTGTTTTGTTTTACCGCCTTCAGTTTTAATATGTTATTATCCTCAAACAGACGTTACCTTGCTTGAATAATCCTTTTATCGTTTTCAATACATTGCATTGACATTGTTATCTTCGAATTTCATTGTCGATTATTGATTGTTTTATATGTTTTGTGAAGGAACTTTTCCGAATAAAAAATTTTTAACTCATATTTCGAACCCGTACGGGAATATCAATAGTCTATAGAATATGTCATCTAAAAACTCGGAAGGTGATGCTACGGGTGAAAACTCCGGGGAGCCGTTGGTTTGCCTAGCCTGTCAAAATCCCATAACCTCGAAGTCTACATTTTTTGAAACGAATTGTAGACACGTATTTCATAGGTCTTGTCTCTCAACATGTCTTAAAACCAGACCTTTCTGTCCGGTGTGCAATACTCGGGTTAGCTCGGATTCTCAAACTCCAGGTGGCCCCAAAATAGCAACCAGATCGCAGGCAAAAGCTCAGGCCCAAAAATCACAGGGTCAGGATCCTGGGGATACCCTTAATGAGTCCTTTATTGGTGGAGGGGCTTGTAGCACCGCAGCTACTGCTTCTAACGCTACCACTGGGATTTCAACCCAGAATATTAAGGAAATCCTTTCGTCTATGTTTGATGCTCAGCAAGCACAGATGATGTCTTTTATAGGGAATGAAATTTCTAGGTCGGTACAGTCCAGTGTGGAGGCAAGTATGTCAAGGCTTCGCATTGAAGCTGGTAATACCCCCCAGTCCAATAATAGACCCCCACAGATACAGCCTACGCCTATAAGTCAGATGCCTACGTTACCTGATGTTGAAGAACAGACCCTCCGGGACTTGTTCGGAATTCAATCCAATAATCTCAATAGAGACAGAAGAGCTTCTGGTAATAACCATGGTAACCCACCGCCAGCCTTGCAATCTCAGAATTCTGGAGCCTCGGGGGCATCCAATCTTACCGATAGACCGGATAAAGTCCTGCAAATAATTTCCAATTGGAAAATTAAGTTTACCGGTGGATCCACAGGCTTATCTGTGGAAAATTTCATTTATAGGGTAGAGGCCTTAACAGCCCAAACCCTTAATGGGAATTATAACATACTATGTAAAAATGTTAGTGCTCTCTTCGATGGTAAAGCCAATGACTGGTATTGGCGTTATCACCGCACAGTACAAACTATTACTTGGCCAGGTCTTTGCGAGGCTTTACGTATGCACTACAAAGATTCAAGGACTGACGTTGATATACGCGAATTGATACGCGATAGAAAACAGAAGCCAACTGAATCCTTTGACCTATTCTATGATTCGATTGTGGACTTAACTGATAGGCTGAGTGAGCCCATATCGGAAAGGACATTGGTTGAAATTCTGCGCAGGAATCTCCTGCCAGAAATTCAACACGAGATATTAAATCTCGATATTACTTCACTTCAACAGCTTCGGCATACATGCCGGAAGAGAGAATTTTTTATCCAGGACGTTCGCCGCAGGCACGGTCTGTCTTATTCAAAATCCATACCATTCTCAAAGCGTGTTGCTGAAGTCGATGTAGAAGAAGATAATCATTCATGTCCTGAATCAGTAGACAGGTTGGAAGATGAAATTTCAGCCTTGAACTTCACATGTTGGAACTGCAACAAACCTGGTCATCGCTACCAGGATTGCCTAGCCGAAAGAAGCGTTTTTTGCTATGGGTGTGGTGCATCAAATGTGTACAAACCCAATTGCAGTAAATGTCAGCAAAAAAACTTGAGATCAGGTGCACACAAGAGTGCACCAATGTAAAGAAACCCGGCTTTACTATTTTACCCAGACCTTCCAACTCTGCTCACAATAAAGATTCTTCGCAAATATCTAATGAACAAAAAGTTCATCCCTTAAAACCTTTTCATATTCGCGTTAAAGAGTATAACTTGGCAAGACAGAGAATCTTCAATGAGCCAATGAATCAAAAACCCACACGATCCTCACGCCGTATTCGTGCGTTTTGGAATAAAGTGCGCTCCATCAACAAGAAAATCGTGTCTTCCATATTGAGTTCTGCTAATGACGTCAGGCCTTATGCAGAGGTTGTTCTCTTTAATAGGAAGTTTTTAGGACTTCTAGATACTGGTGCATCCATCAGTTGCGTTGGGTCTGACGCTGCAAAACAGTATCTTGCCTCAGGTTCTCCCTATAAGAAATATAAGTCTACTGTTAAAACAGCCGACGGCAATAAACAGGTTATTGAGGGATTCGTGGAGACTACTGTGGTTTTTAGGGATGTAGAGAAGCCAATAACCATATTCATTGTTCCAAGTTTAGATCGCGAGTTATTCCTAGGAATAGATTTTTGGCGACTCTTTGAACTGCTTCCCCCTGAGCTGAATGGTTACCCCAGCTCGTTCATTGAACCTCAAATGTTTGAGTTAGATGACCAGCTTGAGTTATCCCCGACTCAGAAACTTCGTCTGGCTCAAACCATATCCTTGTTCCCTTCCTTTGCCATCAGAGGTCTTGGTAGAACCAATATGTTATGCCACTCTATAGATACTGGAAGCGCCCGTCCTATAAAGCAGAGACACTTTCCCGTATCTCCTGCTATAGAGAAACTTATATTTGAAGAGTTAGACAGAATGTTAGCCCTTGGTGTTATCGAGGAGTCTAACAGTGCATGGTCGTCCCCCGTCGTACTACACCGCAAACCCGGAAAGAACCGACTATGTCCAGATAGTCGTAAACTGAACGCGGTCACTATAGGCGATGCGTATCCGATGCCCCATATCGATGGCATTCTGAGCCGTCTCCCCAGGGCAGAGTTTATTACCACTCTAGACCTCAAGGACGCCTTCTGGCAGATCCCACTGGATAAGGCCTCAAGGGAAAAGACAGCATTCTCTGTCCCAGGCAGGCCATTATATCACTTTACCGTCATGCCATTTGGGCTCTGTAATGCCCCTCAAACCATGAGCAGGCTGATGGATAAAGTGATACCCCCTGCGCTAAGGACAGAGGTGTTCGTCTACCTTGATGACCTCTTGATAATTTCGGAGTCCTTTGATCGCCACCTTGAGGTTCTAGAGTGCGTTGCCAGGAGAATAAGTGAGTCGGGTCTAACAATAAATATTCAGAAGAGTCACTTCTGTGTTCCGGAGGTGAAGTACCTGGGTCATGTTGTCGGTAACGGTGTGATCCGGACGGACCCTGAGAAGGTTTCCGCCGTTACGGACTTTCCGGTCCCCAGATCAGTGAAGGAAGTACAAAGGTTTCTAGGTATGACTGGGTGGTACCGAAAATTTATCCGGGATTATGCGACTTTAGCCACCCCATTGACTGATCTGTTGCAAAATAAGCGTAAATTTGTGTGGTCAGACGAGGCCCAAAAATCGTTTGAAGTTTTGAAGTCCAAACTGAGTACAGCCCCTGTTTTACATAGCCCCGATTTTTCGCAACCGTTCTATATACATTGCGATGCGAGTAAAACAGGAATAGGAAGTGTATTGGTCCAAAAGACTGCGGAGGGTGAAGAAGTTCCTATCGCTTTTATGTCGAAGAAACTGAACAAAGCCCAACGCAACTATTCAGTGACCGAACAAGAATGCTTAGCAGCAATGCTAAGCATCAAAAAGTTCAGAGCCTATGTCGAGGGACAGCAGTTCACTATAATCACGGATCATGCGTCTTTGAAGTGGCTGATGTCCCAGACAGACCTGAGTACTCGGCTAGCTCGTTGGGCCTTAAAACTTCAAGCCTATAAATTTGATATACAGCACAGACGTGGCTCAATGAACATTGTCCCGGATACCCTTTCGCGTACATACACCGAAGAAGTTTTGGGATTGGAAAGTTTGTCAGATTTTGAGTCAGATTCTGGTTTTTTCATTGATTTGCAGTCACCGTCCTTCCGTTCAGAAACTTATTTAAAACATCTTGGAAAGGTCAAAGAAAATTTAGATAGTATGCCAGACTTGAAAATTCTTGACGGTTATTTGTACCGAAGGACAGATCATGTCACAGGTGAACAGATGCATGATGACCTTGCATGGAAACTGTGGGTCCCACAGGACCTGATACCAGACGTCCTTAAGAAGGCACATGATATACCAACCTCCTCTCACGGTGGCATAAATAAAACGTTGCAGCGGATAAGAAAATATTATTTCTGGCCTAATTTGGTAACAGATGTTAAAAAGTACGTCAGCGAATGTGAGGTGTGCAAAGCCACTAAACACCCCAACCATGTGCAAAGACCTCCATTGGGACAGATGTCCGAGACGAAAAGGTTTATGCAGAGGATATATGTGGACTTTTTAGGTCCCTATCCCCGTTCACGCTCAGGAAATGTAGGGATATTTATTTTGCTAGATCACTTCACTAAATTCCCTTTTATCAAGCCTGTGAAGAAATTCTCTGCAGACATTGTTGTGAAATATATGGAGACTGAGATTTTCCATATGTTCGGGGTGCCGGAAGTGGTTGTTTCCGATAACGGCACTCAATTCAGATCTAAGGAGTTCAATAATTTGCTGAAACGCTATAACATTTCACATCTTTACACTGCTGTTCACTCTCCCCAGGCAAACGCCTCGGAGAGAGTGAATCGTTCAGTTTTGTCGGCCATAAAGTCCTATGTGGATCCTAACCAGAAAAACTGGGATGAGTTCCTTAGTTCAATAGGCTGTGCCCTTCGATCAGCAAATCATACTGCCGTTGGTACTAGTCCATATTATTTGACGTTTGGACAGAATATGGTCACAAATGGATCTACTTATTCCTTACTGCGAAACCTTGAAATGTTGGAGGACAGGTCGGTGAGGTTCAATAGAAACGATTCTATGCAGATAATGGGTGAAAAGGCAGCTAAATGTATGAAAAGACAGTTTGAGCGCAATGAAAGAATATACAATTTACGCTCTCGAGAAGTCTCCTACCAGGTCGGACAAGAAATCTTTCGCAGGAATTTTAAACAGAGCAACTTTGAGCATGGATATAATGCAAAGTTAGCTCCAGCCTTTATAAAGTCTCGAATTCGTAAGAAGGTTGGAAATTCTTATTACGAGCTTGAAGACCTGCAGGGAAACCCTATTGGCACATACCATGCCAAAGACTTAAGGCAATGAGGTCTTTCTTGTGATCAGTTTTTGGTCTCGTTCTCTCACCCAAATACCGATCTTGTGGTGGGGGAATTGTAACATGCAACTGCGCTTCAATTTTCCATTTCAAAATTTAACGTTCAGTAGCAAGCAATTTTACTGCTTTCAGCGACATCTCTCGGCCTTTGTTTCCCTCTTATAGTCTCCCTCCCCATATCGTTTATTAACGCTTTCTACTTGTCAGTTAATTTATCAACTTTTAGGCCTGGAAGTGCTGTGCACTTTATGGATTTCTGCATGGCTTCTTCGTACAAAACCGAAGGAAATTCTGCCATTTTGCCGGTAGTAATCTCCCAGTTCAGTCAACAGTCAAAATTAATATTTTCCAATTAATATTTTCCAACTATGGTTATTGAAGTAATTCTTAAATCGTTTTATTTAAGTAATTCACAATCGTTTATGTGAGTATGACATTGGATTCGCAGATAATCGAACATTAATGGTAAACAATCCATTTATCAGTTGATTTCGTTAGTCGGTGGTCATTATATTGTATTAAATATAAATAAATACGTCATTGAACAGCTACTACATATTCTGCTGGTTGACATACTCTGTTGAGGTAATAAGATCGAAATTTCTGTTCTCCTTGTTTTCTAAATTGTTCACTCTCCAGCAGATTGACCAGCCCATTGGGTTAGCGGTATTTGCCAGAGGTTTTGTACGCAGACGTTCTCTGGAGACAATTTGAAAACAGAACAAAATTTATAATATCCATGCCAACACCTTCAGTTTGATGTAATTGCCCTGGAGATCACATGTCTATCGTTTACTTTATTGTGCTTGAAACTACAGGAACCTTGCAAGATCGACTATAAAGTGTATTTCCGTGTTTGAGGCAATATTTGTGCACCATAACTACTTGGAATAAAAACAAAAACTTCAGTGACAATCCAATATAAAGTTTGTACCTCAAGATATACTACAATCGATTCGAGCATATTGAATTGCGGCTGTGAATTTTGGCAGAGCATTAGAATAGTGGCGTAAGAAAATATATTTTCTCCCCATCAGTGTTTACAAAGTCTTCAAGAAACATTTGCTTCAACAAATGCCGATGGTTCAGACAATGTGCAAAAACTACAGATGTTGACCAGCAAGTGTTAAGGAAATTAATGCTTTAAACCCTTTTTCCTATTGGAGCCGGTGTTATTTGAATTAAATTGCACATCACTTAAAAAATCATCATTATCACACGTGCATAATTAAGTTTAGTGAGATCGACAATATCAGTAAGCTAACCTAGTTATTAATATATATTTACGGTACCGTTTCGTTGAATAGTGAACCTAATAAACACACATATTACAAATTTATCTCTGTGATTACAAAAAAATCAAAGCTTACCATCTCCGATTCCATTTCGTAACAGAGTACTGTGTGGTTGTTGAGATTGTTTCACTATTCTCCGATTTGAGTACATATTATGTTAAGTATAACAGAATTTCTCCACTGTTAATGACTAGGTCAACTTTAACAGAATAGATATTGGGATACAATTCTCTCCTAAATTAATAGCATTCAAAGAGAGCATCGACAGAGGAGTTATCATCAAATTCTATTTCTGTTCACGAGAATGCAAAAGCAGTCAGCTCTGCGAAAGATCTTTCGGCGGCAGCGGCGAGCAGCGAAGAACGTAAGTGAACGGTTTTATTTTTAATTTTGTTTTATCATTACTTCTTGTATTTTCACAACAGTTCAATATTGGTTATGATAATCTAAGATAATTAATGGATGATTCTGATAGATACATTCTTTGATATCGGGAAGTAATTACAGTGGGACACCGATATAGTTAAAATACATGTCCATGTTAAATGACTCTCTTTGGTTTAAAATTTCACCCGGTTAAATTCAAGTCTTTATTTTTATTATCCCTTTGTCTACAGGATAATTAACCTAGTGCCATTGAAACTCAATTATTGTTATGAACTATTTCGAATATACTAAGAGCCCACTTATAGTTGAATGTCTTAAATTATAATAGTTATAAGTGAAATTTAAGATAAACTATAATTAGACACCTTATTGTTTAAGATAATTGAACTGTTGTCGTTTATTAAACGCTAGTCTATTTGAATATCAAATCCAAATCTAATTTAATGAAATGAATACCCGTCACTTTATTGTCTTAGGACTAACAACTAGCGAATGTATAGTCTAAGATATTTTGGAATAAATTCACTCATCATGAGCTTCAACTAAATACTCCCTTGTCTGTTTGAGGATGTAACCATATGTGATTGATAGGCTGGTAGTTTGGGTATTACCAGAACTTAATCTTTTATTGATCCGTGAGTAATACAGGTGGGAGGGTAGTTAGGTAATATAACACCATTAACCTAACGTATGATACAAAGCCACGAGTCTTCTAATTTTCTGTCAACTACCCTGTTGAACCTTTTACCAAGCACGCAAACTAAAATAATATTTTAATATTGCCAAATATTTACTCAGGGTTGCTAGAATCACCGAACTCCATCCATTCTGACGAGCAATAAGGCCGTGGACAATGCGTGCTATCTTTTTCTAGCATCTGGAGAATGTATACATCCGAACTCGAATTCTTTTAAGGAGCAATATTATAAATAATGGCGCCCAACGTGGGGCGGAGCAATGTAGAAATGATATATGTATATTTCCATATAAGACCGTAGTCGCTTTATGCGTACTTGATCGAGTTGTTCTGTTCCTTCTTCACATTTCCTTACTCTTTCCTTGATCTATTTCTATTGAAATATTCTGTCTGTCAAATTCTCTTGGATCCCTTTGATGAAAGGAATTTAGATGTGATAAGACCTGATGTCTGTCATTATAACCCGAATCTCAGGACCATCCATCGCTAAAAATCTTTATCTGTTTTCTTTGTATCTTTCAGTCGAGTTTGGAATGCAAACTTTTGGATTTATATCCGGATTTGACCCCTTCTGAAATACCTTAAAGAATATAGCCTACCATGTCGTATATGAGAAAACTGAAAATTTTGATTTTCCTTCCAGTGTGACAATCTACATCTATACTCTTTTCAGATTCGTTGGCTTGTTTTGTTTTACCGCCTTCAGTTTTAATATGTTATTATCCTCAAACAGACGTTACCTTGCTTGAATAATCCTTTTATCGTTTTCAATACATTGCATTGACATTGTTATCTTCGAATTTCATTGTCGATTATTGATTGTTTTATATGTTTTGTGAAGGAACTTTTCCGAATAAAAAATTTTTAACTCATATTTCGAACCCGTACGGGAATATCAATAGTCTATAGAATATGTCATCTAAAAACTCGGAAGGTGATGCTACGGGTGAAAACTCCGGGGAGCCGTTGGTTTGCCTAGCCTGTCAAAATCCCATAACCTCGAAGTCTACATTTTTTGAAACGAATTGTAGACACGTATTTCATAGGTCTTGTCTCTCAACATGTCTTAAAACCAGACCTTTCTGTCCGGTGTGCAATACTCGGGTTAGCTCGGATTCTCAAACTCCAGGTGGCCCCAAAATAGCAACCAGATCGCAGGCAAAAGCTCAGGCCCAAAAATCACAGGGTCAGGATCCTGGGGATACCCTTAATGAGTCCTTTATTGGTGGAGGGGCTTGTAGCACCGCAGCTACTGCTTCTAACGCTACCACTGGGATTTCAACCCAGAATATTAAGGAAATCCTTTCGTCTATGTTTGATGCTCAGCAAGCACAGATGATGTCTTTTATAGGGAATGAAATTTCTAGGTCGGTACAGTCCAGTGTGGAGGCAAGTATGTCAAGGCTTCGCATTGAAGCTGGTAATACCCCCCAGTCCAATAATAGACCCCCACAGATACAGCCTACGCCTATAAGTCAGATGCCTACGTTACCTGATGTTGAAGAACAGACCCTCCGGGACTTGTTCGGAATTCAATCCAATAATCTCAATAGAGACAGAAGAGCTTCTGGTAATAACCATGGTAACCCACCGCCAGCCTTGCAATCTCAGAATTCTGGAGCATCGGGGGCATCCAATCTTACCGATAGACCGGATAAAGTCCTGCAAATAATTTCCAATTGGAAAATTAAGTTTACCGGTGGATCCACAGGCTTATCTGTGGAAAATTTCATTTATAGGGTAGAGGCCTTAACAGCCCAAACCCTTAATGGGAATTATAACATACTATGTAAAAATGTTAGTGCTCTCTTCGATGGTAAAGCCAATGACTGGTATTGGCGTTATCACCGCACAGTACAAACTATTACTTGGCCAGGTCTTTGCGAGGCTTTACGTATGCACTACAAAGATTCAAGGACTGACGTTGATATACGCGAATTGATACGCGATAGAAAACAGAAGCCAACTGAATCCTTTGACCTATTCTATGATTCGATTGTGGACTTAACTGATAGGCTGAGTGAGCCCATATCGGAAAGGACATTGGTTGAAATTCTGCGCAGGAATCTCCTGCCAGAAATTCAACACGAGATATTAAATCTCGATATTACTTCACTTCAACAGCTTCGGCATACATGCCGGAAGAGAGAATTTTTTATCCAGGACGTTCGCCGCAGGCACGGTCTGTCTTATTCAAAATCCATACCATTCTCAAAGCGTGTTGCTGAAGTCGATGTAGAAGAAGATAATCATTCATGTCCTGAATCAGTAGACAGGTTGGAAGATGAAATTTCAGCCTTGAACTTCACATGTTGGAACTGCAACAAACCTGGTCATCGCTACCAGGATTGCCTAGCCGAAAGAAGCGTTTTTTGCTATGGGTGTGGTGCATCAAATGTGTACAAACCCAATTGCAGTAAATGTCAGCAAAAAAACTTGAGATCAGGTGCACACAAGAGTGCACCAATGTAAAGAAACCCGGCTTTACTATTTTACCCAGACCTTCCAACTCTGCTCACAATAAAGATTCTTCGCAAATATCTAATGAACAAAAAGTTCATCCCTTAAAACCTTTTCATATTCGCGTTGAAGAGTATAACTTGGCAAGACAGAGAATCTTCAATGAGCCAATGAATCAAAAACCCACACGATCCTCACGCCGTATTCGTGCGTTTTGGAATAAAGTGCGCTCCATCAACAAGAAAATCGTGTCTTCCATATTGAGTTCTGCTAATGACGTCAGGCCTTATGCAGAGGTTGTTCTCTTTAATAGGAAGTTTTTAGGACTTCTAGATACTGGTGCATCCATCAGTTGCGTTGGGTCTGACGCTGCAAAACAGTATCTTGCCTCAGGTTCTCCCTATAAGAAATATAAGTCTACTGTTAAAACAGCCGACGGCAATAAACAGGTTATTGAGGGATTCGTGGAGACTACTGTGGTTTTTAGGGATGTAGAGAAGCCAATAACCATATTCATTGTTCCAAGTTTAGATCGCGAGTTATTCCTAGGAATAGATTTTTGGCGACTCTTTGAACTGCTTCCCCCTGAGCTGAATGGTTACCCCAGCTCGTTCATTGAACCTCAAATGTTTGAGTTAGATGACCAGCTTGAGTTATCCCCGACTCAGAAACTTCGTCTGGCTCAAACCATATCCTTGTTCCCTTCCTTTGCCATCAGAGGTCTTGGTAGAACCAATATGTTATGCCACTCTATGTGGCACACTGCATTTGATGCAGTGTTTTGGATTGCATTTAAATTATGTCTAAAGATGCTACAAAAATGCAAGCCATTGCAAAATATCCCAGAATAAATAAAATGTAGTTATTATTTGTTTAAAACAATAATATTAAGAACTTTATTACATAAACACAAATTATACAAATTCTCCGTCAAATTTAATCGTGGCAGAGTTTACTTCCTCTGCTCTGCATTTTATGCCATCCCAATTGATTTTGCTTCATCATCCAAAGGGTTTTTTATACATATTGTCTTCCCACTCCAGCTCAGATTTCAAAATTTACTCCAACTCCACTATAAAACTAATTTCCGTCTCGTGAATTACCGCAATGTTCGCAACTATAGTTTGTATTTCTTTATTTTTTAAAATAATTCTTAGAATTTTAGACACTAGTTTTTCACAGCATAGCACAGTGTCTATGCTGGTGCCATGGTGGAATAAGGTGTTACATCAAATCATGTCAAACGTCAAATTTGCTCACAATAATGCATTACTGTGAATTGCTTGTTAACATTTCGTATGTGATTTTATTCCCAATAACGCATTTTGACAACTGGTATGAAGATCAGCTGTTTTTGGCGTTACACCTTATTATTCCACCATGGCTGGTGCTGTGAAAGTGTCGCAGTAAAAAAAAAACAAAAGCTGTTGCTGTGCTATGCTACGAACATATGTAGCATAGCACATGGTCTATGCTATGCTTGTGAAATCTGCGCAGCACATAGCACACCATAGTCATCAGAATCAAAAACGAATGCTATTGCTATGCTGTACTGCAGACATTTCGACATAGCATCATTAATATTAACCCAGCAAACCCACTGAGAGTTGTTTAATGTTTCCCTACACTGAGGAAGTGAGAATGAGTCGTTGCTGACAAGGTATATTAAAACACGTGACAATCACCTGTATTTTTACTTTTTTGTAAATTTAAGCTCTGTTCCTTTACGTTCAAGAATCTTCAAGTTTTACCACTTTTTACTCGGAAACTGACCCAATTGCTTAATGATAGCGCTTCTCGTCCCGATAACATATCAGCACAATGGCAAAATATTGCCCACTCCATGCAAACAGCCGCAAAATCAGTACTTGGATACCAGAGACCTCCACCAAAGAATCCGTGGTATGACCAGGAGTGCCGTGCTGCTACCGAAGAAAAAAATGCGGCATATAGGGCTACTTTACAATCAGTAGCAACGCGTAGCGCACGAGAGAGGTATCGGGAGAAAAGGAGAGAGGAGAAACGTCTTTTCCGCAGGAAAAAGAGAGAAATGGAAAAGAGGGAGTGTGAACAAATGGAGATGTACAGGAGACAGAACGAAGTCCGAAAATTCTACCAAAGAGTGAAGCATCAAACTGATGGCTTTGGTACAGGAATATCCTCCTGTAGAGATCAACAAGGTAATTTGGTAACTGATACAGATAGTGTACTCCGGATATGGAAAGAACATTTTTCCAAACTGTTGGTATCCGATAGCAGTGAAGACGGCGAAGATACCACAGATCCAATCCCAGATGATGGTATTGAATGTATACCGCCCAGCCAAGATGAGGTAAGGACAGCAATAAACCGGCTGAAGAATAATAAGGCGGCAGGAGCAGATGGCCTACCAGCCGAGCTGTTCAAAACCGGAGGCGACACGCTGATAAGGTGTATGCATCAGCTAGTTGGCACCATCTGGCAGGAAGAACGCGTACCCGACGATTGGAACGTGAGCATCCTATGTCCAGTCCACAAGAAGGGTGATAAGACTGTGTGCTCCAATTATAGGGGCATAAGTCTGCTCCCTATTGCATATAAGATAGTATCTGGCATATTGTGTGAGAGACTAAAGCCTATGGTCAATGAAATTATTGGACCCTATCAGTGCGGCTTTAGACCTGGCAAATCCACCATTGACCAGATATTTACCTTGAGACAAATCCTGGAAAAGACCCAAGAAATGCAGATCGACACCTTCCATCTTTTCGTCGATTATAAAGCAGCATTCGACAGCCCTATACGTTCAAAGGTGTTCCAAGCCATGTCTGATTTTGGTATTCCTGCAAAGCTCATTCGACTTTGTAGAATGACATTAACTGAGACGAGATCCTCAGTTAAAAATGGAAAGAACCTCTCCGATGAGTTTACTACCAAAAGAGGTTTCAGACAAGGAGACGGCCTGTCGTGTGATCTATTTAACATCCTACTGGAAAAGGTCATAAGAGACGCGAAGGTCAAAAGAAATGGAACGATATACACGAACAGCCACATGTTACTGGCTTATGCCGACGACATTGACATCATGGGTCGATCGGTAAAGGAAGTAACTGACACCTTTGCAAAAGTCGAAAGAGAATCTGCTAAAGTTGGTCTGGCAGTAAACGGCGTAAAAACCAAGTTGATGGTATCGACGCGTAATATGTCCATAAACACCGCACCATCTGTGAATGTTGGTACCTATAATTTTGAGATAGTAAAGGACTTCGTCTACCTCGGCACCGCCATAAACACAACAAATAACATCAGTTGTGAAATACGAAGAAGAATAGTGTTGGCTAACAGATGCTACTTTGGGCTGAGTAAGCAGTTTAGGAATAAAGCCACCTCTCGTCAAACAAAAATAACACTGTACAAAACACTGATACTACCCGTGCTAATGTATGGTTCCGAAGCATGGGTACTTGCTCAAGCAGATAAGGCAGTGCTTTGTGTGTTTGAGAGAAAAATTCTTCGAAAGATCTACGGGCCAATCTGTGTTGACGGCGAATATCGGCGTCGTATGAACATCGAGCTGTATCAACTATACAATGACATCAATATAGTTGAACGAATCGAGATACAACGATTGCGATGGCTAGGCCATGTTATAAGAATGAGTGATGATGAACCCGCTAAAAAGGCGTATAAATACGGGCCGCATGGAGGTTCTCGAAGATCTGGAAGGCCAAAGCTTCGTTGGAGCGAACAAGTGAAACGAGATATCACAAAGCTACATATCCCAGATTGGGAAAATACTGCAGCAAACAGAGAGGATTGGAGATTTTTTCTTAGTTCGGCTTATGGAACAAATGTTCTGTAAAAGGCCAGCTAAGTAAGTAAGTAAAGGCCTGCGTACATAAGCTGCCTTGCCTGCTTACCTTGCTTACTTCTGATAAAAGAATAAAAAAGAAAAGGGCAACCCAGTTCGAAATTTCCTCGGTCTTCTTTATTCTTTTATTTTTATTATGTCAAAAATGAAGCAGGAAAGCAAGGCAATCAAATCAGGCAGAGCGGCTTATGTACGCAGGCCTTAAGGAAGACAAATTTTTGGCATTTTTGTAAAAATAAGTGAGATAATTGAAATGTGTTGAAAACAAAAGAACATGAACAAAAATAAAATATGTGAACGGAAAACAAAAGGATGTCGATGATTTTCATTCAAAATTTTACAACTGTGTTTGCAGTTGTCGGGACGCCTACGTCACACAGGCAACTTGTGGTATTTTGACAATCAATACATGGTGTCAACTGTCCTGTCATTTGTAAACGCAGGGTAACCCGCAGGTATGTATAGGGAAAAATATGTGAAAATGGTTTGTAACTTTGCTATTGTATTGCCAATACTGTCTTTGCGTAAACGCCTAGTAAGGTTCGTTGCCTAGGTAAGTACTACCTATTGCAATTTGTTTGAGTTTTTGGGCCAACAGGTCCAAATTTCTTGACACTGTTGGTTAAATCATTTATTAAAAAATCTAAATAAACCTCCTCTGTCATTGTTTCCTCCAAAACTGGATGTTACCAACGTCACTGCATACCATAACTGACAGTTTTCCGTCCTTTACGGTATGTATCAAAATTTTTGTTTTCCATGGCAGTAAGTGTGTTTCGCAATACTATTTGAGGCTCATCGTGATAGTAAAACATAATTTTAGGCCATGTTTATATTACCCAGCAAAAATTTTTGGAAGTTGTGCAATTGGAGTTATGATTTCACCACATCTTTCGATGTAGTCCAACAGAGTTATGAAAAATGCACTCCGTTCGATAAATTTTATAAGCAGTTGCTATAGAGCCCTACAGAAAAAAACAGTTGGTTGATCCCTACATACATATTTCTTTAAAAGATGAGCAAGAGTGTATAGTCCGTGTTTAGACACGCAAATTTCTCGGGAAAGTAAATTCATTTTTAAGGCAATAGGGGGTAGGAAAGAGTATTGAGGAGTTCTTTCCTCACTGCTCTCTCCCAAAAAACTCAATTTACTTTCCCGAGAAATTTGTGCGTCTAAACACAGACATACCATGGTGGAATAATAAGGTGTAACGCCAAAAACAGCTGATCTTCATACCAGTTGTCAAAATGCGTTATTGGGAATACAATCACAAACAAAATGTTAACAAGCAATTCACATGCATTATTGTGAGCAAATTTGACGTTTGACATGATTTGATGCACCACTTTCTTATTCCACCATGGTGTATACATTTCGAAGAATTAGTTATAAAATAAAGAAATGACAACTTAAGTTGCGAACATTTTTGCGGTAATTTACGAGACGAAAATTTTTAATGGAGTGGAGTTGGAGTCCATGTCGAAAGCTGAAGTGCATCCTAGCAGCGCGCTCTCTTGTAAAATTCATAAGTGAATTCATAGGAAAAGATGTACTCCAACGGCAAATGTACCGTACACTTGTAGTGATTCATCCGCAGATGCAAACTTTTTGCTGGGTATGAATTCACTTATGAATTTTAAGGAGAGCGCGCAACTTGGATGCACTCCATTTTGCTTCCACAGCACACAGCTGGGATGCAGTCCATTTTCGATCCAAACCACTGCATTTGATGCAGTGTTTTGGATTGCATTTAAATTATGTCTAAAGATGCTACAAAAATACAAGCCATTGCAAAATATCCCAGAATAAATAAAATGTAGTTATTATTTGTTTAAAACTTTTCTTCTTCTAATAGTTTGGCTTAAGGTCATAAAAAATTAAAAACAGAACATTTTCGGTTTTTAGTTTTTATTTTTAATATCCGATATTTCGACTATCGTCGATAGTCATCATCAGGGATTTTATTCACTTTAAAAAGAAACAAATAACATTTTCTTACATAAATATATAAAACAAATCATATAATAATTACATTGTATTGCAACTAATTGTTGTTAAACTGCTGCCGTTTTTTCATCCTCGTCTGTTGAGAATAACTTGCCAACTAAAGTTTTTGGTGTTTTTCTATTGTGCTCCTATAAATCTGCGCACAGTGTTCCGTGTCAGACTTGTAATTCATTCTGTTTTCGGCAGGTACATTGACGATATGTAACATTTCTAATATAAATCTGCGTTTGTAGTTGCTCTCCTGAGCCAAAATATCTACATCTTTGAAATTCGGTGTGTGTCCTTCTTTGGCACAATGGGCTGCGAGAGCCGTTTTTTGCTCTAGAGGTTTGTTTTTAGCTTTTTGATCTGATTTATGGCAGCTGAGTCTGGTTTTGAGCTTAGTTTTTGTTGTTCCAACATATGTTTGTTTACATATGTTGGATCCGTCACCGTTGCATTTAATTTTATAGACTACATTCGATTTTTCTTCACGTGGAATTTTTGATTTTATTTTACTAAAAAATTTGTTGTTGGTGTTGCTGCTTTTGAAAGCTAATTGATACTTTTCATTATTATATAAATTGGAGTGTGAAAACCTCTCGGAAAAACCTGGGATATATGTAGATCTTTTGTATATTTTTTCGACTTTTTGAACGTTTTTGTCAGATCTGTTGTTGTTCTCTACATGTTTAATCAAACCGTTGATAGTTTTTGAAGGAAAATCATTCATTTTTAGAATGGTTTTAATTTTCATTTTGTTTTTGGTGTGAAACTTCTTGTCACTTATGCTCAATACTCTGTTAATAAAATTTGTAGCCGTATTGATTTTCATACTGCGAGGATGTTTTGAGTGGTAGTTGATGATCCTACCGGAGGCAGTTGGCTTTTGATACCAGTCCAATAATAATATATTATTCTGCCTGTGTATTATGGCGTCAAGGTATGGCAATTGGTTGTTTGATTCACCTTCCATGGTAAAGCGTATTTGTCTGTTGAAACCATTTAGAGCGTTTAATGTGTTTTCTACTTCGTCTTTTTTAATCACACAAAATATGTCGTCGACATATTTTGTTACAAATTTTGGTTTTATGGTTAGTTTTTCTAAGGAATCGTCGAGAAGTTTTTCCATTATGATGTCTGCGATAACTGGAGATATTGGTGATCCCATTGGCATCCCTTTAAGCTGCTCGAATACCTTGTCCTTGTATAAAAAATATCTTGCATCCTTAATGCATGTAGTTAATATTTCAATGAAAAGGTTCATTGGGATGTGTGTGTGGTCCTTAATAATTGTCCAATTTTCTTTTATAGTATCGATCGCTAAGTTAACTGGGACACTTGGGAAAAGGGAAACGACATCGAACGATATTAACATTTCATCATCACCAATACTTTGTTTATTTATCCTTGATTTGAAATCTATCGCGTCTTTAATATTGTATTTAGAGTTACTAGTGATCACTTTTAGAATATTAGCCATATACCTTGAAAGTTCGTATGTCGGAGAATTTACGAAGGAACATATAGGGCGCAAAGGAGTTCCATCTTTGTGGATTTTAGGCAGTCCATAAATTTTTGGTGAAAGGGAAGTTTTACTTATTAGTTTTTGTTTTTCTCCTTCAGTTATAACATTAAGATCAAATAATTTTATTACAAGTTTATTGTTCTTTTCTTGCAATGACGTTGTAGGGTCTTTCCTTACGCGTTTATACGTGCACATGTCAGATAATATTTCGGTCATTTTTGACTCGTAGTCTGTTTTTGAAAGAACCACTGTTTTTCCGCCCTTATCTGCATTGAGTATCAATATATGTTTGTTATGTTTTAAGAACGTTGCTGTTTGGCCCACTGTATTCAGAATAAACCGATCTCTTTTTCCTAATGTGCGGTTTCTTGTGTGTTCGTTTATAAGAGAAACTAGGTTTATTCTGGCTTTCTCTTGTTGTTCCCTATTCTCCAACGTTTGTATACAATCTTCTCCTTCTGCTATTATGTTAAACAGAGGGAACGTTGTTTTTGTTGTGGGTAAAGAGAATTTTGGCCCAAGAGAAAGCAACCACTGAACCTTGATTGGTACTTCAATGTCTGTCTTGTTTACGAACCATTCTTGGTTGTGTTGTATGTTAAGCTGTGAGTGATGTTGTTGTTCTAATGCGTTTAGCTTCTTTCTGTGTGTGGCTTTCAATTTTGTGATCTGTGATTGGATAATGGTATTCTCACTTTCCAAAAACAAAGTTAGATCTTCTCTCTCTAATAGTTGAGTGAGGCGATTATTTGTGCTGTTCAGAATATCTCTTGTGATGTTGGACTGTCTGTGTTTTTGTTGTATCAAAAGTTTTAGTAATTTGACATGAAAATTGTAAATGAGTGAATCAAATGATGGTTTTAGATGTAGTGGTACTGTGTTGTTGATTTTGAATATGTTTTCTACATTTTTTGTGGTGTTGGAAATGAAGTTAGGGATAATACCTGTATCTCTGCACTTGATGAGGAATGTTGCTGTTGATTTTAGGCGTGCTGCTAGCCTGTTACTTTTTGAAAATTGTTTTATGATGTTTTTAGTTTCATTATCATATTTTTGTTTTATATTTTTATATGGATACATGTTGATATTGTTGCTATTTTTCCGGCGTGCCTTCCGTGTTTTAATTTGTATATGGTTATTGTTGACCTTTGATCAGTAATTTTCTTCTTCTAATAGTTTGGCTTAAGGTCATAAAAAATTAAAAACAGAACATTTTCGGTTTTTAGTTTTTATTTTTAATATCCGATATTTCGACTATCGTCGATAGTCATCATCAGGGATTTTATTCACTTTAAAAAGAAACAAATAACATTTTCTTACATAAATATATAAAACAAATCATATAATAATTACATTGTATTGCAACTAATTGTTGTTAAACTGCTGCCGTTTTTTCATCCTCGTCTGTTGAGAATAACTTGCCAACTAAAGTTTTTGGTGTTTTTCTATTGTGCTCCTATAAATCTGCGCACAGTGTTCCGTGTCAGACTTGTAATTCATTCTGTTTTCGGCAGGTACATTGACGATATGTAACATTTCTAATATAAATCTGCGTTTGTAGTTGCTCTCCTGAGCCAAAATATCTACATCTTTGAAATTCGGTGTGTGTCCTTCTTTGGCACAATGGGCTGCGAGAGCCGTTTTTTGCTCTAGAGGTTTGTTTTTAGCTTTTTGATCTGATTTATGGCAGCTGAGTCTGGTTTTGAGCTTAGTTTTTGTTGTTCCAACATATGTTTGTTTACATATGTTGGATCCGTCACCGTTGCATTTAATTTTATAGACTACATTCGATTTTTCTTCACGTGGAATTTTTGATTTTATTTTACTAAAAAATTTGTTGTTGGTGTTGCTGCTTTTGAAAGCTAATTGATACTTTTCATTATTATATAAATTGGAGTGTGAAAACCTCTCGGAAAAACCTGGGATATATGTAGATCTTTTGTATATTTTTTCGACTTTTTGAACGTTTTTGTCAGATCTGTTGTTGTTCTCTACATGTTTAATCAAACCGTTGATAGTTTTTGAAGGAAAATCATTCATTTTTAGAATGGTTTTAATTTTCATTTTGTTTTTGGTGTGAAACTTCTTGTCACTTATGCTCAATACTCTGTTAATAAAATTTGTAGCCGTATTGATTTTCATACTGCGAGGATGTTTTGAGTGGTAGTTGATGATCCTACCGGAGGCAGTTGGCTTTTGATACCAGTCCAATAATAATATATTATTCTGCCTGTGTATTATGGCGTCAAGGTATGGCAATTGGTTGTTTGATTCACCTTCCATGGTAAAGCGTATTTGTCTGTTGAAACCATTTAGAGCGTTTAATGTGTTTTCTACTTCGTCTTTTTTAATCACACAAAATATGTCGTCGACATATTTTGTTACAAATTTTGGTTTTATGGTTAGTTTTTCTAAGGAATCGTCGAGAAGTTTTTCCATTATGATGTCTGCGATAACTGGAGATATTGGTGATCCCATTGGCATCCCTTTAAGCTGCTCGAATACCTTGAAAGTTCGTATGTCGGAGAATTTACGAAGGAACATATAGGGCGCAAAGGAGTTCCATCTTTGTGGATTTTAGGCAGTCCATAAATTTTTGGTGAAAGGGAAGTTTTACTTATTAGTTTTTGTTTTTCTCCTTCAGTTATAACATTAAGATCAAATAATTTTATTACAAGTTTATTGTTCTTTTCTTGCAATGACGTTGTAGGGTCTTTCCTTACGCGTTTATACGTGCACATGTCAGATAATATTTCGGTCATTTTTGACTCGTAGTCTGTTTTTGAAAGAACCACTGTTTTTCCGCCCTTATCTGCATTGAGTATCAATATATGTTTGTTATGTTTTAAGAACGTTGCTGTTTGGCCCACTGTATTCAGAATAAACCGATCTCTTTTTCCTAATGTGCGGTTTCTTGTGTGTTCGTTTATAAGAGAAACTAGGTTTATTCTGGCTTTCTCTTGTTGTTCCCTATTCTCCAACGTTTGTATACAATCTTCTCCTTCTGCTATTATGTTAAACAGAGGGAACGTTGTTTTTGTTGTGGGTAAAGAGAATTTTGGCCCAAGAGAAAGCAACCACTGAACATTGATTGGTACTTCAATGTCTGTCTTGTTTACGAACCATTCTTGGTTGTGTTGTATGTTAAGCTGTGAGTGATGTTGTTGTTCTAATGCGTTTAGCTTCTTTCTGTGTGTGGCTTTCAATTTTGTGATCTGTGATTGGATAATGGTATTCTCACTTTCCAAAAACAAAGTTAGATCTTCTCTCTCTAATAGTTGAGTGAGGCGATTATTTGTGCTGTTCAGAATATCTCTTGTGATGTTGGACTGTCTGTGTTTTTGTTGTATCAAAAGTTTTAGTAATTTGACATGAAAATTGTAAATGAGTGAATCTAATGATGGTTTTAGATGTAGTGGTACTGTGTTGTTGATTTTGAATATGTTTTCTACATTTTTTGTGGTGTTGGAAATGAAGTTAGGGATAATACCTGTATCTCTGCACTTGATGAGGAATGTTGCTGTTGATTTTAGGCGTGCTGCTAGCCTGTTACTTTTTGAAAATTGTTTTATGATGTTTTTAGTTTCATTATCATATTTTTGTTTTATATTTTTATATGGATACATGTTGATATTGTTGCTATTTTTCCGGCGTGCCTTCCGTGTTTTAATTTGTATATGGTTATTGTTGACCTTTGATCAGTAATTTTCTTCTTCTAATAGTTTGGCTTAAGGTCATAAAAAATTAAAAACAGAACATTTTCGGTTTTTAGTTTTTATTTTTAATATCCGATATTTCGACTATCGTCGATAGTCATCATCAGGGATTTTATTCACTTTAAAAAGAAACAAATAACATTTTCTTACATAAATATATAAAACAAATCATATAATAATTACATTGTATTGCAACTAATTGTTGTTAAACTGCTGCCGTTTTTTCATCCTCGTCTGTTGAGAATAACTTGCCAACTAAAGTTTTTGGTGTTTTTCTATTGTGCTCCTATAAATCTGCGCACAGTGTTCCGTGTCAGACTTGTAATTCATTCTGTTTTCGGCAGGTACATTGACGATATGTAACATTTCTAATATAAATCTGCGTTTGTAGTTGCTCTCCTGAGCCAAAATATCTACATCTTTGAAATTCGGTGTGTGTCCTTCTTTGGCACAATGGGCTGCGAGAGCCGTTTTTTGCTCTAGAGGTTTGTTTTTAGCTTTTTGATCTGATTTATGGCAGCTGAGTCTGGTTTTGAGCTTAGTTTTTGTTGTTCCAACATATGTTTGTTTACATATGTTGGATCCGTCACCGTTGCATTTAATTTTATAGACTACATTCGATTTTTCTTCACGTGGAATTTTTGATTTTATTTTACTAAAAAATTTGTTGTTGGTGTTGCTGCTTTTGAAAGCTAATTGATACTTTTCATTATTATATAAATTGGAGTGTGAAAACCTCTCGGAAAAACCTGGGATATATGTAGATCTTTTGTATATTTTTTCGACTTTTTGAACGTTTTTGTCAGATCTGTTGTTGTTCTCTACATGTTTAATCAAACCGTTGATAGTTTTTGAAGGAAAATCATTCATTTTTAGAATGGTTTTAATTTTCATTTTGTTTTTGGTGTGAAACTTCTTGTCACTTATGCTCAATACTCTGTTAATAAAATTTGTAGCCGTATTGATTTTCATACTGCGAGGATGTTTTGAGTGGTAGTTGATGATCCTACCGGAGGCAGTTGGCTTTTGATACCAGTCCAATAATAATATATTATTCTGCCTGTGTATTATGGCGTCAAGGTATGGCAATTGGTTGTTTGATTCACCTTCCATGGTAAAGCGTATTTGTCTGTTGAAACCATTTAGAGCGTTTAATGTGTTTTCTACTTCGTCTTTTTTAATCACACAAAATATGTCGTCGACATATTTTGTTACAAATTTTGGTTTTATGGTTAGTTTTTCTAAGGAATCGTCGAGAAGTTTTTCCATTATGATGTCTGCGATAACTGGAGATATTGGTGATCCCATTGGCATCCCTTTAAGCTGCTCGAATACCTTGTCCTTGTATAAAAAATATCTTGCATCCTTAATGCATGTAGTTAATATTTCAATGAAAAGGTTCATTGGGATGTGTGTGTGGTCCTTAATAATTGTCCAATTTTCTTTTATAGTATCGATCGCTAAGTTAACTGGGACACTTGGGAAAAGGGAAACGACATCGAACGATATTAACATTTCATCATCACCAATACTTTGTTTATTTATCCTTGATTTGAAATCTATCGCGTCTTTAATATTGTATTTAGAGTTACTAGTCAGTAGTATTTAGAGTTACTACTGATGATGACTATCGACGATAGTCGAAATATCGGATATTAAAAATAAAAACTAAAAACCGAAAATGTTCTGTTTTTAATTTTTTATGACCTTAAGCCAAACTATTAGAAGAAGAAAATTACTGATCAAAGGTCAACAATAACCATATACAAATTAAAACACGGAAGGCACGCCGGAAAAATAGCAACAATATCAACATGTATCCATATAAAAATATAAAACAAAAATATGATAATGAAACTAAAAACATCATAAAACAATTTTCAAAAAGTAACAGGCTAGCAGCACGCCTAAAATCAACAGCAACATTCCTCATCAAGTGCAGAGATACAGGTATTATCCCTAACTTCATTTCCAACACCACAAAAAATGTAGAAAACATATTCAAAATCAACAACACAGTACCACTACATCTAAAACCATCATTAGATTCACTCATTTACAATTTTCATGTCAAATTACTAAAACTTTTGATACAACAAAAACACAGACAGTCCAACATCACAAGAGATATTCTGAACAGCACAAATAATCGCCTCACTCAACTATTAGAGAGAGAAGATCTAACTTTGTTTTTGGAAAGTGAGAATACCATTATCCAATCACAGATCACAAAATTGAAAGCCACACACAGAAAGAAGCTAAACGCATTAGAACAACAACATCACTCACAGCTTAACATACAACACAACCAAGAATGGTTCGTAAACAAGACAGACATTGAAGTACCAATCAATGTTCAGTGGTTGCTTTCTCTTGGGCCAAAATTCTCTTTACCCACAACAAAAACAACGTTCCCTCTGTTTAACATAATAGCAGAAGGAGAAGATTGTATACAAACGTTGGAGAATAGGGAACAACAAGAGAAAGCCAGAATAAACCTAGTTTCTCTTATAAACGAACACACAAGAAACCGCACATTAGGAAAAAGAGATCGGTTTATTCTGAATACAGTGGGCCAAACAGCAACGTTCTTAAAACATAACAAACATATATTGATACTCAATGCAGATAAGGGCGGAAAAACAGTGGTTCTTTCAAAAACAGACTACGAGTCAAAAATGACCGAAATATTATCTGACATGTGCACGTATAAACGCGTAAGGAAAGACCCTACAACGTCATTGCAAGAAAAGAACAATAAACTTGTAATAAAATTATTTGATCTTAATGTTATAACTGAAGGAGAAAAACAAAAACTAATAAGTAAAACTTCCCTTTCACCAAAAATTTATGGACTGCCTAAAATCCACAAAGATGGAACTCCTTTGCGCCCTATATGTTCCTTCGTAAATTCTCCGACATACGAACTTTCAAGGTATATGGCTAATATTCTAAAAGTGCTCACTAGTAACTCTAAATACAATATTAAAGACGCGATAGATTTCAAATCAAGGATAAATAAACAAAGTATTGGTGATGATGAAATGTTAATATCGTTCGATGTCGTTTCCCTTTTCCCAAGTGTCCCAGTTAACTTAGCGATCGATACTATAAAAGAAAATTGGACAATTATTAAGGACCACACACACATCCCAATGAACCTTTTCATTGAAATATTAACTACATGCATTAAGGATGCAAGATATTTTTTATACAAGGACAAGGTATTCGAGCAGCTTAAAGGGATGCCAATGGGATCACCAATATCTCCAGTTATCGCAGACATCATAATGGAAAAACTTCTCGACGATTCCTTAGAAAAACTAACCATAAAACCAAAATTTGTAACAAAATATGTCGACGACATATTTTGTGTGATTAAAAAAGACGAAGTAGAAAACACATTAAACGCTCTAAATGGTTTCAACAGACAAATACGCTTTACCATGGAAGGTGAATCAAACAACCAATTGCCATACCTTGACGCCATAATACACAGGCAGAATAATATATTATTATTGGACTGGTATCAAAAGCCAACTGCCTCCGGTAGGATCATCAACTACCACTCAAAACATCCTCGCAGTATGAAAATCAATACGGCTACAAATTTTATTAACAGAGTATTGAGCATAAGTGACAAGAAGTTTCACACCAAAAACAAAATGAAAATTAAAACCATTCTAAAAATGAATGATTTTCCTTCAAAAACTATCAACGGTTTGATTAAACATGTAGAGAACAACAACAGATCTGACAAAAACGTTCAAAAAGTCGAAAAAATATACAAAAGATCTACATATATCCCAGGTTTTTCCGAGAGGTTTTCACACTCCAATTTATATAATAATGAAAAGTATCAATTAGCTTTCAAAAGCAGCAACACCAACAACAAATTTTTTAGTAAAATAAAATCAAAAATTCCACGTGAAGAAAAATCGAATGTAGTCTATAAAATTAAATGCAACGGTGACGGATCCAACATATGTAAACAAACATATGTTGGAACAACAAAAACTAAGCTCAAAACCAGACTCAGCTGCCATAAATCAGATCAAAAAGCTAAAAACAAACCTCTAGAGCAAAAAACGGCTCTCGCAGCCCATTGTGCCAAAGAAGGACACACACCGAATTTCAAAGATGTAGATATTTTGGCTCAGGAGAGCAACTACAAACGCAGATTTATATTAGAAATGTTACATATCGTCAATGTACCTGCCGAAAACAGAATGAATTACAAGTCTGACACGGAAAACTGTGCGCAGATTTATAGGAGCACAATAGAAAAACACCAAAAACTTTAGTTGGCAAGTTATTCTCAACAGACGAGGATGAAAAAACGGCAGCAGTTTAACAACAATTAGTTGCAATACAATGTAATTATTATATGATTTGTTTTATATATTTATGTAAGAAAATGTTATTTGTTTCTTTTTAAAGTGAATAAAATCCCTGATGATGACTATCGACGATAGTCGAAATATCGGATATTAAAAATAAAAACTAAAAACCGAAAATGTTCTGTTTTTAATTTTTTATGACCTTAAGCCAAACTATTAGAAGAAGAAAATTACTGATCAAAGGTCAACAATAACCATATACAAATTTGTTTAAAACAATAATATTAAGAACTTTATTACATAAACACAAATTATACAAATTCTCCGTCAAATTTAATCGTGGCAGAGTTTACTTCCTCTGCTCTGCATTTTATGCCATCCCAATTGATTTTGCTTCATCATCCAAAGGGTTTTTTATACATATTGTCTTCCCACTCCAGCTCAGATTTCAAAATTTACTCCAACTCCACTATAAAACTAATTTCCGTCTCGTGAATTACCGCAATGTTCGCAACTATAGTTTGTATTTCTTTATTTTTTAAAATAATTCTTAGAATTTTAGACACTAGTTTTTCACAGCATAGCACAGTGTCTATGCTGGTGCCATGGTGGAATAAGTCGATGGTCAGACTGGCACGATTTCAACATGGCGACGTCAAGTTTATAGGCGAGGGGTATGAAGTAGTGAAACCCATGTACATGGTTTTCTGTGTTTGTTGTGTTGCCTCTTCTTGTTGTTCGTTGCAAGATTTTTTCTTCCATTTTCTTTCATTTTTATTTTCTCAAGCAAACGCTAACAACAAAGCAAGCATAAAAAGATTTAATAAAAACATTAAATTAATGAAATAGTGAAAATTTAACTATGTATTAATATTAATTTAATTATAAATGTCAATTATTTTGTGCTGTTTTTAGTTTATTTATGTTTGTTTTGTTTTTATTGGTATGAGAAACATAACAAACGCGAATGGTAAAATAAAGAGGACACGAAAAAATCTTAAATTTCACGTTAACGTGTGTGGACACTAACGAAACTTGAAAAGAAATTTTAACGAAATTGGTTTCAAGAAACCTTGCTAGTCTGACCATCGACTAAGGTGTTACATCAAATCATGTCAAACGTCAAATTTGCTCACAATAATGCATTACTGTGAATTGCTTGTTAACATTTCGTATGTGATTTTATTCCCAATAACGCATTTTGACAACTGGTATGAAGATCAGCTGTTTTTGGCGTTACACCTTATTATTCCACCATGGCTGGTGCTGTGAAAGTGTCGCAGTAAAAAAAAAAAACAAAAGCTGTTGCTGTGCTATGCTACGAACATATGTAGCATAGCACATGGTCTATGCTATGCTTGTGAAATCTGCGCAGCACATAGCACACCATAGTCATCAGAATCAAAAACGAATGCTATTGCTATGCTGTACTGCAGACATTTCGACATAGCATCATTAATATTAACCCAGCAAACCCACTGAGAGTTGTTTAATGTTTCCCTACACTGAGGAAGTGAGAATGAGTCGTTGCTGACAAGGTATATTAAAACACGTGACAATCACCTGTATTTTTACTTTTTTGTAAATTTAAGCTCTGTTCCTTTACGTTCAAGAATCTTCAAGTTTTACCACTTTTTACTCGGAAAGCGTTCCTTTACTACAGACACAATACAATTCATATTGGAGCATTTTACAACTTTTGCTACTTTTGCCGGTTTTACCATTTTCAAAAGTAAAGGAACAAGCCATTAATATTCAGAAGTAAATCTTTTGTTACACGTTGAAACTTTCACATGCATTTTTTTTTTGCTTTAGAGAGAGAGAACGAAACACCATTCTGAGGTCCAAACCTATAGCTCTGCGTGTGCGTTCAAAAATACAACACACGCAACACGCAGAGCTATAGGTACGGCCCTTACCCATAAATTCAAAAAAAAAAAAATTGTATGAACTTTTCAACGTGTAACATAAGAGTTAATAGAGTCTACTTATAAAATTTATAAATACGAAATTCGCATCCATAAATAACTTCGTGGAACCAGTAGTTATTACATTATTATTATATTTTGACGAAAAGCTGTTATATTTGTTTCTATATTTTTCTTAAGAACATTTTAGAACGATTAACAAGGTAAATATTGTAACTGTTTCAAAAATTAGTAGCCTTTTGCAGGTTCTGGAACAAAGCAAATGTTGTTTTTGTAAAATTGTTAGTTGGTGTAAGTCATGCATATGGGGAAATACAAAATTCTTTATCAATTCCATTTGAAAAAATTATTTTTTTCCAAGCACATCAACGATTTTTGGTACATGGGTTAAGAAAATTATTCTGAATCTATAAAAGAAAAAAATATTTAAACATTTATTGTTGTAATTAAAAAATGTATGCATAACTGCATTTGATATCTATTCGTAGGTATTTAAACATGTAGGATTTAAAAAATAAAACCTGATAATACGCTATATCCGGCTAATGATGTCCAAATGGCTTATTAGCTTACCATCGAAAGCATAATTGCCTACTTTAATAACTTATAGGGTTTGGAAATAAAGAGTAATATTGAAACTACAATCAATCAAAAAATATGAGAATTAAAAAGCCCGTTATTCGCGAAATCATTAAACTCGGTTAATGTGCATCCGCTTTTTGGATACAGCGATGTTTCACTCAGCTGCTAAAGTGGGTCGTCAGTTGCATCATACAATGCAAAAAAAAACCTAAAAGTCAGTACAAATTACGCATTGTCTACAGGTTTTATTGCGCATCCGATTTCAGTAATCATCCATTAAAAACACGCCAATAGACACAAATTCAAATAGAGCCGTCCCGTTGTGCCTTCACATTAAGTTTTAAGTAAAAAATTTCATATTACTCGAGTATCGCTATATATTTCGATACAAATTTTCACAAAAATTACAGTCGCGTATAAAGAATTACATATAAAAAAGAGTACAAGGGAAACCCGATTTAAGGCCCTGAATTGTCAATATACATATGTACATATGTTTTTGTAGATTTGTTTATTCTCAAGGTGGCAATAGGACTTTTAAGATAATTTACGCATCAAATTTTCCATTTTGGACTCTAATTACTTGGATGCTGTGCTGAGCACACTCATGAGATATACCTCAAACGACGTAATATCGTGGGATTCGGAGTCGAGTCAATTTTGATTTTTATTTCTTTCGCGACTCAGGACTCGACTCCGAGAGTTATTTCCAATACCACTCAAAATTAATAAAATATCCACAAGTTTTCAATTTGTTCTTATAAGCTGACATTTTTTCCGAATGGTTTCCTTAAAAAATAACATTCGTTCGAATTTAAAACGCCAGTTACACTATGAACTTATACTATGATTTAAACTGTCAATCCCATAGAATATACTGTGACTGTCACTGAAAATGATGCAACCTGAAATAAAAAATGTAAACGTTTTTCAACAAGAAACTTTTTATACCAAAGTGTCAATTGCTCGCTCAAATATGTAGATACTTGAAAAAAGAAACACTCTGATCGAGAATTTCTTTGGCACAACCGGTTTAGGTGAGGAAGGGGAATTCCATAGGCTTCGATAACTCAGTAAAGGAATGATGAGCAGTGGGAGTGAAAAGAATAAAATAAAACAACAAAAGCAGTATCAGTTTAAATATAATAAATGACAATCATTCTTATAATAACCACATTCGTAGTATAAATCCAACAAATTTCGATAAAAATTAATCATCCTTGTGGAAAATGCAATGCTAACACAACTGGCACTAATTTTGTTTCACTGCAATAAATGTGAAACATGGTTCCATGCTAATTGTGAAAACATAACGAAGACTTTTTCACAATGTTGTCAAATAACGCAAATCTTGCATACACCTGTTCAAAGTGTGTAGGAAATCCAGGAAATCCTACCGACGATATTGATGATGGCTTCAAAGCGAATATTAGACAACAATTTGCTGCAATGAGAGAATGTTTTAGTTCACTTGCCAGTGATTTGAAAAAATATCAAATTGAAATCAAACAAACATTTGAAACCATGGTGACCGAAGTTCGATGTGATTTAACAAAGGATCTGCAGGAAATAAGAGATGATGTACAGGAGTGCAGAGATCTTGTTAGTTCTAACGATGTCTCTAATAAAAATAAATTCATGGAGCTTGAGCTCCAAAATCACTGTCTTCAACACAGATTAAACACAGCGGGTATTGTTGCAACCGGCCTGCCTGAGAATCTTGATAAGTTAAAAGACATTGCTGTTTATATCTGTGGTCTTCTCAAAGTTGATATTATTTCGGATCATATTGATAGTGTCATATATATTAAAAAGCGACATTCCATCCTAATCAAATTTAAGAATATTGGCAAGCGTGATCAAGTTATGGCTGCATATTATAAGACCAAATCCATGAAAGTTTCCGATGTAATTGGTGGATCTGATGGAACTCGCGTATATCTAAACGAGAAACTCTTAAAGTAAAATTTATAATGCTTAATAATGTTTCTAAAATGTTGAATTTTCAAGAATGTGTTGATTTCTTCAAAAGTAATCAGTGTAATTTTTAACTTGTTATTGGATTTTCCATTAATCTCACACTTAGATTTTTTTGGTGTTAAAGCCTTTTTCTTTTTTCAGTCAAGTGGTCTTACCACTATAAATGAATTTTTTCACATTGAACATCTTATTTGATATATTTTATATATTATATATACTTACTATACGGTTCCCCAATATATTTGAATATTACTGCTATCTTGAGGAGTCCTAACATTAATCTTGGTCCCGTAGCTACGGATAATACTATGTTGAAAAACATTGTATCTTCTTTCTCTAATAACCTTAATATTGGACATTTAAACGCTCAAAGCTTGTGTCCTTCTAACTCTAATGCTAAGTTAGAAGAATTTAAGCACATTTTTGGTGATTGCGGTTGGACATTGTGGGAATTTCTGAGACCTGGTTCAAACACAATATTTATTCCACTTCCTTAGACCTGTCAGATTATACCCTGATCAGAAATGTTCGCTGTTCAAACAGAGGAGGTGGTGTATGTTTATACATATCAAAAAATTTACGTTTCAAAGTTATTTTTAGGGGCATGCGTTATGGTATTTGTGAGTCATTGCTTGTGGAAATTTTCGGCGTAAACTCTTCATTTATTGTTGGTGTGGTTTATTTACCAAGTGGTTCAGGTGATGTCTTTGAGAGTCGTCATTCAGGTATCTTTGATAAATACTCAAATATAGTTGTAATGGGTGACTTTAATTATAACCTTTTTGATACTGTAAAATCGTTTAATTTCCGCTCACTTATTGACAGATGTGGTCTTCATTGTGTTCACAACTCGCTACCTACGCATATTAATCTTCCCACAAAAAGCACTTCATTGTTAGATTTGTTTCTCACAAGTCAGCCGTCTTATGTAGCACAGAAAAGCCAGATTCAATATCCGTTTTTCTCTTCTAATCACAGTCTTGTATTAATTTCTCTTAAGTTCGAAACCCAACTAACGCAAAGGTGGATTGATTTTACAGATTATAACAAATTCGGAATCAATGATTATTCTCAACTTATTAATGAGTTTGATTTAGGTTCTGAATATCGTGTTTATGATGTTGATTCCAAATTATCAATATTAAATAACTTTATCAATCTACTCCAATCTAATGTTCCAATAGCAAGAGTAAGAGTAGACTCTATGGATCATTCGTGGATGAATTCGAGAGAAATTATACAAGCTAGGAAGGAGAGGATAAAGTAGTGACGCACAAAACAATATATGAAACGAAATGAAATTTACGCTAGAGTACTGTTTTGTCGATGGTCAGACTAGCAAGGTTTCATGAAACCAATTTCGTTAAAGTTTCTTTTCAAATTTCGTTAATGTCCACACACGTTAACGTGAAATTTATGATCTTTGCGTGTCCTCTTTATTTTACCATTCGCGTTTGTTTTGTTTCTCATACCAATAAAAACAAAAAAAGACATAAATGAACCAAAAAACAACACAAAATAATTAAATTAATATTAATAGTTAAATTTTCATTAGTTAAATGTTTTTATTAAATATATTTATGTTTGTTTTGTTGTTAACGTTTGCTTGAGAAAATAAAAATTAAAGAAAATTGAAGAAATAATCTTGCAACGAAGAACAAGAAGAGGCAACACAACAAACACAGAAAACCATGTACATGGGTTTCACTACTTCATACCCCTCGCCTATAAACTTGACGTCGCCATGTTGAAATCGTGCTAGTCTGACCATCGACTTTGTGCATCTCTAGGGTAGAGCCTATCCTGCCTTTATTAGAAATCCAAACAATGAAAACTGGAAGTTTTTTAAGCGCTTAAGGAATAAGGCCAAGTCAATAATTAGGAAAATACGTTTTCAATTTGGCAAATCTTACTCTGACGATGTCAATGGCACTCAAATGTGGAAAAAAATTCGGCAATTAGGTTGCATTGATCGTGAAAATTTTGAAATTGAAAAAAGTGAAGTTGAGACGATAGCAAATAACTTTTTGAGTAATATGTGTCCCTTAGATAATGTTTCTTTTGATTTTGATAGTTTTGTTGATTAAGCAGATGTTTTTTCTTTTCGTTCTATTTCTGAATATGAACTATTAGTATCACTTACTTCTATTAAATCCAACGCCTCAGGTTATGATTCGGTTACAAACAAAATTCATTAAACAAAATTTTCCTGCAATTTCTAATGTCTTGTTGCATATTTTAAATACTACTGAATCTGTGTCCAGTTTTCCTGATGCTTGGAAGCTTGGTAAAATTAAAATTGGTACTACATATATTGAGATTGTGGATTCTATGAAATGTCTTGGGGTAAATGTTGCCTCGAGTCTTATTTTCAGTGAGCATATTAATGATATTTCCAGAAAAGTTTTCCTTATTTTAAGAAGACTTTATAGTCTAAAAGCGTTTACGCCAACTGCTGTGAGGAAAAAACTAGCTTTTTCTTTGTTGATGTCTTTGGTAAATTATGGAATTGAAGATTTTTCTGGAACCTGGTCAAATAATCTAGATAGAATTGAAAGCATTATTCGAAAAATTGTTAGATATGTTTATCAAATAAGTATACATATATGATCATGCGCGTATGTTTGAGTTAATGGAAGTATTTCTTGTTTGCACTTTTCAGAATTATATTAATCAAAGAGCCATTTTACGTTTTTATAAGCTTATAAAATTTCATGAGCCTGAAATATTAGCCAATCAATTTTCATTAATTAATTCAACGCGTAACATACAGATTGATGTTCCTTTGATTAGAAATTCTACATTTGAACACTCATTTCTCGTTCGGGTTTACCGAGTTTGGAATTTTTTCCTCTTTTCTTGAGAATGTTTTCATATTCCTACTCCACCTTTAAGAAAAAGCTGAAAATGTGATCTAAATAATCACTTGTTTTTTGGTATTCCTCTGTACTATGACACCTAAAACTTAAAAACTTTTACACTTTTATAAAATGTTCAATATTCATATGGCTGGGGAGCCGTAATATTTTCTTTTTTAATTTTTTCTTATTTTTTAATTACATAATGATTGTATTTTTTATACCCTCCACCATAGGATGGGGGTATATTAAGTTTGTCACTACGTTTGTAACTACTCGAAATAATCATTGTAGACCCCACAAAGTATATATATTCTTGATCAGCGTGCAATTCTACATCGATATAGCCATGTCCGTCCGTCTGTCCGTCTGTCCGTCTGTGGAAATCACTCTAGCGTCCGAACGGATTGACGTAGGTTGATGAAATTTTGGGAAAATATGTTATATTTACGTAGGACTTTTGGTATTGAAAGCGGGCTATGTAGGTCCACGCTTTCGTATAGCCCCCATACAAAATGACGCGTGACGCGTCGTCGTTTTAAGGAATTTTTAAGATATTTGGCCCATTTTACCACCGAATTGGTTGTAATTAGGTACTTTGTGTCTCCAGAGGCCAAAAAATATTCCTACCAAAGTTGGGTTATATAGGTCCACGTTTTGGTATAGCCCCCATATAAGGCCCCATATAAAGTACGCGTCATTTTAATATATTTTGAATGTATTAGACCCATTTGACCACAGAATTGGTTGTAATTTGGTCTTTTGTGTCTTCAGAGGCCAGAAAACATTCCTACCAAAGTTGGGTTATATAGGTCCACGTTTTGGTATAGTCCCCACATAAGACCCCTTATAAAGTACGCGTCATTTTAATATATTTTGAATGTATTAGACCCATTTGACCAAAGAATCGGTTGTAACTTTGTATTTCGTGTTTCCAGAGGCTAAGAAACATTTCTACCATAAAATGTTTACATAGGTCCACGTGTTGATATAGCCCCCATAATACAATATCTCCCGATTTTCGATATTTTGAACGTTTTAGCCTCATTATCACACCGATATGGCTGAAATTTGGTATTTAGTCTTCTTTAGGCGTATAAAACTTTCCCCCAGAAATTTGTAGGTATAGGTCCACGCCATCATATAGGCCCATAGAACGGTACCTTCCGAATTTCGGTATTTTGAAGGTTGTGGCCACATTAACCACCGAAATGGCTGAAATTTGTGGTGGAGGGTATAAAAAGTTCGGCCCGACCGAACTTTACGCTTTTCTTACTTGTTGTTTTCTGAAATTATAATTATTGTATAATTGTTACTGAAATTATAATTGTTACTATAGTATGTTACCATAGTATTAGATTTTTATAGTAATCTCCAATACATGCATAATTGGCTAGGAAGCTTTCTATGTATTGATTTTTTGAAATAAAAATAAAATAAAAAAATAAATGATGAATACCAGCTAACGAAACGATCGTCGCATAGTGGTTGATGTGTGTGTGTGTAGGACTTCGCTAGATATCAATTTTTCAATGTAATCTCCTTAGGTCATAAAAAAGCTCGATTAATTAAATTAATTAAATCTCACAAATAATGGCCTTCGCCCCTAAAAAGGCAAAAACTTTAAAATAAAACATTCAGCTGAGCCCGGCTGGGATTCGAACCTGGGTCGTCGCCAACTAACAGACAATGTTGCTGACGTCTTAGCGTTCTAAACCACAATCCACTTAAAAAATCTTTCGATTTGAAAGACATATATACAGTCTACGATGGAAAAAAGCTATCGACTGTAATATGAATGTAACATTGAAAAAATTGATTTCTGGAATAGAAGGGGGACAAATGAGTCGTCTTTGGAAATAAAAAGCTGCAATTTGAACTTCACAAATGCAAAATTTGCAATCTTGGATGTATAAATAGGAGCTCCAAATGGCGAAAATTGTCTAGCAACAACAACACATTAATATGCCTGATGATGTTAGCCTAACCAGCTAACGAAACGATCGTCGCATAGTGGTTGATGTGTGTGTGTGTAGGACTTCGCTAGATATCAATTTTTCAATGTAATCTCCTTAGGTCATAAAAAAGCTCGATTAATTAAATTAATTAAATCTCACAAATAATGGTCTTCGCCCCTAAAAAGGCAAAAACTTTAAAATAAATGATTGCAGTTTATTGATCGTATTTCTTTTCAAACAACAACAGAGATTACCTTGTAATCTGGGGTGGCGACAGAGGCCTGTTATTATCAACTAGGATTACCAATTGTAATCTGTGGTGGCGACAGTGGCCGGTTAGTATTAACGCGAGACGGTTGGTTAATACGCGACAAGTTAACTATTCAACGGTTGATCGACAAGTGAACGCAGAGGTTCTTGCAATCGCAGAGGATCTGAGTCGTTTTATACAACTAAATTTACATATTCCAATGAGAGAAAACTCAGCAACCACCGCTCGTTGGCATCTGCGCTCTACGGTGTCCGCAGAGGGAACGTGCAGGGGAGATGCCTGATGATGTCAATCAGCATCCGTGATCGACTGAGCTCGGGAAGTTGAATTGGAACGTATCAAACTTATACACTACCTAAACTCGAGCAACTTCACTTGTAAAACAAAACCATAGCTTCGTTCCCGTACTTTTTAATAGTAAAACTCGTAAAAGAAAGAACTGCAAAAAATTTGTTGTCACACACAAGTTTTTTAAAATAGTTCGGGAACGGAAAAATAGAAAATACGTCAAAAAAACTGGAACAAATGTCAAAGTCGGCGTTTCAGCCAATCAGACGCCGGCAACCATGTTACTATTTTTTTACTCGCCCAAATTTGTCGTGTAAAAAGTTTTTAAAGAGAGCGTCATTCAGCGCCATTTTTGTTTAAAGAGAAGTGAACATTTTACAACTTTTTTGTGTACGGGAACGGTGTTTGGAGTAAAATGTGTAAAAGTCATAAAAATTGTAAAAACTTTTTAGTTCTGGAACACAGCTCATATCTTTCCCACTGCTATGCGTTCGTTGATTCTCAACGAAAAAACGCATCACTTAGGCGGCCATCAGACCATCTGCTTTTTCATATGTATGTTGTCACTTTGGGTATACTAATACACAGAACAGCTGATTCATACATGTGAAAAAGCAGATGGTCTGATGGCGGCCTAATTTGTTGGTATTGCATACTACAGTAATAAACAACATTTCAACGATGTCCGGTCTCACAATTAGGAGGGTTGGCGTTTTTTATTTGGGTTGACGACTTCTATTTGTTGGTATTGCATACTACAGCAGTGTGACCATTTTGCAGCTAAATTTAGCATAATTTTTTTTTTTTTTTTTGATTTAGCCGCAAAATTTCCATTTAGCATTAGGTCTGTTCGATAACCCAAAAGTTTGCACAAATTTGTACAAACTTGTACAAAATGCTGTTCGATAACAAACTTGTTCAGTTAAAGAGAAATGAGAAGTACTTGCAAGAACTTGCAAATACTTTTTACTTGCGAAGTTATCGAACAGGCCTATAATTTTTAGCATTTTGCAATTATTAATATAGCATTATTCTAACACAAAATCTCAAACATTTTAGTACCTTTTTTTATAAAAAAATCTCATAATTTTTGGAAATTTTCGTGGAATATTCTCTTTAAGGGGATATAGTCGATTTACATATATTTAATATAGCCATTTATTGAGCACCAAAAATGCATTTTTTATAATTTTTTTTCAAGAAATCTGCAAAACTTCTTTCAAAAGGTTGTTTTCATCCGTAATAATCTTGTCCGAAACGGAATTACAAATATCACTGAACGGTCAGAGCCAGCATACTCGTATACATAGATTTAAACAATAAAAAAAATGAATTGTTTTTAAAAAGTCTCTCGCTTAGTCGAAGGTCACACTACAATGTTTCATTGAAACAATTTCATGAAAACAAGGGTTCCTAGGTCGAGTTTCACAGTAGAGTGATATCATAAAGTTGCTGTAGTGGGGAACTCGATCTATAAATAACTAAAAGTTTCAATGAAACCACTCTAGTATGACCTTCGACTTAAGAACAACGTTTTTATGTTTTAATAATGCCATAAATCGGATTATGCTTGGTTTACATTCGGCGTCGTTTCGTGATTTCGCGCGGAATCAAGCAAAATTTATCATGATTTCGCATGCAAAAATCGAAAGTACAGTACACATGATATACAACCCTGCTTTTGCCTAAAAAAGTACCAAAAGTTGCAACAATTTTCACGTGTCAAAATAAACAAGGTAGATGATTAATTGCTGCAACAAAAAATTTTAGTATCAAAATTTGTAAAAAATTTGAAAAAAAAAACATTAAATTACTTTGTTACAATGCTATTTTTCATTGTGTTCCCGTACTTTTTAATCGGATTATGCTTGGTTTACATTCGGCGTCGTTTCGTGATTTCGCGCGGAATCAAGCAAAATTTATCATGATTTCGCAATGAAAAATGAAATCATCTCATTTCGTGATTTCAGCGAAATCAACATCGAAAGTACAGTACACATGATATACAACCCTGCTTTTGCCTAAAAAAGTACCAAAAGTTGCAACAATTTTCACGTGTCAAAATAAACAAGGTAGATGATTAATTGCTGCAACAAAAAAATTTTAGTATCAAAATTTGTAAAAAATTTGAAAAAAAAAAACATTAAATTACTTTGTTACAATGCTATTTTTCATTGTGTTCCCGTACTTTTTAATGGTAATGTTAGAAAAAATAGCGAATTGTCAAAAATTGCTTCCCCATACAAATTTCTTAAAAAATACGGGAACGGAAAAGTGACGGAAATCGCAAAAACTCCAGCATAAATGTCAAAATCAACGTATCAGCTATCGTATTTAGATGCCAATGAACATGCTGCTAGTTTTTACTAGGCCAAAATTGTAAGGCAGAAAACAGGAGAAGAGGGTGTTATTCGGCGCTATTTTTGTGTAAAGAAAAGTGCAAGTCTTGCAAGATTTCGGAGTACGGGAAACTAGTTTTAGCACTAAACGGGAAAACTACTGCAAGTAGTAATATTTTGCAGGTTCTGAACACGCTTTTATCTATCAAAGTTTATTATTATGATGTCTCAACAATAACATCATTTTTTATTTTTTCATTTGTTAGTACCATACACAATTAACACCGTATATATAGATAATTTTCCGATAATTTTGGAGATAAAGTTGTAAAGTTCTATATTATCGTATATTTTTGATGACTAATTCAATTTACAACAACTTGTTTTGAAAATTCATGTCCGATCAACTGCACATTTGCATCTACCTTGATTATTGTGATATGTTTGAAATCCACAAAAAATAAGTGTAAACAAATGTATTTCAGGATTTCGGAGCATAAGTATAAACCAGCTATTATATGTTTTCCAAGTACAGTGGACACCGCTATCAAAAACCGTGTTTACAATTTCAATGTTCCCTTAAAGGCGTAAAAATGTGAATATACAAAAAAAAAAACAACAACAAAAACAAAAACCTAATAACAATAAGTCCCGGTCCACACTAGAGTGATTTCATTGAAAAAATTGCATGAAATTATGCGTCTCTAGATCGACTTCCCTAGTAGAGTAAAATCTTAAAATTGCCGCAGTGAGGAATTTAATTTAAGAACGCCTAATTTCATGAAATTTTTTAATGAAATTCACGCTAGTGTGGACCGGGACTAAATAAATAAACAAGTAAAAATGTTGAGTTCCATCCACCATGAAACATTCTGAACTGATATGAAATAATTACCTTTTATTTTTGTAACGAAAATACTAAGTCTAGCACGACTAGCACGATTCAACATGGCGACGTCCTGTTTATAGGCGAGGGGTATGAAGTAGTGAAACCCATGTACATGGTTTTCTGTGTTTCCTCTTCTTGTTATTCGTTGCAAGATTTTTTCTTCCATTTTCTTTCATTTTTATTTTCTCAAGCAAACGTTAACAACAATACAAGCATAAAAAGATTTAATAAAAACAATTAATCAATGAAATAGTGAAAATTTAACTATTAATATTAAATTTAACTATTAATATTTATTTATTAATGTTAATTATTTTGTGTTGTTTTTTAGTTTATTTATTGGCTTGTTCCCGTACTTTATAAAGTGGTAAAAGTCGTAAAAGTTGTAAAAGTCGTAAACGATTTTCATATAAATTTTGTGTACGGGAACGCAAAATGTGTAAAAGTGGTAAAAATTGTAAAAACTTTTTAGTTCTGGAACAGAGCATATGTTTGTTTTGTTTTTATTGATATGAGAACCAACAAACGGGAATGGTAAAATAAAGAGGACACGCAAAAATCTTAAATTTTACGTTATCGTGTGTGGACACTCACGAAACTTGAAAAGAAACTTTAACGAAATTGGTTTCAAGAAACCTTGCTAGTCTGACCATCGAATAATGCTACGTTTTTAGGTGGAGACGTTTTTTTACCACTGAAAACCCAAGAATTTTAGAAATCGGGTACTATGTTTGGTGGATAAGTTTTCTTACCACTATTAACCCCAAATGCCAAATTACATTATACCAAAACTTGGCCTATATCCACAATTTTAGATACCAAGGTTCATTTAGTGAGGTTTCCCAGAAAGCAAATTCAGGCCTTCGTCTTCGAGGAATGCGCAAAACAGGATAAAACTACGAATTATTATTGGTACAATTCGAATAAAGAAGGTGTAGAAGTATAATTTGGGTTGAACTCAAATATTTTGTATCATTTTTAAAACAAATACAGTGGCACAGGAAAGTATACATACACCCTGCAAAAATGCAGTTTAGGCTAAATCGTTGGGTTTTTTACAGTAACAACTGCACTATGTGGCTCCTTGGTGACAAAATAACCATAATTACACAAATTTATTTTAATCTAATACGTACATTTAATACAATTAAAGAAATTCAATTTTCACAACACAGAAAAGTATACATACACCCCAAGGAAATACGAGTATTATCGTAAAATTTATGGAATTAGTAGCAAAATTTATACATTTTTTAGTTTTGGCGAATGTCTCTGGGTGTGTGAGATATATTTTAGACAAAAGACAATAATTTTTGGGGGTCAAATGCCGTTACTTAGGGTCAAATTTCATATATGCCTCGTTAAAGCTGACCCTTGCTTATTTTTTTGCGTTTTTAGGTATTGTACTTTATAAAAAGCACAAAATTCGTATCAGATGGCAAATCTTGAGACCCTAGAAAGCTTTGAAATTGTTTTTGTGCATAATATACCTTCCTGAACGTCGATAAATGCACGTTTTCCCTCAGATTTCTCAGGAAGTGAATAGATTCCGCGGAATTCTTGGTGCAAATTACATATAGATGGCCTTGAATTGCCTTGTAATATTGTCGGATACAATGCCTGGGCATTTATTGAATCAGAAATGTGACATATTTTGTTACAAACCTGTTCCCAAAGCTTCTAAAGCAACAAAATATAATCACTACCAAAAAACCATGAAATTTGTACTGTGAACAACGTCGTTTTCGTATTATGATCATTACCGTTACTATAGGCGCGAAACGTTTCGTATAATTGTATATTTCTGAGTCAATTGATGCCCAAGCATTGTATCCGACAATATTAAAAGGCAATTCAAGGTCATCTATATGTAATTTGCACCAAGATATCCGCGGAATCTATTCACTTCCTGAGAAATCTGAGGGAAAACGTGCATTTATCGACGTTCAGGAAGGTATATTATGCACAAAAACAACTTCAAAGCTTTCAAAGCTTGTGCTTTTTATAAAGTACAATACCTAAAAACGCAAAAAATTAAGCAAGGGTCAGCTTTAACGAGGCATATATGAAATTCGACCCTAAGTAAAGGCATTTGACCCCCAAATATTATTGTTTTTTCTCTAAAATATATCTCACACACCCAGAGACATTCGCCAAAACTAAAAAATGTATAAATTTTGCTACTAATTCCATAAATTTTACGATAATACTCGTATTTCCTTGGGGTGTATGTATACTTTTCTGTGTTGTGAATATTGAATTTCTTTAATTGTATTAAATGTACGTATTAGATTAAAATAAATTTGTGTAATTATGGTTATTTTGTCACCAAGGAGCCACACAGTGCAGTTGTTGCTGTAAAAAACCCAACGATTTAGCCTAAACTGCATTTTTGCAGGGTGTATGTATACTTTCCTGTGCCACTGTATATATTTTGACAGCAGAGAAAACATCAGCTGGACTTAGAGGGTCACCTTGTTGCTGCATCATGATAGATACGCTACCCGACCACTGAAATCCTGAATGCCAAACTATATCTAATTCAGTCTAAAAATGCTATCCCGCCAACCCCTAGAGTATCTCAGAAATGCTACCACTGAGTCGGAAGATGGCTGGCATGAAAGAGAATCCAGAAAAATTCTCAGACTATGCCGTGGTGGATCAGCAGTTGTTCCGACACATCGCAGGGAACAAACATGACGAGGATTGTGCACCCTGGAAGCTCTGCGTTCCCACATCCCAAAGTGAGAGGGTGTTGCGGGAAAACCATAGTCAGGTAGCAGCAGGACACATGGGAATACGTAAAACTATAAACCGAATTTGCAGCAGATATTACTGGCCGGGCATTTCGAGAGACATAACCAAATTTGTGAGAAGTTGTGAATCGTGCCAGAAATTCAAACCCTATCTGGTCGCTCCAGCGGGATAGATGCTGGTATCTGTACCTGAAGAACCATGGGTAACAGTTTGTACAGACTGCGTGGGGCCCATGCCGAGGACGAAACACGTTGCTCTTGGTATTCTTTGATCGTTTCTCCAAATGGGTTGAGCTGGTACCACAGAGGAGGGCCACCGCAGAGGGAGTTGTAAAAGCATTTCGGGAGAGAATTCTCGCTCGGTTCGGTACACCGAAGGTACTCATCTCGTACAACGGAAGCCAGTTCACCAGTAAAGTATTCGAGAGATACTTGCGAGAGGTAGGGGTTCATCACCAATTGACGGCACCGTACTGCCCACAAGAAAACCATACTGAGAGAGCCACCAGATGTGGTGGTCATCCCAAGACCTTAAAAGCCCCCACCCCACGAAGGGGAGAAGTGTAACGACCAAAAATCCCGGTGGTCATTTTTGTTCACACCTAAACCATCTCCATATCCCAGTATAATCATACTCCTTAATAAGCTACTTGCCTTAATAATAAAACTATTTCCCAGATAGCATTTAGAAGACTGCTTTTTCAAAAATCACATTGGGGAGTCTTTTTAGAGTCCTTTTGGTGATCAAAATTTGAATAAGTTCTTTGTGTGATCAGAAAGCGACTCGAAAGTGACTCCCTGTATTGATTAAAAAGAGTTCAATTTAAAATACAACAACAAATGTATAGCAATCACAAATAAATCATTGATGTGTTTAAAATGTGACAATTTTTTGTTATTTATTGTCACATTTTGATCATCTGGAAGATTGAAAAATGCTTAATCAAAAAAGGGTCATACAGGTGTTTGAAAAGTGATTATAATTATGTATATTCTGATCATATTTTGAACAGTTAGGTGATTAAAAACTGATTGTTTTGTTTTATTTTTGTTTGGTTGTAAATAATTCTCATATACACTTTCTACAATACTTTGATATAAATGTAACGTATAATATTAAGAGTATAGACAAACACAACACATGTTCAGGTTTTGCCAAGTTAAATGAAGAAGCAGTATACTCACCGCGCAACATGAAGAATAATTAAAAGACATAACAAAGCAGAAAAGACAACAAAACAAAGGAAAGAAACGAAAAAGAATAAAGAGAAATTTCTTTTAATTTATTTTTTCTAATAAATGACTACCTAAAGGCTCATAAACGATTATAAACATGACACGAAAAAGACTCGAAAAAGAATCCCAAAGTAATCAACAAATCACCAATAAATGATTGAAATACGACTCGAAAAAGACTTTATATTCTATCAGAAAATGGACAAAAATGACTCGAAACTAAAGCAGAGGAAGACTCATTTGTGATTTGCTTAGACCAGTCGCCTGAGGTTATGTTTTCCTACCGACAAAGGAGTCATTTATGATCAGAAAATTAGCTCATATTCCAGCTTTTTAATCGTGCAGTCGGATCAAAAAAGACTCGAATTTGATTGAAATTTTCAAAAAATGCTGGCTGGGTTGCTTCTCTTCCTTAGTGGTAGTGTTGTTGTGTGGTGGTAACAAATTTAATGCTTGAGTACTTATTAAGGTCTCTTGTTACCGTAGCCTTGAATATCCTTGTAGTGCTTGAGTACTTATTAAGGTCTCTTGCAACCGTAGCCTTGAATATCCTTGTAGTGCTTGAGTACTTATTAAGGTCTCTTGCAACCGTAGCCTTGAATATCCTTGTAGTGCTTGAGTACTTACTAAGGTCTCTTGCAACCGTAGCCTTGAATATCCTTGTAGTGCTTGAGTACTTATTAAGGTCTCTTACAACCGTAGCCTTGAATATCGTTGTAGTGCTTTAGTACTTATTAAGGTCTCTTGCAACCGTAGCCTTGAATATCCTTGTAGTGCTTTAGTACTTACTAAGGTCTCTTGCAACCGTAGCCTTGGATATCCTTGTAGTGCTTGAGTACTTATTAAGGTCTCTTGAAACCGTAGCTTTGAATATCCCTGTAGTGCTTGAGCACTTATTAAGGTCTCTTGCAATCGTAGCCTTGAATATCCTTGTAGTGCTTGAGTACTTATTAAGGTCTCTCGCAACCGTAGCCTTGATTATCCTTGTAGGTCCTGCTTGAGTACTTATCCAGGTCTCTCGCATATCAACTGATCCTGTAGCCATATAAAATCCACCCACCACCATTTTATTTTCCACACTATACAAACGTTTCAATAAGTCTGTCTGGTTACTTTCCCAGCAAGAACTTTCTCAGAGAGTAAGGGGTTTTTATTCTCTTTTGCTAGAAAATTGTAAAAAGTAAACAGACACCTTCCCAGCAAAAAACCAGCAAGCAATCAGCTGACTTGCCAAAACAAAAATTTGTCCGCCAGTAAAGGAAGCAAACACGTTTTTTATTAAAAATAAAAAAGAAAATGAAACAAAAAACTATTTTTTTTTAATTTTCACAAACATAAACATAAATCAATAACAAATAAAAAACAGATGATTCATTGTTTTCAGGAAGAAGAATTGCTAGTTCTTGCTAGAAGAAATTTGTCCAGCAAGAATTTGCAAACTCTCAGAGAAAGAACTGTCAAAATGTCTCTCTCGAATCGCTCTGTTTTGCTCAACCTCATGATATTGTGCAGGTCGTTGTACATAAACTCATTTGTGGTGCTGTAAAAAGATTCAGAGAAAGTTTACCATTCTTCCGGCAACCCGGTAAATAATGAAAGAGGATAAATTTTCTTATGCGGCTTATGTGTTACTTGCGTCGGCACTGATTGATCAATAATCGACTGTGTCATATTTGGCAAAGGCGGTATTTACAGTGTTGGCGGCGTTGTGATTTGTTGTGTTGGCTGTGACATTGGTTGTTGTGATCAGCGTACGTAAAAATACTTTAAACAACATTCCCAATCGTTTCGTATTTTCCATAGGAACAATAGAAAACGAAACATAACCCACGCTGGCGGAGTTCGCTGTTTACTTTCGTTTTGTTTACATTCGTGAGTGCGAACAAAACGATTAGTGAAAAGTACTCAATTCCACAAGAGCAGATAGAAAACTAAATATGTAGTAATAAACACATGTGAATAAATCAAAAACGTTTGGTGGTTGATAAATGCACTGTGATATGCTGATGCTAACTTATAGAGTTGTTATGCAATCACATGTGTGTGTGTCATTGACCATAACGCACGGCAAACGTTTGCAAAAAAATCTTTTTGTTTCGGTGGTGAATGAAAGAACTCGGCAAAGCATAGCCGAAGTACATTCGAGCAATCGTACGGTTTTCATATTTTTACATTGAAAAGTTTGTGGTTTTGTTTTGGTTGTGAGAATGAAACGATTCAGAGAAGCTGCAAAGTTTATGGCGTTGTGTGATTGGTACGGGAATCGTTTTGTTTGTTTACATTCATTGGTTGTGATGTTAATGGCGGTTCCAATGGCTGATGAAATATTTGTTGTTGTGATGTTTGTGGCTGAGGGCTTTGGACGGACGTTTTTGGTTGCTGCGATGCAAAAGTTTTTACCATTTCGTTATTCATTTCCAGCATCTGATTTTGAAGCAATGTTTGCATTAGTTGTTGCATTTGTAGCTGAATTTGTTTCTTCTTGTTTTCAGCATTTCTTTTCTCAACTTGGCTGTGTCCATTGTGGTTATTTTTTCTGTCTGTTTTTGTTTTGCTGTTCCGCCGGCAGCTGACGTTGTTGGCTTTGCTGTAGACTGCTGACTTCCAGGAGTGCTTACGTCTGTTTGTAAGCGGGCACCACTTGTAGTATGTGTTGGTGTATTAGGCGGCGAATGTTGGAGACTCATTTCGGATAATATGCGTCGAATCGCGCTGGGGGTTTTCCTGGCGTCGATCGTTTACTTCTCTTGTGACATCAAATGGACATAAGCGAATGTAAACAAATAACATAAACGGCTTAACAACAAACTGTTGGGGATTCCTCAAAATGTTTGTTGTTGTAGTTATTGAATATCACATACACGGCTGGACACACACAATTTCACAGGTTGTAACTGCAGCTTTTTCGGCTTGTATTAGATACGAATAGGAACATCAAACGTAAAGATATTTCATCTAAATTGACTCATTAACATTTTAGGCCCATACCTATATACGGACGTATACCCAGGGCGTATGTGGTGAAAAAGTAGAACACATGTATTCTTATGAGAACTACCGAAATACGTCGAGCGTATAATTTTTGTAAGTTGAAAAAGTTTAACTTTGACAGAACGTTATTGTTTGTATGTGTGTGTGTTTTGTATTTTAAAAACAAAAGCCCAACAAAACATGAAATACAATTCATTGCAAAGGCAAATTATTTATATTAATTAAATTATTTATATGAAAACATTTAAATAAGTTTCGGTCGCGGATTTTGTGTTTTAAATGTGATTTGGGACTCAACCATGGTAGAACAAATATAAGGTAAAGTTAATACTACAACAAATACAACTCGAACAACAACCACAAAGGAATTTGTTTTTGTTTGTAACGTTACTGCCAGTTGTATTTGTAAACAAAACAAGGAAATGTCTATAAATTATTGGAATTTAAAAAACTAATAATTTTTCACATTTGGTTGAATATTTTGCAAAACATGAATGAAAATTCGTTACATTTTCAATTTTTATGCTTCTACGTCATTCCACTAAATGTACAAATTCTCGCAGAAAGTAGAATTTTTGCAGAAAAGTTTGGGGTCGCTGGAAATTCATAGAAAAAGGAGAAGCTGTTTCAATGTTTTGTTTTAGAAATCAAAGAAGCACATGTTTATTAGGGCTTTATTTTTTTAAATTTTAACAAAATACCTCACATATTAACAAACGTTGTATCGCCTCTACAAGCGGGGATTTACTGCGCGGCTTATCGTTCGATCTTGGAGGAGGTTACATATCATTGATATGAAGAAGTCTTTCTGGGAAATGTTTTTTTCCGAATGATATATTTTTTTTTTTCAAAAAATATATGTCCCCAATGTACATCGAAATAGAAATAAATGTATAAAATATCATCTGAAATTTGACACTAACGTTACAACCCAGTTCGGTCAGCTATGTATTGCTGCTACCTTTTCTTATTCTACCGTATTTGGGTAATACGGACCCTCAGAGACCATTGTTTTAGTAGGTTGGTAAAATATTTGTGTCCGTCCCGTCGTTATTTAGGTTTAGCAGTGATCATGGCACAATCATACAGGTACCCGCATCAGCCTAGCTGATGTACTGTAAGCTGTAAAAAAAGTTGTTGTAATTGAAAACACAAAATTAAAAAACAAAAATTTAAAAGAAACTCGTGAATTTTTGACGGATTCTTGTAATAATGTGCCTAACCAAATTTTGTTGAAAAATATGGGAATCGCTTTATTTTTGGAAGACATTTTTGACATTTCACAGTACTGAACTCGTTTTCGTTGTAGTTGTTGGCTGATGCATCTACCTGGTAATTGTGCCATGGCAGTTATTGAAACAACTCGACTTGGCAAAATGACGAATGTTTGATATCAACCGCTCATCGAACACCGAATAAAATAATTTCTGGGGCTGATGATATAAATTGGTTCACTAAACAGTTGATTGGCACAAATCGGCTTGACAAAATGACGATAAACAATGTTTGATATCAATGGCTCATCAAACATGGAATAAAATACTTTCTGTGGCTGATGATGTAAATTGGCTCACTAAACAGTTGATTGACACAAATCGGCGTGACAAAATGACGATTAACAATGTTTGGTATCAATGGCTCATCAAACATCGAATAAAATAATGTCATGTCTCATCCGGCATCAAATTAAAATAAAGTTATCAAATAAAATAATATCGGCTTTGACACTAAAAGGCTCCCTTTTTGAACGGCCACACTGACAAGCAACCGATTATTTGAGCAAAACTCGCTATAGAAATAGATAAATTTTATAACATTAAAATTACAAGTTGTTAAAAAGATCTTACATGTTTAAGATGTCCAGCAAAAAAGGACAGAATCAACGCCAGAAGGGTCAAACAACGAAGATATCGCAATAGCCGCTAATAGAACACAACTTTTCATCTTTGTGATTTTAATAATAATGACGAATATGACAGCTTTGGTTGGGGACATTCCAAAAACAAAGTCTGGCGATGAAAGTAGAAAATCCCATCTTTACAATGATGAAAAGTAGGTTGGCGTAGGTGGCCAAATAACGGAGATATCGTAATAGTCGTTAATACATCCCATTTTTCCATTTTTTTTTTAATCACGCTACAGGTCGCAATTTTGATCGAATGGGGGTTAATGGGAGTCCTACAGAGGAAGAAGCCTATTGATTTTGGTCATGGTACAATAATTCATAGGTAGGACAGGTATGAGAATCGCCAAAAAATACAACCCTGTCGCTATGGCTTAAAACGTCAAAATTGTTTTGATGAATGATAACGAATGAGTATACAAAGAAGAAGAAGAACGAAATGTTGAAATGAAAACAAAACAGAGTTGAATTTTTTGATCAATAATAAATATCAACTCTGCATGTCAACACGGTTTTGACAGATTAAGCCATAACAAAAAAAAATTGTAATCAGCTGTTAGCTGTGGCCTACCTAAGAATTATTGTACCATGGATTTTGGTGATGGTCGGATAATATTTAGGGGTCGGAATGGGCAAAAAACTTATTTGGAACAAAAGTCAACGTTTTATTTCAAAGCGAATATCTCCACTTCAATAAGGGGTATATCAAAAGCAAAACCTGCTAACGAAAGCAGAAAATATCATGTAACGTAAGTTGTCGTAGGTGGTCAAACAATGAAGATATCGCAATAGCCGCTAATAAAACACAACTTTTCATTTTTGCGATTTTAATAATAATGACGAATAGCACAGCATTGTTTGGGGACCTTCCAAAAGCAAAGTCCGACTATGAAAGTACAAAGGGAAAGTAGAAAATACCATCTTTACAATGATGTAAAGCATGTTGGCGTATGTGGCCAACTAACGGAGATATCGCAATAGTCGATAATACATCCTATTTGTTATTTTCTTGTAATCACGCTACACGTCGTAATTTAGATTGGATCGTCACGAAATTTTGGGTGTTAATGGGGTCCCACAGAGGAATAAAGCTATTGATTTTGGTAATGGTCGGATATTATTCAGGGGCCGGAATGTGATGGTTGATGGTTGGCGTACATCCCACTTTTTCATTTTTTATTTGAAATATTCTGACGATGTACTTAAATGCGTTTCAATAAAATTGACTTGTATTAATGAAGACATCCAGAGCAAAGGCGCTAAGCTATCACAATTTTAATATTTTTAATTTTACCAGTCAAAAGCTTATGCACAGGGGAAGTGGTGTAGGGTATCAAATAGTCGGCCCCGACCCGACTATAGCCTTGGCTCACTTGTTAAAGATAGCGATTTCATTCTTTTTTATATTTTTACATTAGATTAAATATTATACAATAAAATTAACGAAATTCAGGTAAATTTAGATAAAAAATAAAAACTGTTAAACAACATCGATTTCTACCTCACAGTGAAAAGTATCCACTCTAAAAGTTTTATGAAGCAAAAAGGATTTCTTAGGGGTTTAGCACATGGTATGACATCCTTTACAGCTATTAGCCTTTTTGGCAAAGATTTAACAACATTTTCGGTGCAAGATATCTGAATTTTTCCCCATTCTTCTTGCACGTCGCCTTGTGTGATTCTGGCTTGGTAGGTATTGAGGATGGTAGACTAGCCAGATCGTAGTTGTGCCAGGATGGTTCTAGTGCATCTGGGTAGGGACTTCTTTGATTCTGCAACCGCTGGAGGATGTTGTTGTAGGACTCGGTTATGTTCATACCCTTCTACTGCTTGCTGGACTGCGCGGGTATGAATGGTCTTCAGTGACAGTCGGTTGATGTCCCATGGAATGACATCCTGGATGTCGGGGTTATATAGTCGGATGTCCTTCCGGATGCGTCTAGGTGGTGAATCCTGAACCACTATATCGTGGTTGGGATGCGTTGGCTGATGACATGCCAGCAGGAACTGTCGAAAGAGCAACACACTATGTTACTTCACTGACAGCATCCTTGCCTCCTGATGAAGATGGCCCACATTGGACATCTGGACACATCCGGTAGCGGTGCGAATGACGTTGTTCTGTATAGTCTGCAGAGTAATATACATATATAATTGTTCCACAAACATCCCATAAGGGACAAGGGAGACTTCTCTCATATCAATGAGTGCACCCCGATTCATATTAGCTCAATGATATGGGACCTACAGTTTATCGCCGAGTCCGAACGGCGTGTCTAAGACAGCACTTTTGTAGAAAAGTTTTACATGGCTGAAATACTCAGGAAGTGTCGTAGGGATACGTATTACCAAGCAAAAATCGATCTTTCGATCTTTTGATTTTTACTTAGAACTCAAGAATCGATCTTTTGATTCTTACTTAGAACTCAAAAATCGATTTTTCGATTCTTACGTAGGAATCAAAAATCGATCTTTCGATCCTTTGATTTTTACTTAGAACTCACTTGGATAAAAGAATCATTCGATCGAGATGACTCCTTAGTTGAAAATGTGAACGTTTTAGTGTACAATGCTTCGCGTATAACACTGCCGTACCGTTAGATTAACTTTGTTCATCAGTACAACAAATAATATAATATTGTTGTCTCTCTCTCTTACCAATGTAATCTGCATATTTAATTTTCGTGGTACATCAAAAAGTCAAAACATAATTGATCTGTCGATTCCCACTGCAAGAATCGAAGAATCATAATAGAAAATCGATCTTTCGATTCTCTATGAAGTCAAAACTCGATTCCGATTTTTAGATTCTTCAAATCAAAGAATCGATTACTCGAAAATCGACTTGCGTATCCGTATTGCAGAGCTCACCACCTTGTGTTGCTTAAAAGCGATGTCCAGACTGGGGCAGCGTAGTTTAAAACTGAGCGACTGATTGCTTTATATGTAGTCAGCAGGACCTCCTTGTCCTTACCCCAGGACGAGCCAGAAATGGCATTTAGCTCCATATTCCTCTTCTGAACCTTCGCTTTTTGGCGGTTGCATGCTTGTAGAAAGTGAGGAGGTTGTCGGAGACGACCCCAAGAATTCTCGGACTCTGGACAGTTGGTATCTCCATATCTCCGACTTTGATGCTCAGTGTCCTCTTCACCTCCTTGGTCCATGTTGTAAAAAGAGTTACAGTTGACATTGGCGGCGAGCTGTAAATGTCTATCCAGCAAAAACTGCGCAATGGTGTTGAAGTAGCAATTTATTTTGGCCTCCAGCGAGCGGATGTTGACACCTGTTGCCATAATTGTGCAGTCGTCTGCATATGTAACAAGTTTCACTCCTTCTGGAGGTGCAGGAAAATTAGCAACATAATAATAGAGAGCAGAGGGGAGATAACCCCTCCCTGTGGTACACCCATCTTAATCTTACGGCTCTTAGATTTTGTGCCCCTATATTCCACATGAGCCTGCCTGCCGTTTATATAGTTACATAACCAACGTTTGATTGTGTGTGGCAAAAGGGAGTTCAGAATGTCGTCTAGCAGAATGGCGTGATCGACGGTATCGAACGCTTTAGATAGATCAAGGGCCACAACAATTGTCTTATTGGCAGGTCTGCGTTGGTTTAGGCCATTCGCGTTTGTAAGGGCAGTGGTGCTGTTGTGTGCCTTCCGAAATCCCTGTCGGTGGCTTGGGATTGGAAGATGTTCCGTCATGCTTGGCAGCAGCAGAGACTCCAAAACCTTGGCTAGGGGTGAAAGTAGGGAGATCGGACGATAGGATTCTCCCTTCCTAGCAGATTTGTCCGGCTTTGGAAGTGGAATAATTCTTGCCGTTTTCCATATCTCTGGTATCACTGACGTGTTGATGAAGAGGGTCAGGATTTGTGCTAAAAACAATTTTGCAGCAGGACCAATGTTTTTAAACATGAGCATCGAGATGCCATCAGGGCCTTAGATGGTTTTGCCCGGGTCATCGCTGTACTGACTTCCTTCGAGGAGAAAAGGAGGGGAGCCTCAGTGGTGGTCTTCGCTCTCCTAAGGGCAGATCTTTTTGCCTTGTTCTGTCCAGTAGGGTGTACGACAAACTGTTGGCAGAACTTCAGTGCACACTTCTTGGCATCTGTTACATCAGCACCTCCGAAATTTACAGCTATATTCCCCGATTGTACTTTGGCACCAGTTAGATTCCTTTTGGTGGCCCAGAGTTTATGTGAACCAGCTTCACAGCTTTCAAGATGACTCAGCCATTTATCTCTCCGGTGCTGGCTCACCACGTTATTTAGTTCCTCCGTGAGAGTGGTAATTGTGGGGTCATCAGACTATCGGGATATGATCCAATGTAATAGTGATCCGGGTTTGTCAAGTTGTTAGAGGCAGGAGCGACGATCGAGATGTCAGGGGAGCTAGTGCAGTGAGCCGTGATCCTGGTGGGGAAGTCATCATTTATGGGCGAGAAATCTGAGGAGTCAATCTGGTTAGTTGCCACGTGAGTCGGGAGGCAGTTGAGAAAACCATAGCTCATGATGAGCATTGAAATCGCCAAGTATCATTCGGTTTTCGCTCTCAAGGAGATTGGAGATTGAGGGTTTATAACCTGGGCCAAAGGTTGTTCACTGGCGGAATGTAGACATTAATAGCCCGTTTCCACGGTACGTCGTTCGTTCGCTATTCGTTGTTCGACCCTCAAATTCGAATAAATTACTTGATTCCCCATACAAAATTCTGAGAACGAACGACCTTTTTTCTACGTTGTTCAAGTAGAAATACTCTCCGAACAACGATAAAATATGTTCCATCTCTAACAAATGATAGCATTTATCGAAATAAATTAATTATAACAGACAAAATACAAAATTAAAAAATGTAGGGCTTTTTTAGAAAAACTGCAAAACATAAATGAAAAGTAAACGTTTCAACGATTAGTATACATTCAAAGCATATAAAATTTTCTATTCTCTTTCATTCCATTTAAATTTTTTGCCCATTGTTTCGAATTCGCGTACAAATCTAGGAACAAAAGTCAAATACCTGCCTGAAAGTCTGTATAAACAAATATTGTTTTGACATGTCTCTCTCGTTAATTTTGAAAATATAAAAATGTACAGAATATACCAAAATATTCAGAATTAATGGAAAATATGAATGAGAAATGTGCAATTAAATGTAAAATATATGGTCTGTTCCCTTACTTTTGAAAATGGTAAAACTGGCAGAAGTAGCAAAAGTTGTAATCTGCTTCCATATGAATTGTATGGTGTCTGAAGTAAAGGAACGCTTTTCGAGTAAAAAGTTGTAAAACTTGAAGATTCTTGCACGTAAAGGAACAGGGCTATACATTCACATGAAAGGCTAGTGTTTTTCCTGCTCATTTAATGTGTATTATGTGTGTTTTTTGTTCAAATATTAAGGAAACAAAAGTGTCAAGAAATGAAGTGCAAACGGGTTAATTCGTGTACGCATTTCGACTCTCGAACAACGTACTTCAAATAAATATTGTTTTGACATGTCTCTCCCGTTAATTTTGAAAATATAAAAATGTACAGAATATACCAAAATATTCAGAATTAACCCAGATAAAGCCACTGGTCGTTTAAACGCCACAAAAAATGGTTGTAAAAATTGTCGTAAAACTCTAGTTTTTTCGAATATTGTGGTTTTTTTTTTGCATTTTGTTATAGTATTGTCTGTTATCTGTCATTTCAAGCCTACCATGGTACAATTAGAAAGGTAGATGCCTCAGCCCAGCTGATCGAATCTAAAACGTCAAAAAACTATGAATTCGCCATGAAAAATCAAAACAAGAAACCATATGATTCGGTAAGTAAGAGATAGCATGTCTACACTTTATAGACAAACACAAGCGATAAAAAGAGACAACAAGAGACCATTTGGCGAAAATTTTGACAGTTTACATTACAAAAAAAGTTGCTTTGTTGTAGCAATTCGCCGATGCATCTACCTTTCTTATTGTACCATGAAGCCTACGCATTTCCCATGGCCCAATTATACATGTCCTCTCTCAAGCGAATTCAAACAAAAACAAAGATTAGAAATGTCAAAATTCATAAACAAAGGCGAAAAATTTGCTTTCGCAGACACGTAATATGTTTGAGGCAAATTTCTTTATTGTCAATTAAGGTAGATGCATACATAACATTTTCCGAGAAAAAGTTGTTGGCGCAGTTATTTTTGTTTGGCGTAACAGAAAATACCAGCTGATCGATCTTTAACAGCCAAAATATGTTATTGTAAATTAAATTCTAATACAAAACACAACAAATGTTGACATTTTACGTGTACAACATAAAGTTGATTTGTTTTCTTTTTTCGATATACATCCACCTGTTCCTCTACAGTTTGACATATCTCTACCTCACAGCGAATTCAAATGACAAATATGAATTTTGACAGCTCAAATCAAAATTATTTGTTTTTGAGAGAGGACCTTTATAATTGGTCCATGGCATTTCCACGCAATTGGCCTAAAACCCAAGCTATTCAAAAAAATCGACTTTTTTGTAATTTTCGACTTTTGATGAAAAATTTAAATATGCGATAAAAATTTAATCTTAAATGTTAGAATCATATAAAGTCAGGGATTTGTTAGGAATATAGTAAGAGTATTTTCTCAATCAAAAACTAAGGGATTGACATTTAAGGATACACCAATATTACCCTCCAAAGATTTTGGCAGTTTTAAAAGAAGGCCCGATTGCAGGAAAACTATACGTTTTAGAGAAAAAAGTTATTTCTTAAAAAATGCTTAAAAAGTCTCAAAAATATAATTTTCATAAACAATTTTAAGTTTTCTCGCAAACAAAATTCTCGGCGCTAAGTGGGTTAATGGAAAATATGAATGAGAAATGTGCAATTAAATGTAAAATATACATTCGCATGAAAGGCTGCGATTCGTATGTTATTGAGGTGCATAAAATTTGTCAATTCCGCAATTTTGTTCCGGATCCCTTGCAATTTAGCTGCAGAATCTGGAATGATTGCGGGCCGTATGTGTTGATGTTTGGATTGTAGGGAGTGGTGTATTAGCAATGAACGTAAACAAACAAAACGATTCCCAAACCAATCACACAACGCCACAAACTTTTCAGCTTTTCTGAATCGTTTCATTCTCACAACCAAAACAAAACCACAAACTTTTCAATGTATGAGAGAGCGGCTATGCTTTGCCGAGTTGTTTCATTCACCACCGAAACAAAAAGAATTTTTGGCAAACATTTACTGTGCGGAATGATCAACGACACACTCAGACACACACATTTGATTGCTTAACAACGCTCCTATCGCTAACATCAACATACTGAACATACTACGGTTGATGTGGTTGATGTTTTTCAACCACCAAACGAATCATTCATTGAATCGTTCATGTGTTTTGAACTTTTTCGTTTTCTATGTGTTGTTGTAGAATTGTAACGAATGTAAACAAAACAAAACTAAATAGCGAGTTCGGTCAACGTGGGGTTATGTTTCGTTTTGTATTGTTCCTATGTCCCGGTCCACAATAGCGTGAATTTCATTAAAAAATTTCATGAAATTAGGTGTTCTTAAATCGAATTCCTCACTACAGCAATTTTATGATTTTTCTCTACTATGGACGTCGATCTAGAGACGCATTATTTCATATTAAAATTTCAATGAAATTACTGTAGTGTGGCCCGGGACTATGGAAAATACGAAACGATTGGAATTTTTTTGGATTTTTACGTACGCTGTGTATTAGGATTAGTTGATGAGTGTGTGAGATGTTAGGGCTGGTGAGGTGCACCGCTGTGCGGACGAGTTGATGGGTATATTATTGTGGATGATGTGAGATGTGTTATTGGAATTTGCTGAATGATTATTGATAGATGGTGACGATGGGTGATATATAGATGAATGTGTGGTTGAGTTATTGTTGGTTAGTTGCATGTGAGTTGGAGACTGTGCAGGTATTGTGCTGGATGTCGGTTGAGTGATGGTCACATGCGACGGTGTTGTGGCAGTTTGGATGGTAGGCTGTTTCGTTGCTCTCAAATTTGACTGTGGTGAAGTAGTTGTTGCATTCCCAATGCAACAAGTTGGCACGAATTTACTGTTGCACTGCCTGTGAGAACGCAAATTGGTACATCTGCGCAAATGACACCAATTTCTGCAGCTAATACATTTGACAGAAGCAATGTTCCTGTATATTACTTCGCGGCAGACAGAGCAAACCCAGTAATCTGGGGACCTGTGGACACTAGCTGGACTGTGTCTTGTGGAGGTGTTGGCAGGAATACTGTTTCTGCTGCGCCGCTGTCTCGAACACATGGTACAATAATACAGGTAGCATTATCATGCCAGCTGATGGTAACATAATGTGTCAACTGCATTGAATTGATGTCAAATTTTGACACCTTATGTTACCAACAATTGCCGATGCGGCTACCTGTGTATTTGTACCATGCTCGAACAGCAGTTTGCCACGAACGAATAGTGTAATCTTTATGGCTGATAAGTCCTGTGCATCGTCGCATGTGACACCACTGCTGGCAACCATTGCAACGTACTTGTATGATGTTATGGTTAATACGGGTATGATATACTGAACAAATCGTGACCTCATCATTCGGATTGGGGCCAGGATTCTGTTCGATGCCAGCAATAAGCAGGAGGATATAGAGCAAAACTGCTGGTATGAAACGGGCGGTTGATGCAGCTGTTGCAGAGGTAACGATCCTTGGCCGATTTCTCGGGTCGTTCCGGAACAATGATCCGATCGTCGTGGGAACGGTCAATTTTAGTCGTGTTCCTTCACGTGCCTGAGTTTACCAGTTTTTACCACTAAATAAAAACATTCCATATCTGGAATGTCAATGATGGCCACTCTCAGTAATTTTACTGCATTTTAATTGGTATGGACGCAAAAAATAAATAGCGTATGGAAAATCTCGACAACGACTTTTTTATATGAAATAACATCTTAAATATGATTTTTATTGAAATAATATGGAGACAATAGCAAACACGACCGCTCTCTCTGATTGTTGTTTTTTACAGCTCCCACGTTAAGAATATGGAAAGCGTGGGAATGGGAAATTTTGATCCCATGGGTAACGGACAGCACAGGGAAGAACAACACTTACACAGTTGTTGTAGCTTCACAAAAAACTTGTGAACCAGCAAGCAAGTCTCAAGACAAACCCTGCACATCCAGGCAAGGTGACAATGCTGTGCGACTGACAGTTCCGGATGACCTGAGAGTGGCCATCATTGACAAGGCTGATCCCAATGGACGGATCAGTACAGGTCACTGGTTGCAAATCGAGGGTCATCTTAGAGACGTCCTCATCTCAGACGAGTTGGATCGCAGCAAAGTTAGACTCTGTCAGTCGGCCCCTACAAGGGGGTCAAGGTTATCAACTGTGAGAATAAGGAGTCTGTCGATTTCCTTAAATCCAAAGTTAATAATCTTGGTCCTCTTTGGGAGGGGAGCGATCTGGCGGCAGTCAGCGTTTTTTTTTTTTGGTCGGGGAAAAAATTATCGAAAGACTCTGGCTACCAGGTTTATGATTTCGCCAGGTGTGCGAGACTTTAACACGCTAAAATAACCCCTTTACTCTGATCCACCATCCCTGCGGTACCGCCGTACAGGCATTTCGTCGCACGGGGGAATGTTCTATAGAACACTTCTATTTGTTATTCTTCTTATATTCTTCGAATATCGTCTTGCCTCCGTAATTCCAATATTATTGTCTTTACGTACTCACATACATACTCCCAATTGCTTAGAGACGTCATCATAATTTCGATTATGTTTTCTACACATATCTCACTACCAACTTGCCGCTCTAAATATGTCCTCTCTTCACTGAATCGCGGGCACAGAAAGAAAACGTGGTATGGGTCTTCTACATGTTCCACGCACCAGGGACAATCAGGGGAGCAGTCAAGTCCAAAACGGTATAAATAGGACCTGAAACAGCCATGTCCGGAGAGAAATTGGGTGAGATAGAAGTTTAGATATCCATGTCGCCTATTTGACCATGTGTCCACATTTCTTATCAGAGAATACGTCCATCTGCCTTTTGTAGATGCTGACCACCTACTTTGCCATTCGCTAATGCTACGTCTTCTTGCAACGTCGGATTCATTATCTGTTTCCTGTGAGCTTCTTGAGTTGTATACGTATTCTGATTCTCTTGCAAGAATATCTATGGGAAACATAGCTGCGATAACATAGGCTGCATCGTCAGAAACAGTCCTATATGCACAGCATACACGTAGTGCTGCCAGTCTGTCATGGTAGAACAAGAAAAGGTAGCAGCAATACCCAGCTGACTGAACTGGGTTGTAGTGTTAGTGTCAAATTTCATATGACATTGTATACATTTATTTCTATTTTGATGTACATTAGGGACATATATTTTTTGAGAAAAAAAAATATAATATTCGGAAAAAACCATTTCGCAGAAAGACTTCTTCATATCAATGATATGTAACCTCCTCCAAGTTCGAACGATGAGCCGCGCAGTAAATCACCGCTAGTAGAGGCGATACAACGTTTGTTAATATGTGAGGTATTTTGTTAAAATTTAAAAAAATAAAGCCTTAATAAACATGTGCTTCTTTGATTTCTAAAACAAAACATTGAAACAGCTTCTCCTTTTTCTATGAATTTCCAGCGACCCCAAACTTTTCTGCAAGAATTCTACTTTCTGCGAGAATTTATGCATTTAGTGGAATGATGTGGAACCATAAAAATTGAAAATGTAACGAATTTTCATTCATGTTTTCGAAAATATTCAACCAAATATGAAAAATTATTAGTTTTTTAAATTCCAATAATTTATAGACATTTCCTTGTTTTGTTTACAAATACAACTGGCAGTAACGTTACAAACAAATGGTCTGTTCCTTTACTTCTGAAAATGGTAAAACCGGCAAAAGTAGTAAAAGTTTAAAACTGCTCCCATATGAATTGTATTGTGTCAGAAGTAAAGGAACGCTTTTCGAGTATAAAGTTGTAAAACTTGAAGATTCTTGAACGTAAAGGAACAGAGCTAAAAACAAATTCCTTTGTGGTTGTTGTTCGAGTTGTATTTGTTGTAGTATTAACTTTACCTTATATTTGTTCTACCAGCCAGTCTGTATACTGTACCAATCTTTTCGTAATAAGTGGCATACCTCAAGGATTTCGCCCATATTGGTGCTGCATAAAGAATAATATTTTTGGTAACTCCTGCCAGAATTTTTCTCTTTAAGTATCTCGGACCTCTTGTGTTTGACATTATACGGCACAGCGCTTTACGCCTTTACGTAATTCAAATGCTCCTTAAAAGATAGACGATTGTCTATAATAACGCCGAGGTATTTCAGGCTTTCCGCTGTTGTGATTGTACATTCTCCGATTTGAATATTTATCCTTTCTACAGTTCTGCGGCTTGTAATTAATACAGCTTCCGTTTTTTGATCGGCTAATGCTAGGCCTTGTGAACACAGCCACGATTTAACCAACTGTATGCTGACTTCTGAAACATTTTTTGCTTCTTCGGTTGTTTTTGCAACTATAACTAGCGCAATATCATCTGCAAATCCAATAATATTTGCTTTCTCTGGGAGTTTTAGCTTTAAGACACCATCATACATCACGTTCCACAGAAGAGATCCAGGCAGTCAGCGTTGCTGAGATACTTCAGTATGGGTCCCTCCATTAATCCATGGAGTTGGACAAAATACTGTAGCAGTACGTCGGTCTTCGGATGGAAAACTGGAGAATTCTTGGTTCCTATCCGAAGAACGGCGGTCTTGTCATGCGCTTTGTAATGGATGTAAGCGGGGAATCATACCTTCGCAGTCGAGAGAGGGTGCTTTACTTCGGATTAGGAAGGATATGCTTCCGAACCCCACCAAAGCACCAGTAGGAGGTAGGCAGCAGCAGTTCAGTGTGGTGCAGTTTAAGCTGCATCATTGTAGAGCTGCTGCTGCCGAACTCCTTCTAAATCTCTCGACCTTCAACACTGATATTGATATACTTATATAACAATAAGGTTGCTGGACTGAGCAATAACAACTACACTGTCCTCTCCGTCTTAAACGGAGACAAGGTGAGAACATGTGTAGTTGCAAAAAAGAACCTAAAACTATTTCTGGTATAGAGACTCTAAATCTGTTGTCAGAAGTGCATTTTCCAGACTGTACTGACCTAGAAGGTGATTTGCAACAAACAAATCATAATCAGGGCTGTACGGCACAGTACGAGCAACTGATTGATAGATTAACTATCATCCCAAGACTTAAATGGGCGATAAGCAGTTTCCAGCCCTATAAAACCCCGGGACCGGACGGCATTATACCGGCTATGCTGCAAAACGTGGCTGATTCGGTACTGTCATAAAGGAGATATATAGGGCCTGCTTGCGTCTATCGTACATACCTAACTCATAGAAGGAGATAACGGTGGCTTACATTCCCAAAGCTGGGAAGCCAAGTCACACAAATGATACAATGATACAAGGTATCCTCACGCTCACAGCTCACAGAGTTGTATTCGCTTTGCCGTCCCTTCATTGACAAAATGGTTTTGACAAACTTTGTATGTATATGTTACAACATACATACATATGTCAGGTTTATTTACATTTCAAATCTGAAACAAATTTAATTTCAAATTTTTAAATTTAAAATATTCAGACTTTGTCTTGTCTGTCCGCCCGTCTAAAGGATAACTTTCGAACTGATCAGCTGATGTGGTCCAAATAGCGGCCCTCGTCATATTTTTTCAAACCTTTAATCAATTTCGAGAATGGGGGATAGTTTTTACTTCTTCCCCCATAAAAGTTCAATGATTTTCGCTAAAATGAGGCATACGATAACTTACGAACGGATCAACAGACTTTGTCAAAAATGAATCCTCGTAATATTTTTTTCCAGACATAGATTACGGGTGGACTATATCGAGTCAGTCCTTCGAGTTCCTCGACACAAAGTTTTCGCTTAAGGGCTGTTCAAGAATCGTTTATAAATTCCTTGTGGTCCTGTTTCAAAGCTGGTCCAAAGCTTAAAAAGCCTGTAGCGAGCAATAATGGCTGGTGGTCACAATAATTGAAAGAGTGGCTGACTTCTCCATAGTCAGTTGCCTTGTTAATGTCAAGCATCCTTTTCCATATCGCTGTAATACAGAATTAATGCGAAGTATTGCCATCCACGACGTCACTGATGCGCATTTGAAACGCATAATACACAACAAAATGAGCAGCAGGTAGAAAACTGAGGTTGCTTTTGCAACGGTGTGCATTTTAAAGTACTTTTACAAAGCATGTGCAACAACTGAAACAATGCGTTTTTATGATGTTACGGAAGTCAGCCAGTGCCAGACATTGGTCCAACCCTTGTAAATCGGAATAGTTCTCTAAAACATGGGCATAGTCCCTGACATAATGACCCAAATCTCAAAAATTCCTACGGTGACAACTAAAACGGCTATTTGGTTCGATAACAATTGAAATGAATCCCCAAATTAGATCCAGCGTTTATAATCATGACTACAATATCATATTTTTTCCCTTGGGAAGGTTTTATTTTTTTAAAGACAAAACATACATAGATGCCGGTTTCCTAGGAAATACATATATGCTGTAAACAGATACGGCTGCAAAGCTTAAGCTAGTTTTATACACATATTCTTAAATATTATAAAAACTCATACATTTCTAATAAAGTTTATACAATTTCAAAAGTTTACATCTTCTTGGAGTGCAGCGGCGAATTTCTTCTTTCTAGCTTCAAAGACCTTCTGTAACTTTTTAGCGCGGTTGGCAGCAGCTTTGCTGGCAACAACAGAAAAGTGGTTCTTAGCCAATTCACATTGGATTGAGACGACGAACACGACCGAAGATAATCGCGTGGGTCACGAAGTACCTGCGGATTTCTTCAGATTTAAAAAAGCTATACAAATCGGTGTTAACAATCTTGGGATGAGGAAGGTTCTTCAAGGTGGAACTATATTTGTGGTATATGATAAGTGGTCCACGACGGCAGCGTATGGCACGGAATCTTTGGGATTAGTACACCTTTTGGATTCCAGTCCAGATCTTCAAGCATCTGCAAAAACAAACAGCTTCTTGGTTTTTGCAACTTTTTACCAAGGGAAATTCAGTCACGCTAGTAATTAAATTGGCTGATACATTAACTTTGCTGTTCCAGCGGCGGAAGTTCTTAGTAGAGACGACCATCAAGGCACGTGTTTCCAAAACCACCTGATCAGAGCGATTTATACCGCCGCCAAGGACACGGGAAATACAAGCAACAGCACGACGAGTTTGCCAAGATTCCGTAGAGGTTTGGTGACCTGTAACAAGGAACACACATTCAACATATGAATCAATTCATCATCACTCCAACCCATTTACTTACCGGCTTGTTTGCTGTCAGCATTATGCTTGTTGTTGGTTGCCGAAACGCTTTTGGTATCAGGACAATTCGTTGACGACATCATGGCTGTTCCTCCATTTGTTAATTGTTTTCCCGAGAGTGTCCTGAGGGCTGTTGTTACGGCCCCATACGGTCGTTTATTCGGGCCATCCGGTAGCTCCACGGTGGCTTCTCATGCTCTACCGACTGAGCTAGCCCGGCTGGCCCGAATAAACGCCCGTATGGGGCCGTAACAGTAATGGCGCCCAAACCAAAGTAACTTCTTTGAATTTCACTGAAGATAGAAAGCAGAAGTGCATAAAATCGAGGCACTTGAAAATAGCCAAGAATATAGTTTAAATATACCAAAATATCTACTCCCAAAACTAACAATGTCTAGCCTATATTGCAACCAGATATGTATTTATGGATTATGTTTAAATGTGCATTATTAGATGTAGACAAATTAGTTTTAGGATAGATTTAAGAGTAAGGTCATGTGCAATCTCTAGTTGTTTTGTGTAACTATGAATGTTTGTGTCGACCTGTCCATTGTTAAAGTTTTGTTTTGTTTGTTCTTTGAGTACCGAATGGTAGGAATAATGAGAGGAAATATGATAGCCGTTATAGGAATCAGATAGCCTGTAAGACAGAGTGTCATTCACCGAAGTGAAAACCCATGAAAGCGTGTTTTTTGAGAAGGTAAAAACAGAGCCATGGGACCATATTCCTAGGAGGGTATTCAATACAAGTATATGTTCGTGTTGTCCAGGTTATTTTCGGAGAAAAATAACACTTTAAGAAAACTATTTAAAACTAATATTGCGACAAAGAAAATGATCATTCATCACCCAAACCTAATGTTTGTGAGAGGAAGACAACAAATCCTACAGAGTTAGGTGATATGAATGACAATTGTTGGTGTTGTAAGACTCCTAATGTGCAACTCCCTCTGAAAATAGCAGCCTATATACCTCAGTGAACTAATATAGATAGATTTCAATAACAAAAAAATAATTAGACAATAATATAGTGATTATAGTGAAGTAATTAGCACAATTTAATCAAGATATTTCAGAAAAAAAGTTACAGAGAGTATTGGAGGATTCTAACAAATAAAAAAGGAACTATTTAGAGATAAATAACACTGGTTAGACTAATAAATACTCAGAAGCTGATTCCCAACGAACAACAGAATAATTTTTCCAATCAATTGAGAATTTTATAACCGTAAAGAAAAGTAGGATTAGGGACTGGAGTAAGGCTATGATAACCCGATCGGCTAGTAAAAGAACTTGGCCACCAGCTTTCGATACAAATTCTGACAACACAATTCATCCCGACACCGCGTCCAAAAAGAAGAAAATGGCCCAATCGCAAAGTAGTGATGCGAATCTAAATGCAACGATTCGAGACTTATCTGGCACGATAATACAGCGTCCAGGAAGCGAAAATCCGAATCTGCCAACTCAGCCGCTGGCCGCAACTGGGGGTGAGAACGGTGCCGAAAAGTTCCAAACACCTGACCAATCTCGAGCACAACCCTCAGAGAAGTTCCTAGAGGCAAAACTGAAGAAAATGATTAGCGATGAAATGAGTGTTATGAAAAAGACATTGGATACCTTGGTGAAGAGCGTCCAGAGTATGACGATGAATGGTAATAACACGGCTCAAAGTAGTTCCAATGGTAGTTCCAATAGTAATAGGGATGTCCCCCAACAGCAACCAATAGAAACGTCAACTAGGGCAGCGTATACAGATCGTGTGCCGCCGGGAACCTCAGGAAATAATAGCAATTACTATCCACCACCGTTCTTCAGCGAAATGATTAGAATCCGTGTAGACAAGTTCGGAATTAATTTTGATGGAAATTCTCAGAAGCTTACAGTGGAAGAGTTTATTTTTAGATTAGAGAGTCTTCAAGCCCAGTATGGAATCCCATGGGATGAAATACTCAGGGATTTTCGGGTTTTAGTCTCTGGGCCTGTACTGGAGTGGTTCTGGCAAAACCAAAAGATGCGTCTTGGATCCAGATAAAGGAAGCTTTGTTATGCCAGTACCGTAATACCAAATCCACATATGAAGCTATGCGAGATTTGGTGGAACGTAAGCAGTTGGCGAACGAGTCTATTGATTCATTTTTCCACACAATGAACCAACTCAGGTCCCGACTGGTACACCCTATAACTGATCAAGATATGGTACACATAATAAAAGTCAATCTGAAGAAATATAAAGATGGTGATATACCCAATGTCTGTAGCCACTGTCGAAATGTTGCGCATCGAGTGCAAGGACGCAGAAAAGAACTTCCCTAGGCGTGATGCCAGACCCATTCAGCCTCCACAGCGCTCCGGAAGACAGGTGAATGAAGTAATGCTTGAAGGGTACGAACCACAAGAGCCAAATGCACCAGAGAACAGTGTGGAAAACTTATCAGCTATCCACATAAATCACCAGCAGAGTCGTGTTGTGTGCTGGAATTGCCGCAATGTAGGCCACGTGTTCATGGAATGTCCGTCCACAGAACGCAAGTTGTTTTGTTACAGGTGCGGGAAACCAAATACGACCACTCCCCATTGTTCGAATTGCCAGGCGGGAAACACGAAGAGGGGCGTGGAGAAGCCGGGGGAATCACGTCCGTCAGACCACCCCGAGATCTAGACCAAATAACAGTAATTCCGCGACTAAATTCTGGAAATAAAGATCGTGTCAATGACTATGCGAGACTACGCCATACAATACCACTGGAAGAAAGATAGAAAAATTATGCCGAAGTTAGATCCAAAATATTTGCTTCTGGGGATAATGAGTATACTGTACCGAAACGCATTTTGAAAATAAGACAGAAAACGGCGGAAAAGAGAAAAACAAAACGGTTTTTAGCTGATTCTATTGTTAGAGCTGATACAAATAGTAAAGATCCCCGAGTGTATGCCCTAATCCGTCTGAATGGGAAATGCTTGAAGGGATTATTAGACAGTGGGGCCTCCGTAAGCCTGTTAGGTAAAGGATGTAGGGAATTGATGGAAGAGTTGGACATTGATGTTAAGCCAGTATTACATAATATAACGACTGCCAGCGTACAATTATTTAGAGTTATTGGGAAAATTAACCATAGGGTTGAATATGAAAACAAGCCAGGAGAAATACTTCTCTACTCATGCCCCGATTTGGAGCAAACCCTAAATTTAGGCATTGATTTTTGGAGGAAGTTTAATCTTGCCCCTGAAATAGTTGGTGTTGATGAAATTAACACTGAGAAAATAGTCGATGAATATAAAAATAGTGACGAAAACCATCGACTTAAACCCCATGAACTAAATGATGAACAGCAACGTAGATTAAACGAAGTGATCAAACAATTTGATACCTTCGAAGAAAAAGGGCTGCGTGAGGGAGATGTTGCAATAGAGGGGATTTGTGGGGTCCATCATGCTTTGGAATAGAAACCGAATGGACCATGGTTGGGCGGGTCAAGTGTGGGTCGAGTCATCAAGAGACCCAGATCTCCGAAAATATTCCCCGTGTATGTGTTTTGTAGAGTTTTGTGTAGTGTTTGTTTTAGTTCATATAAAAAATGATGTTAGGCCCTGGGTTTGTTTGGGTGGGTTAAGGACCGCCTTGAGAAGCCACCGTGAAGCTATCGGATGGCCCGAATAAACGCCCGTATGGGACCGTAACACTGTGATACAGAAAAACACTGTTTTTTTTACAGAAATTCTTTTTGCGCGCTGCTTACGACCTTTCTTGACAATTTTCCAATAATTATTGCATTCTGAAGTCCTGAATTACAATTGCCAAAAGAAGCACCAAAAAATCTTAATATGCATTCTCCCGAAATTGTGCCAAAGATTGTTGCATCATCACTTAATTGAAATTTATTTGTTCCAATAAAATAAAAATTATATAAAATAATATAATGTAAACAAACAGTAGTATGTTGTTATTGTTGTCATTGACATACAATAACAAAAACAACTTTCATTTCGTTTCGAATTCATGGTTGTATTTGGCAGCTCAAGTACGGTTTTTTCAAGTGAGATTACCTTCTTATTCTGCCATGGTCACACACTACCTTGAAATAAATGAAATTCTTGTGAAATTCAACCAGCTAAGGTCGAAGGTGGTAGCTTATGCTGACGATGTTATCCTCATTAGTGGCAAGTTCTTGCCTACCATATCAGACCTTATGCAACGTGCTTTAGTGCAGCTATGTCCCTGGGCTCGCGCCAATGAATTAGGTGTGAATCCAGCAAAGACGGAAATCATACTTTACACAAAAGAAGCGCAAACTTCCCGAATTCGTGCTACCAAAACTGGACGGTGGTGCCTTAAGACTTTTATCGGAAGCCAAATACCTCGGTGTGATCATGGACCAACGCCTAAGTTGGAAAAGGAACACTGAGGAGAGGACAAAGAGGGGTTTTATGGCACTCTATTCCTGCAAGAACTCCATCGGTAAAAATTGGGGCCTCAGACCAAAGGTCATACACTGGTTATATGATACAGTCGTTCTTCCCATACTTACCTATGGCGGGCTTGTCTTGTGGCATGCTCTCGGGAATAGTGCACTTCTGTCCAAATTATCCAGTGTTCAAATAGCTGCATCTCTGCTCATCTCTGGTGCTATCAGAAGCACGCCTCAAGCCGCCTTGAATGTGATACTTGAACCCCAACCCCTGGATATCACTACTCATTTTTAGGCGGCGAGGACGGCTCAGAGGGACAGGGGTGTGGCAGTGTTCACGATTTGGACATGCAAAGGTCCTCTCTCCTTTTACCGAACTACTTGAGTTCAGTGGACTCAATCACATTAGTGATTACACTGTGCAACAAAATGGAGCTCGAGGTCTGGGGGGTGGAAAATTCCTCTTGGGGGTGAAAGCCCTTGATGAGTATACACAGAACCCCGAAGGGCAGATTCGCCGTGAGTCGAACTTTTGAGTTATGGCGTGATGAATTTTTCACTGGAGTCCCTATAAACCATCAGAAATTAGCGTTATATCTTTGTTCGCTGTTGTTTTGGCTTATTTTTGATATGACATGTCTTCAATCAAATCTAATGAGGATCTTTTTCGTAGACATTTCGATCTTCTAACTCGATTCCTTCCATGTCCTTTTCGTCCTTTATTTCAAGAAACGCAATAAAAGTACCACAAGATGAAATTTTTCAGCTTCATGTTCTGCAGAAAATTTTAGGTACCGCTCTCATTGACAACTAATCGATATTGTCGCGTTTTCATAGTCGTTTTAGACGTTTACACTGTTTTTCTTCAGAAAAAAATATATTTTGTTTTTCTGTATATTCGAACAAAGATATAACGCTAATTTCTGATGGTTTATAGGGACTCCAGTGAAAAATTCATCACGCCATAACTCAAAACTTCGACTCACGGCGGATCTGCCCTTTGGGGTTCTGTATATACTCATCAAGGGCTTCCACCTTCAAAAGGAATTTTCCACCCCCAAAATTTTGGTTCACAGTGTTATATACCAACTTCACTCAACTTCAACCCAATAAACGTGACAATTCACAGCAGGGATGCCTGGTCCAGTGGCAGTCTGGCCATATACACAGACGGCTCCAAGATGGAGGATGGCACAGGAGCCGGGGTCTACTGCGAGAACCCACCAATTGAACAATCCTTCAAACTCAATGATGATTGCAGCGTCTTTCAGGCAGAGATTTTTGCAATTAGGAAAGCAGTGGAGATGGTCAAAGAACTTGGGAGTAGCCTTAAAGGCCCTCAAGTCGTGGACCAGTAATTCAAAAGGTATCCTTGACTTAAAAAACGCTCTACTTGAAGTACGTGATATCGTTGGTTTTTGCTGGGTTCCAGGACACAGTGATATAGAGGGGAACGAAGAGGCGGATGAACTAGCACGGGGTGGCTCTCAGTCGATTGACCTACCAGTAGAGTCATCTACCAGACCACCAAAGTGTTACTACATCCGAAAACTTCGCGGCTTCTTTCTTGAGAAAGCAGGACAAAGATGACAAACGGAAAATGGTTGCAAAGTATCCAAAGCAATCTGGCCTAGCTACTCTCAATACAGAACCAATTCTCTCTTTTCACTAAATAAGTTAGGGATAGACCAATGGACTAATCACCACACACCACCATATGAACATAAAAAATCTGCAGCTCTTACCACAGCCTCAGCAACCACACACCCACATTCATAACCAGCAGCCACACACCCACCTCCATAACCAGCAGCCACCTCTCACCTACACAAGTCTTCTTTTCATCACATCAAACCACTCTACATACACAAATCTGCAATAGACCAGCCACCGCTCATCACTTCAGAATTCTTCAGTGACTTAGGCGTGTCGCCCAGGGCGATGAAAACAGTCGCGGCGATAGTCGCAGAAGTCACCCTGAAGTGACCTCCGTTGTTAAGAAATGAACCACACCGGCGTGTCGCCTTGGAAGTCACTCCAGCGACATTTCCGCGATAGTTGTAGAAATTAAAAAATATATATTTTTTCTATTTATTTTTATTTAAATTTTTTATTTTTATTTATTTTTTATTTTTCTTATCTTTTAGAGAAATTATTCTTTGCAATTTCCACCTGCATTGATTTTGTCATTTTAAAAATGTGATGTCTTCTCGCCTGACTTGGGAAGCGAACCCGGGCCTTCAGAGTGCAAAGCGAGTATGCTTACCACTGCACCACCGCCTCATATAATCATCAGACAGAAAATGTTCTATATTTGTTCAAATGTGTTGAATCATTAAATAAATGTAAACAATCGCCTTGGAAGTCACTCCGGAGTGTCGGCATACGCGATAAAACGTATTCACAATAAGGCTATAGAAATTGTTTGTGCACTTCACCAACAATCTTCCTTGGCGTGTCTCCGGAGTGACCTCTTAGGCGAGGGAGTGCGAAACTCACTTCCAATTGCTGGCAGGGAATACAGTAGTTTTGACTTAGCTGCCAAAACAAGTTTTGCACGCATTTTGTGGCAGCAAAGCGAATTTCGCACTTATCTTTAGTATTTTTAGCTGCCAAAAAGTGGCAGTTATCCGATTCACCCACCAAAGAAAATGCCAAAGAATTGACTCTTAAATGTGACAATCAACTTTACCTTTCCTAAAATCCGAGATTTGAATAATTTGGAGTAATTGTTCCACAAACATCCCAGTAGGGACAAGGGAGACTTCATTCAAATTAGCTCAAGGATATGGGGCCTACTGTTTATCGCCAAGTCGGAACGGCGTGCCTTAAGATACCACTTGCAGAGAAGTTTTATATGGCTGAAATACTCAGGAAATATCGCCAACATAACTGAAGAATATTTTGCCACCGTGGAAAATTTTATGTTGCTTGGCCTAGGAATCGAACCACAGACCTTCTGAGTGCAAGGCGGGTGTACATACCATTACACCACGGTGGCACCCAACACTGAAACATATCATCAAAAAAAGTTCGTATTTTGCATTATTTCATAAAAAATAATTAATTTACAATTATTAACATTTGCTCCTACATCTTTCATCCAATTTCTGTTTGTAAGAAAAGAATGTTAACTTTTCATTGTGTTGTTGCAACAACCTGCATAAGTAAACTAAAAGAAACAGCCCTTCTAAGCCAACCCACTTCTAATAATTCTCACCATATGTGTTCAAAATCTTTTTATTGTTCTAATTAGGAATTTACTCAAGAAATTCAGGTGAGCTAACTAAGTTCGTAGAAAGAACTCCGACTCATAACATCATCGATTGTGTAAAAATTATCACGAGTAACGAACCCAGTTTTCTTCTGTTTCGCACAAAAAACAGTGTTCGGCAACTGTTGCATGACCTGATATTGTTTTTGGCTGGTAAATACAAAATCCTCAATGAAATTTGGTTATTCCTTCCAAATATTATTGGTAGTTAAATACAATTCGCAGTTATAGGATTGGCTGTTAAAAGTGTAATTTGCATTAAAACAAAGTTATAAAGCATTTTATCAGGCGTTATTGTGGCCAATCAAAAAAATCATCACGTCATAACTCATAAATATCAGCTATGGGATCCTTTGGGTTACTTAATATACTCAATATTGGCTTTCATTCCCAACGTGAATTTTTCACCCCTAGACCTTGACTTCCATTTGTTGTCACAGTGTAATCAGTAGGATATCCGAAGAGACCACAATGTCTTGACGGAGTCCAAAAGGTCCTTTAATAGAAGACAAGGATGATTTCTCACAAAAGACAAGATGAAAAACCAGTATACCTTGTGGAAAAACCAGTAGGTCTTCTGACAGAAGACTTGTAGGACTAATATAGAAGACGTAAAATGTTCAATTAAAACTCGATAGTTATAGAAATTTACTTTTGCTTGCAAAAAATTAAAGGATCAATTGGACCAAAAAATATTTTCCACATGAATTTTGTAATCAAAATAGAGTTAAAAAGACTAGACTTCAAAGGATAGTAAATATCCTGTGAATCGTCCTATAACTACCGTTCGCTTATATGTTTTCTTATAGAGTTGTTTTCAAATAAATAATGGTTTTTGAAAAAAAAATTGGAATTTAGTGTTAAGCGACCCATACACTATCAAATTGGCTTGTCCAGCCGATGAACCCCTTACGTATGTGTGTGCTTGATACGTGTGTAGCAAAGCCTTCAATCTGCAACCGAAATCATCAAATTTTCCTCTACAAACGAATGAACTTAAATTTTTTTTATTTCTTTCCAAACACAATGTTTTCTTATTTCAAAATTTCTTTTTGACAATTTTGAAAATAAACCATATTCAACGGATTTATTGGGTTTCATTTTGAAAATCAAAACTATTTTGATTTTCCTCAATCCATAAAATTCGCACACACATTCTAAGTCCCAATTTACATTGGGCGAGTTTACTTGCGGCAATTGTCATTTTGTGGGAGAGAGAGGTGAGGCATATGGTAACCCTTTGCCTCTCAGCACCCTCTCTCACCTACAAACTGACAATTGCCGCAAGTAAACTCGCCTAATGTAAATTGGGACTAATATTTTGAAAAATTTACACATACTACTACAAACCCAGCTAACATTTTTTTCCGAATTCGTTTCGAATTCGGACAGAATTTCTGAAAAAATATCCGATTCTGATGCCGAATTCGGTACGAAAGTTGTATGGACTGGTCACCGAATTCGGAAAGAATTTTCTAAGGAAATTCATAAAATATATTAGAGTTTCGCGACGAATTCGGTCCCTATTCGGAAGTAAATTCTTCGAAAATTTGGAGAAAAATTTAGATTTTCTGACAGGATTAGGTCCGAATTCGGAAGAAAATTCTGGAAAATTTGATGAAAAATTTAGATTTTCTTAGGAAAATCCGTCCGAAATCGGAAAGAAATTCTGGAAAAATTCGGAGAAAAGTTCAGATTTTCTGAAAAAATCGGAAACAATTCTGACGTTGATGCCTTTGATATTAACAAAACACGTGTCGTACTGTACAGAACAAACCCCACTCCGAGACAATTTTCTTTTAATGTGCTATTTTATGGATGATTCTAATTTCAAACTTTCTAATGATTGTGCCTGTTGTTATCATTTTATGATTAACAGTAGAACAGTGTGCAGTAGCATGTTGAAGCTATCAACACTAGCTTGAATTATTATATGTTGCATTTATGGGTGTTTTACACGATATGTTATTTTACATATGTGTTGTCACTTTGCGTATACATTTTGTATATAAAAAGTGACAACTCATATGTAAAAAACATATCGTGTAAAGTATGACCAGTCATTTTGTTCTTCGACATCAACCGAAAAAAAAATTCCCTTAGAATATCCATGTTGGGATGTACACGAGGAAAACACAAGAACACTTTTGTACACTTCGGTGGTTTATTCTAGGGGTAGGTAAGTCGACTAATCGATTAATCTTTTGGTTTAAAAAGTCTAAAAATCGAAGTCGACTTTTGACTGTAGTCGACTAATCGATTAATCTTTTGGTTTAAAAAGTCTACAAATCGAAGTCGACTTTTGACTGTAGACAAAATCGAAAAGTCGACCTTTCATGGCCGACTTTCGATTTTCCTTACCACAATTTTTTTAACACAACAACTTTTAAAATGACACCGTACTAATATCTCCGTTCTTGAAGAGTGTTTCGGTAGTCTCCGAGTTCTGTTTCATTAGTCTGTAGACTGACTCCTCGGACTCTGAAGGAAGATTTATCGGTCTTTGAGGACTGATTCATTAGTATCTGAGTGCTTGGTCTCTCAATAATGATCCTTTAGTTTCACCCTCTGTTGACAACAATAGGTCTGTACGATAACTCAAAAGTTTGTACAAATTTGTACAAACTTTTACAAAATGCTGTTCGATAACAAACTTGTTCAGTGAAAGAAGACTGGGAGGTGTTGCAAGTACTCGCAAGAACTTGCAAATACTTTTTACTTGCGAAGTTATCGAACAGGCCTAATATGTATCAAAACACCTCTAAAATCGATGTTAGTCGACCTTGTCATAATCGAAAAATCGATTATAGTCGACTTTGATCATAATCGAAAGATCGAAAAGTCGAGTTTTTAGTTAGTGTTGAAAATCGAAAGATCGAAAAGTCGACTTTTCAGTTGAAGGTAAAAATCAAAAGATCGAAAAGTCTACTTTTGGCTTCGATTACGCATCCCTAGTTTATTCACAACTGACGGTCATTCTACAATGGGTACAGGTACTTATATGTATACACCTTACAACATATTCAGGTATGTAAATATTTGCATTGGTACATTTCCAATACTCCTCCTCAATGGAAATATTTACATTTCCTTTTTACCTTTACAGTTGACATACAACTTACATTGTCATACAATGTTTTCTTAAATATAGACACACCGTAAATTATCTTACATTCTAGTATATACAGATACATATTTACATAATTCATTAATTTCATATTATCAACTATTTACATCTCAATTTGAATTCTATATTTTTATCGCCGTTTATCAAACATGTTCTGGACTAACCATTTTCATCAAAATGCTTCGCACTCTAGTTCGTAACATGTTCGCATTTTCTGTGACCAGTCTGCATTCACATTGGATTTCCTCTTATTGCTGGTTTCCCTCGGGCTGTACAAAAACAAATTTCCTTGTTTTCTGGCGAACATAACAGTTGTTCCTCTTTCTAAAATTCTTGCGCCTCTGTTCTCAAACCTTACTGTTGCCTTTTCTGCGATCTTGCCCACAGACATAAAATTGCACTGCATCTCAGGTACATACAGCACGTCGTTCAGCATGATGTCACAATCTGCTAGCCACACACTGCCTTTGCCTCTAGCAACGATCTTCTCTTCGCCAACCAAATCTATATTTTCTGTGTGCTCTGCAAATTCCCCGAACAAGCTTCTGTCGCCACACATATGACTTGATGCTCCGCTGTCGACGCACCACACGCTGGAGTTTAACACGCTCTTCTTGTTCGACGATTGCAGCACTGCATATGAATTTGTGTGTGTTTCTTCGCTGGACTTTCCCTTGTCTCCGCACTGATCGGCAAAATGTCCTCTACGACCGCAATTGTAGCATTTCACATTTTTATACCCTCCACCATAGTATGGAGGGTATATTAAGTTTGTTTTTCCGTTTGTAACGCATTGAAATACTCATTTGCGACCCTATAAAGTATATATATTCTTGATCAGGGTAAAATTCTAAGTCGATCTGAGCACGTCCGTCCGTCCGTCCGTCCGTCCGTCCGTCCGTCTGTGGTAATCACTCTAGCATCCACAAAAATGGAGATAGGACGCTGAAATTTTGGGAAAATGCGTCTTTTGTTTGCAGGCAGGTCAAGTTCGATGATGGGCTATATCGGTCCACGTTTTGGTATAGCCCCCATATAACGGTACCCCCCGATTTACGGTATTTTGACGTTTTTAGCTACATTTTCAGACCGATTTGGCTATAATTTGACATTTAGGGTTCTTAAGTGTCAATAAACATTTATAACAAAACTTGTGGACATAGGTCCACGTTTTGGTATAGCCCCCATATAACGGTACCCCCCGATTTGCGGTATTTTGACGTTTTTAGCTACATTTTTAGACCGATTTAGCTATAATTTGACATTTAGGGTTCTTAAGTATCAATAAACTTATATAACAAAAGTAGTGGACATAGGTCCACGTTTTGGTATAGCCCCCATATAACTGTTCCCCCGATTTACGGTATTTTGACGGTTTTAGCTACATTTTCAGACCGATTTGGCTATAATTTGACATTTAGGGTTCTCAAGTGTCAATAAACATATATAACAAAACTTGTGTACATAGGTCCACGTTTTGGTATAGCCCCCATAGACCGGTACCCCCGATTTACGGTATTTTGACGTTTTTAGCTACATTTTCAGACCGATTTAGCTATAATTTGACATTTGGGGTTCTTAAGTGCCAATAAACTTATATAACAAAAGTTGTGGACATAGGTCCACGTTTTGGTATAGCCCCCATATAACGGTACCCCCCGATATACGGTATTTTGACGTTTTTAGCTACATTATCAGACCGATGTAGCTATAATTTGACATTTAGGGTTCTTAAATGTCAATAAACTTATATAACAAAAGTTGTGGACATAGGTCCACGTTTTGGTATAGCCCCCATATAACTGTTCCCCCGATTTACGGTATTTTGACGGTTTTAGCTACATTTTCAGACCGATTTGGCTATAATTTGACATTTAGGGTTCTCAAGTGTCAATAAACATATATAACAAAACTTGTGTACATAGGTCCACGTTTTGGTATAGCCCCCATAGACCGGTACCTCCGATTTACGGTATTTTGACGTTTTTAGCTACATTTTCAGACCGATTTAGCTATAATTTGACATTTGGGGTTCTTAAGTGCCAATAAACTTATATAACAAAAGTTGTGGACATATGTCCACGTTTTGGTATAGCCCCCATATAACGGTTCCCCCCGATTTACGGTATTTTGACGGTTTTAGCTACATTTTCAGACCGATTTGGCTATAATTTGACATTTAGGGTTCTTAAGTGTCAATATACATGTAACACAAGTTGTGGACATAGGTCCACGTTTTGGTATAGCCCCCATATAACGGTACCCCCCGATATACGGTATTTTGACGTTTTTAGCTACATTATCAGACCGATGTAGCTATAATTTGACATTTAGGGTTCTTAAATGTAATAAACTTATATAACAAAAGTTGTGGACATAGGTCCACGTTTTGGTATAGCCCCCATATAACGGTACCCCCCGGTTACGGTATTTTGACGTTTTTAGCTACATTTTCAGACCGATTTGGCTATAATTTGACATTTAGGGTTCTTAAGTTTCAATAAACATTTATAACAAAACTTGTGGACATAGGTCCACGTTTTGGTATAGCCCCCATATAACGGTACCCCCCGATTTGCGGTATTTTGACGTTTTTAGCTACATTTTTAGACCGATTTAGCTATAATTTGACATTTAGGGTTCTTAAGTATCAATAAACTTATATAACAAAAGTTGTGGACATAGGTCCACGTTTTGGTATAGCCCCCATATAACGGTACCCCCCGATATACGGTATTTTGACGTTTTTAGCTACATTATCAGACCGATGTAGCTATAATTTGACATTTAGGGTTCTTAAATGTCAATAAACTTATATAACAAAAGTTGTGGACATAGGTCCACGTTTTGGTATAGCCCCCATATAACTGTTCCCCCCGATTTACGGTATTTTGACGTTTTTAGCTACATTTTCAGACCGATTTAGCTATAATTTGACATTTGGGGTTCTTAAGTGCCAATAAACTTATATAACAAAAGTTGTGGACATAGGTCCACGTTTTGGTATAGCCCCCATATAACGGTACCCCCCGATATACGGTATTTTGACGTTTTTAGCTACATTATCAGACCGATGTAGCTATAATTTGACATTTAGGGTTCTTAAATGTCAATAAACTTATATAACAAAAGTTGTGGACATAGGTCCACGTTTTGGTATAGCCCCCATATAACGGTTCCCCCCGATTTACGGTATTTTGACGGTTTTAGCTACATTTTCAGACCGATTTGGCTATAATTTGAAATTTAGGGTTCTTAAGTGTCAATATACATGTAACACATGTTGTGGACATAGGTCCACGTTTTGGTATAGCCCCCATATAACGGTACCCCCCGATATACGATATTTTGACGTTTTTAGCTACATTATCAGACCGATGTAGCTATAATTTGACATTTAGGGTTCTTAACTGTAATAAACTTATATAACAAAAGTTGTGGACATAGGTCCACGTTTTGGTATAGCCCCCATATAACGGTACCCCCCGATTTACGGTATTTTGACGGTTTTAGCTACATTTTCAGACCGACTTAGGTATATTTTGACATTTAGGGTTCTTAAGTGTCATTAAACTTATTTAACAAAACTTGTGGACATAGGTCCACGTTTTGGTATAGCCCCCATATAACGGTACCCCCCCGATTTGCGGTATTTTGACGTTTGTAGCTACATTTTCAGACCGATTTAGCTATAATTTGACATTTAGGGTTCTTAAGTGTCAATAAACTTATATAACAAAATTTCTGGACATAGGTCCACGTTTTGGTATAGCCCCCATATAACGGTAACCCCCGATTTGCGGTATTTTGACGTTTTTAGCTACATTTTCAGACCGATGTAGCTATAATTTGACATTTAGGGTTCTTAAATGTCAATAAACTTATATAACAAAAGTTGTGGACATAGGTCAACGTTTTGATATAGCCCCCATATAACGGTACCCCCCGATTTACGGTATTTTGACGGTTTTAGCTACATTTTCAGACCGACTTAGCTATATTTTGACATTTAGGGTTCTTAAGTGTCATTAAACTTATTTAACAAAACTTGTGGACATAGGTCCACGTTTTGGTATAGCCCCCATATAACGGTACCCCCCGATTTACGGTATTTTGACGTTTTTAGTTACATTTTCAGACCGATATAGCTATAATTTGACATTTAGGGTTCTTAAGTGTAACTAAACTTATATAACAAAAGTTGTGGACCTAGGTCCACGTTTTGGTATAGCCCCCATATAACGGTACCCCCGATTTCAGGTATTTTGAGAATTTTACCAACAAGTTTTAAGCGAATTATCTGTAATTTGAACATTTGACATTTGAAATTCTTAGTGGTCACCACACCTCTCCACCAAAAATTGTCAAGAAAGTCACCATATAACGGTACCTCCCGATTTTCAGTAATTTGATGATTTTAGCTACAATATTAAACCGAACTAGCAGTAATTTGACATTTGAAGTTCTTAGTGGTCGCAACACCTCTCCATCAAAAATTGTCAACATAGGTCCATGTTCGGATATAGCTCCCATGTAACGGTACCTCCCAATTTTCAGTAATTTGGCAATTTTAGCTACAATTTTTAACAGAACTAACTGTAATTTGACATTTGAAGGTTGTAGTGGTAACCACACATCTGCATCAACAATATAACCCAATATAACGATACTTCCAGATTTTCGATACTTTGAGGATTTTACTTAAAATGTTTAACCGAACGTTGGTCCATGTTTTTGTATAGCCCCAAAACAAACCTCCCGATTTCCGTACCTTAGCTTTATTTTTTGGACGAACTTTCTGTAATTTGAAATTTAATAGTCAACAAAAATTCTGCAACAAAAATTTTTCATTTAAGTTCATATTTTCGTATAGCCCGCATACCTCCGAACTAGCTGTTAATGACATTTGAAGTTCCCATGTTATGTACCAATTTTTGGTATTTTGAGGATTCTAGCTGCAATTTTTAACCGAATTAGGAGTTATTTGACATTAAAGGCTCCCATCAAAAACTGTCAACATAGGCCCATGTTTTATTATAACCCCTATATAACAGTACCTCCCAATTTCTAGCCCACCAAAAATTGTCAACAGTTAGATATAGGCACCATAAAAAGGGCCTCCCGAATGAAGCATTTTATGTACATTATCTGACATTTTAACGTACTCACTTAAAGTTGGGGACAGGAATGAATATTTTATGGTGGAGGGTATGAAAAGTTCGGCCCGGCCGAACTTAATGCTTTTTTACTTGTTCTTATTGTTACCTGCGCGCCTATTGCCATTGTTGTTGCTGTACACACGCTTGCTTGTGCGCTCACCGCCGTTGCTTTTACCTTTTGCACCTCGGTCTCTACATTGTGCTGCGTAATGTCCTGAACGCCCACAATTGAAGCATTTGAAGTTGCGATGATTTTTCTGCTTACTGGTACCTGCGGTATTGACTTTTCGACGATCACATTCCTCACCCAATTTGATCTTCAGGGTACTTAACTTTGGCAGCTCATCTCTCGCTTCTAGTGCAACAACTAGATTTTCATATGATGTTGGCAGGCTCGCTAACAGCATGATGACATACAGCTCCTCCTGTAGATCTATTCCAGTCTCTGCCAACTTTTCCACTATGGTCACAAACTTGCAAATGTACTCCTGTACATCTTCATCATCTGCCATGCGCATCTGGATCAGTTGCTTGAAGAGGGTCACTTTTCTTACCGGTCCCTTTGGTCTGTGTACCTCTTTCAACGCTTCCCACGTCTCTTTGGCTGTTGTGCAGGTCTTGATGTGAGCTATCTGCACCGGCGTTGCTTCTTTGCGCTTCCATGCTGCAACCTCGTTGGCATTCTTTTCATCTGGAACAGGCTTCTCCATCTCACCATTAACCACGGACCACAAGTCTTGATGTACCAGGACACTTCTCACTTGTAGACTCCATGAGTCGTAGTTGGTATCATCCAATTTCGCAATGTTGTAGAGCGAATTCATTTTCCTCGTTTTTCACTTCACAGCTGCGCACTTTATTTTCCCACGATTTAATTACTGCTCACTTTATGCACACACACTTTTATTGCTGCCTGGGCCCATAACCTGTTGGGATGTACACGAGGAAAAACACAAGAACACTTTTGTACACTTTGGTGGTTTATTCACAACTGACGGTCATTCTACAATGGGTACAGGTACTTATATGTATACACCTTACAACATATTCAGGTATGTAAATATTTGCATTGGTACATTTCCAATAATCTATTAGAAATCGGAACGAATTCGGAATGACGATTCTTAAGATTCTTTAGAAAATGTGCAGAGATTCTTAAAATAAACTTATAGAAAATCGGTCAAAATTCTAGGAAAATATTAGAGAAATCGGCCACATTTCTAAAAAATATTCAGAAAATCTCAGAAAAAATCTGATATCAGATCCCTCGGAAAAATTGTTAGCTGGGAATATTGACATCAAAATTTGATAGTGTATGGGTCGCTTTATATTCCCAGTTGTTCGGGTAATTAGGGAATAACTAGCAATTTTGCTGGCTACTGGTAACACCCCTAGTTACCACCCAATCTACTCGCAATGTTATTGACTGGTGAATTTAACATGGGGATGTCATAGGAAGGGGTCTACTGTCTCCTCACTGCATTACCAGTAACCATCCAATTCGATTGTCGTATGAAGGCAATTGTCTCTTCATTGCATTACCAGTAACCATTCAATTCGATAGTCTTCCGAAAACCACTTGTCCCTTCATTGCATTACCAGTAACTAGTCAATTCGGTAGTCAGAAATTATAGCCAAAATTACTAGTAAGTTGAAGTCAGATAAATGGGTAAATGCATATATGTATGCATTAGCCACACTTTATTTTATTGCATGGTGTGCAAAAATTTTACAAATGACAATATAATCTTGTATACTTATAGATATGACAGGTCCATCTTGATCCTTGATACTGGAACTAGAGCGTTACTACTTGATACCACGACTTATGTTTATTTGGTCCTTGGAATGTTTTTCTCGTGTTTTTTTTTTCGAACGTTCCCACGCCTCTCTTTCCCACCCCTGCCGACCGAGGGGGCGACCTCCCTTTTCGTAGGGATCGCGTACACACCATGATCCGCACCATGATGGGATATAGGAGGGAAATTCGAAAACCAGCTATAGAATCTACTTCATCAGCCAGTTTTAAAATTCATACAACTACTAATTATTTAAAAATAAGATTATATTAGATTTTATAACTTCCAAACTCGTGCAAAAGTCTACATTATAGTACATGGAATTAAAATCAATACACATTTTGCTAAGGATTTCACCCATAGAATAATTGGTACGGTGAAAATCTATATATAAGAATTGATAATATCTATTAGATCTAAAAGGAACATTTATTCTAATAGACGATATTAAGAAATCACACGGCACACTACCATTCAATATTTTTAACACAAACATAGTATTTAACATTATGCGTCTACTTTTTAATGTAGGTAGTCGAATTAATTTTAACCTGCTAGAGTATGAAGGCAGTTCAAAATTACTACTCCAATGTAATCCCCTCAATGCAAAAAGTAGAAATTGTTTTTGCACTGATTCGATTCTATCAGAGTAAGAAGCATATTGCGGATCCCATATGACAGACCCGTATTCTAATATAGGTCTGACAAGGGAAGTGAATAATTGCTTTGTTATATATGGATCAGAAAACTCTTTGGCCCATCTTTTTATAAATCCTAAGACACCATAGGCTTTATTTACCATAGAAATTACATGATTATTAAAATTTAATTTTTGATCCATTAAAATGCCTAGATCAACAAACGATTCTACAGAAGATAAAATAAAATCATTAATAATGAATTGCTTTATTAAAGAAGATGATCTGGAAAAACACATATGTTTACATTTATTCAAATTTAAATCCATACAATTTACCTTACACCACTGAAAAAGGTTATTTAAATCATTTTGAAGTAAATCAGCTTGCTTCACAGAATTATGGGTAATGAACAACTTAACATCATCGGCATACATTAGCAATTTTGAGTGCATTATTGAACTTGGTAAATCGTTTATGAACAAAAGAAAGAGAATCGGCCCAAGGTGACTTCCCTGAGGAACACCCGACGGAACTATAATCGATGTTGATCGACATCCGTCAAACAGAACTACTTGCGATCTATTGTGCAAGTAAGATGCTATCCACCTGACTAAGTTTTCATTGAATCCTATACAATCTAATTTATATAGCAAAAGCTTATGGTTGACTCTGTCAAAAGCTTTGCTAAAATCTGTATAGATTGTATCAGTTTGGTAACGTCGAACAAATCCTTTTATTACAATAGATGTAAATTGAATAAGATTTGTTATTGTTGAGAGACCACTACGAAAACCATGCTGATAAGGACTTAGCATGGGTTGAATTTTATTGGAAATTACTTCCGTGACTAATTTTTCAAACAATTTAGGAATAGCGCTTAATTTTGCAATTCCTCTATAATTCGAAGCATTTGATAGACTGCCAGATTTATGTAAAGGTATAATATAAGATGATTTCCATACAGAACTTAAGAATTATACTGGGAATCCCATCAGGGCAAAACCAGCAGCTAACACACAATTCATTATCATCCTTAATATTACATATTTCGTAGGGACAAGCCATCTTAGAATATTATTTTTAAATTCTTTAATGATTTCTTACTACGGTAACTGGGAATTCGACTTTCCTTATGTTAAATAAAAAGAAGCAACGTTGGTAACTCTGTATAGAAAAACAAAACAAATGGCCTGTTACCGTACTTTATAAAGTGGTAAAAATCGTAAAAGTTGTAAAAGTCGTAAACGATTTTCATATAAATTTTGTGTACGGGAACGCAAAATGTGTAAAAGTGGTAAAAATTGTAAAAACTTTTTAGTTCTGGAACAGAGCTAAAACCGACTAACGAAATGTTATAACAACAAATGAATAGAAAATAAAGCACACAAAGAAGATTACAATTATTAGCCCTGTTCCTTTACGTTCAAGAATCTTCAAGTTTTACAACTTTTTACTCGAAAAGCGTTCCTTTACTTCAGACACAATACAATTCATATGGGAGCAGTTTTCAACTTTTACTACTTTTGCCGGTTTTACCATTTTCAGAAGTAAAGGAACAGACCAATTATGAAACACAGAAAAATTGTTTTAGCACAATCAGGTTAAAAAGGTTAACATTCAATGCACCAATAAGCACAGCAAATAGTGAACACAGTTATAAAAATAATTAAACAATTTCTGATCACACAAAAACACAATTTACTAAGTAAAATCTAAATTTATTAAAAAAAGCACGGAGCACAAAAAATTTTGATAACTATTAAACAGGGTTGCCAACTTATAATAACCTTCAGGTTATTCAAAAGTTCCTGAAATAAAATGTATACAAGTTTTATGAAATGACGCGATAATGAATTCCGTCAAAATAGATATTGTTACGGAATTAGGTTTAACTAATCTCCGTGTAGACGTTGTTTTATTCCCCAGTACGATTTGTACCAAATAAAACAGGGTTCGTTTTAGATTACGTTTCTACAATGCTTTATTTACTTTATTACACTTATTCAGAACCAACTTTAATTACAAAGCACACAGCAAGTCTCTAGTTAGCACGCAGCTTTTATTTAACCGATCTGTTCAGTTCAACGCTTAAAACACAACTAACTCGTCATCGCCAGTTCCCCTGTATTTATATCCCATAGTCTCCCTGTTCGAGAAATATCTAGAGCATATGGCAACACCTCGAATCTGTGCAGCGAACACACAGACGCACATTCGCACTAAGCGAACTGACAAGGGAAGTGAATAATTGCTTTGTTATATATGGATCAGAAAACTCTTTGGCCCATCTTTTTATAAATCCTAAGACACCATAGGCTTTATTTACCATAGAAATTACATGATTATTAAAATTTAATTTTTGATCCATTAAAATGCCTAGATCAACAAACGATTCTACAGAAGATAAAATAAAATCATTAATAATGAATTGCTTTATTAAAGAAGATGATCTGGAAAAACACATATGTTTACATTTATTCAAATTTAAATCCATACAATTTACCTTACACCACTGAAAAAGGTTATTTAAATCATTTTGAAGTAAATCAGCTTGCTTCACAGAATTATGGGTAATGAACAACTTAACATCATCGGCATACATTAGCAATTTTGAGTGCATTATTGAACTTGGTAAATCGTTTATGAACAAAAGAAAGAGAATCGGCCCAAGGTGACTTCCCTGAGGAACACCCGACGGAACTATAATCGATGTTGATCGACATCCGTCAAACAGAACTACTTGCGATCTATTGTGCAAGTAAGATGCTATCCACCTGACTAAGTTTTCATTGAATCCTATACAATCTAATTTATATAGCAAAAGCTTATGGTTGACTCTGTCAAAAGCTTTGCTAAAATCTGTATAGATTGTATCAGTTTGGTAACGTCGAACAAATCCTTTTATTACAATAGATGTAAATTGAATAAGATTTGTTATTGTTGAGAGACCACTACGAAAACCATGCTGATAAGGACTTAGCATGGGTTGAATTTTATTGGAAATTACTTCCGTGACTAATTTTTCAAACAATTTAGGAATAGCGCTTAATTTTGCAATTCCTCTATAATTCGAAGCATTTGATAGACTGCCAGATTTATGTAAAGGTATAATCATGGCACAATTAACCAGGTAGTGGCATCGTAAAATTTTGAATATGTTATGTCAAAACTTTCTTTATGTTGTTGGGGAAATTACAACAAAAATAATTTTTTTATAAAGGGATTTGACTTTTCATATTCGATCAGCTGGTGTGATACCACTACCTGGTAGTTCTGCCATGGGTATAATATAAGATGATTTCCATACAGAACTTAAGAATTATACTGGGAATCCCATCAGGGCAAAACCAGCAGCTAACACACAATTCATTATCATCCTTAATATTACATATTTCGTAGGGACAAGCCATCTTAGAATATTATTTTTAAATTCTTTAATGATTTCTTACTACGGTAACTGGGAATTCGACTTTCCTTATGTTAAATAAAAAGAAGCAACGTTGGTAACTCTGTATAGAAAAACAAAACAAATGGCCTGTTACCGTACTTTATAAAGTGGTAAAAATCGTAAAAGTTGTAAAAGTCGTAAACGATTTTCATATAAATTTTGTGTACGGGAACGCAAAATGTGTAAAAGTGGTAAAAATTGTAAAAACTTTTTAGTTCTGGAACAGAGCTAAAACCGACTAACGAAATGTTATAACAACAAATGAATAGAAAATAAAGCACACAAAGAAGATTACAATTATTAGCCCTGTTCCTTTACGTTCAAGAATCTTCAAGTTTTACAACTTTTTACTCGAAAAGCGTTCCTTTACTTCAGACACAATACAATTCATATGGGAGCAGTTTTCAACTTTTACTACTTTTGCCGGTTTTACCATTTTCAGAAGTAAAGGAACAGACCAATTATGAAACACAGAAAAATTGTTTTAGCACAATCAGGTTAAAAAGGTTAACATTCAATGCACCAATAAGCACAGCAAATAGTGAACACAGTTATAAAAATAATTAAACAATTTCTGATCACACAAAAACACAATTTACTAAGTAAAATCTAAATTTATTAAAAAAAGCACGGAGCACAAAAAATTTTGATAACTATTAAACAGGGTTGCCAACTTATAATAACCTTCAGGTTATTCAAAAGTTCCTGAAATAAAATGTATACAAGTTTTATGAAATGACGCGATAATGAATTCCGTCAAAATAGATATTGTTACGGAATTAGGTTTAACTAATCTCCGTGTAGACGTTGTTTTATTCCCCAGTACGATTTGTACCAAATAAAACAGGGTTCGTTTTAGATTACGTTTCTACAATGCTTTATTTACTTTATTACACTTATTCAGAACCAACTTTAATTACAAAGCACACAGCAAGTCTCTAGTTAGCACGCAGCTTTTATTTAACCGATCTGTTCAGTTCAACGCTTAAAACACAACTAACTCGTCATCGCCAGTTCCCCTGTATTTATATCCCATAGTCTCCCTGTTCGAGAAATATCTAGAGCATATGGCAACACCTCGAATCTGTGCAGCGAACACACAGACGCACATTCGCACTAAGCGAACTAAGCGAACAACCATACTCACATACATACATGGGGGGAATACAATTGGACGACAAGCACAGTAATGACGTAACTACAACAACAAACAGATGCAAGAAATAAAGACGTGACAAACTAAACAATAATTACATGACTATGGCAAAACAAAATAAAAGCACATTAATGAAAGGTAAAGTAACATCTAGAATAATGAAGAGAGTTCTACATGGTAGTTGTTGTTGCTTAAATAAAGTAACTGCGTAATAAAAACTTTACGTTACAATTCAAATTTTCAAATTAACGGAAATTAAACTAAATTAACTTAAATCTATCAGTTACATTCGTAACAATATCAATACTTACCACATATATATTATAAATATTCTTCTTAAATCATCATTCTTCTTTATTCATCCTTTCTATGATTTAGATCGTAACACGTTCATTCTTGGCATCTTAAATTTTTGCACAACAAACGCATCAAAATACGTTTTTTAAATATGAATACACAATATGACAGAACATTTTTTTATATTTTGTTTAAAAAAGAAATAATGTCTAAAAAAGCGATTACAAGAGAAAAACATTGTCGATTACACTATCCATCAGTAGTCTATAAAACAGTCAATATATTACACGCCGCATTACCTGTAACTAGTGAATTGACATGATAGGAAGGAACGTTCATTTTCAGTGGCAAAAGCAGGCAATAGACCGGTGGTGCTCAAAATATTTTGAGCGAGACTTTCCTTTGCTAAACCACGACAGATAAGAAAAAAGAGAACATATGTTGTTGTTGCAGTCACGTTAACGTATATGGGTGATCTTGGCTGCTATAGACTATTTTGTGTGCCATTTTTGTGTGTAAAGTAACTAGGATCAATGAGTAACTAGTTACATAACTATGGCAAAGTAGACAATTGCTATTTATTGAACAACTGGGTTTCTATAATATAGACAAAAATTGCCTGGAGTCGAGTTATTTTTTTCGACTCAGACTCCAGCAAAATTGCTCGACTCCGGAACCCTGGTTCGCACTCACGAATGTAAACAAAACGAAACTAAACAGCTATCGATTATGTTTCGTTTTGTATTGTTCCTATGGAACATACGAAACGAAACCGTTGGAAACTATTCTTGTTCGATGAAAATTTGAAATGAAATTTGATATTTATTTCCTTTATAAAAGTTTTCATTTCAAATCTTCATAGAACAAGAATTAAGCCCCAGCTGATGTCATACATGTGAAAAAATATGGTGTAATATAGCCATTATTTAGTCGTGTTCGTCCATATTTACATTAGTTAATTTTCAGATTGATGGAGAGAGTGGTGAGGCATATGGTAACCCTTTGCCTCTCAACACCCAAGGAAAATTGCCTAATGTAAATATGGACTTCCTTTACGTGCCTGAGGTTACCAGTTTTTACCCGCAAAGTGTTCCCTTAAGGGGTGTTTACACAAGCCATTAATGTCATATGTCCCGAAATAAAAACATTCCATATCTGCCCACACAGACAATGTGGAGACGTAGTTTTACTGCATTTTTTATTGGTGTGGACGCAAAAAGTAAATGGCGTAAGAAAAATCCCCAATATTGCACACATTAGCGACTGTATAACGATGGAAAATTTCAGGTCATATGGCATTGATGGCTAGTGTAATCACCCTTTTACTTTTAAAAGCTTACCATATATATGAGAGCAGTCATGGCACAATTACCCAGGTAGTGACATCGTAAAATTTTGAATATGTTATGTCAAAACTTTCAGCCCTATTCTGAACGTTCACATGGGAGCGAAATTTCCCATTCCCACGTTTTCCATATTCTCTACGACGTGGGAACAGCAAAACGTGGGAGCTGAAATTTCGAAATTCGAAATTAGTTACACCAAATTATTATAGCATACTTTTCGGAGCTGTAATTTTGTTTTGTAATACAAAATGCCTATTTGCATTGAACTCGCGGTTTTTGAATTAGATTAGCAAAAGCACAACTCACTTAATTCAACAACCGTGCATTGATTTATGGATTTTTTAAGTGAATGGAGTCAACGATGTGTGGTGTTGTTCTAATAAGCACATTTTCTTCAGAATGTGCGAAGTGGTGTAAGCATTTTTTAATTAGTAGGCAAACACAATTTTCGTGTATAAAGTAATAGGAACTTTTTAAGTTTGTAACGAATTTAAAAATTGTATGTTGATACGGAGTAATTTTAGTTAGGGGTTTAACGAGTATATCGATAGCTTTACTTATTCCTAATGATCGCTAGAACTCGTATTTTGAATATTCCCAGCAAAATAAATTGGAAGTAGTGCAATGTGGACTAGTTCTGTCACGGCATGTTTTGATGCAGTTCAACCGGAGTCGTGAAAAAGGCACTCCAGTCCTCACATTTTAACCGCATTTGGATGCAATCCAAAGAATCACACCCACTTGTCACATTTTAACAACATCCGGATGCAGTTCAGCGGAGTCGTGAAAAATGCACTCCAATTCCTCACAATTTAACAGCATCCGGATGCAGTCCAAACGGAGTCGTGAAAAAGGCACTCCGTTCGCTACATTTTATTAGCAGTTGTTAGAGATCCCTACAAGTACATAAATCAGTGTGTACATCTCTACAGGCAGCGGCATACGTTTTATAAAAACACTGTAAAAAGAAATAAGCGTGTTAAAATTTTCAAAAATTTGCTAATACATACTACAAAATATTTAATTTGTGAACATTTTTCCGGTAAGTCACGAGAAGAAAATTCCCGAATGGAGTGCTGTTGGAGTACATGTCGAAATCTTAACTGGTGATGGGAAGGCAACCTATTTAGCAAATGAAGTAAAAACAGTTCAGCTTGGAACAAATGGGAGCGGAGGAAACACGCATGTTTGCGTTTGAATGCAATGGAGAATTTTCATAATTTGTGTTAATGTAATAAAGTTCTTAATATTTTTGTTTTACACAAATAATAAATGCATTTTATTTGTTCTGGCATATTTTGTAATGGCTTGCACAATTTGCACAATTTGCGCAGAATGCCTGTATCAAAACACGTGCTTTGGACTGCCTCCTATTCTACCCCAAAGCGTTAGTTAAAATGCAATGCCAAAGGGTCAGTTAAAATGCAGTGCCAAAGGGTCAGTTAAAATGCAGTGCCAGAGCGTCAGTTAAAATGCAGTGCCAAAGGGTCAGTTAAAATGCAGTGCAATGGAGTGCCTCTTTCAGTAGTCACGCTCTTGAAAAATTCATGAGTGAAAATGCATAATTTGATGCACTTCCAGATCACTTGTACATATCATTTAACTGCCTCTTTGGAGGCAAACTTTTTGCTGGGATTTTGCTGGGATCCCTATATGTACATAAATCAGATTGTACATCTCTACAGGCAGCGGCTTTCATTTTCCAAAAAGAGATAAGCGTGTTAACATGTCCAAACATTTGTTAATACAAACTAAATAATATTTAATATTTAAATAATATTTAATTTGTGAACATTTTTCCGGCAACTCACCAGAAGAAAATTTCCGAATGGAGTGCTGTTGGAGTACGTGTCGAAATCTTAACTGGTGATGGGAAGACAACCCATTTAGCAAATGAAGCAAAAACAGTTCAGCTTGGAACAAATGCAAGCGGAGGAAACACGCATGTTTGCGATTGAATTCAATGGAGAATTTTCATAATTTGTGTTAATGTAATAAAGTTGTTAATATTTTTGTTTTGCACAAATAATAAATGCATTTTATTTGTTCTGGCATATTTTGTAATGGCTTGCACAACTTCCGCAGAATGCCTGTACCAAACACGTGCTTTGGACTGCCTCCTATTCTACCCCAAAGGGTTAGTTAAAATGCAATGCCAAAGGGTCAGTTAAAATGCAGTGCCAGAGGGTCAGTTAAAATGCAGTGCAAAAGGGTTAGTTAAAATGCAATGCCAAAGGGTCAGTTAAAATGCAGTGCCAAAGGGTTAGTTAAAATGCAGTGCTTTGGAGTGCATCTTTCAGTAGTCACGCTCTTGTAAAAATCATCAGTGAAAATGCATAATTTGATGCACATCCAGATCACTTGTACATATCATTTAACTGCATCTTTGGAGGCAAACATTTTGCTGGGTTTTTAAAAAATTCAAAAAAATAAATTCGGATATTTTTCTCGATTATTACATATTTTTGCGTATTATTACATATCGTCACCATAAATTTCCGAAGACGTATCTATAAAAAAAAATACATTTTTGATGGAATCTAAAACCAAAACACATGCCCTTGCAAAATTTCAAACTTCTACTTTCAAAAATAACAATCCTGTTCAAGAAAAGGCATTTCGGAAAATGGAATAGCATTGCAATAATTTGTCATATATGTATGTACTAACACGTTTTCAATAGAACGTTAGTCGTCTGGTTTAAAAAAACCCGAAGGTTATATTACGAAAATAAATAAAAGTTGTAAAGATTGTATATATTATGGTTATTTTCCAATATATTTTAATAATTATTGCCAAAAATTCGTTTGAAACTGATTTGTTTTTTACTTGCTGTGCTGCGTTAATAGAATCAACCAAGGTACTTTTCTCGTATTTCAATACTTATGGTCTGTTCCAGAAATGCAAAAATCTACTAATTTTTACTCCTTTTTTTCTTTTGTTCGATAACATAAAGGAAAATTTTTTATCGGTTTAAAACATGTTAGATTCTTGCAGGTTTTTGTATCATATAAGAATATGCAAAATCCGAAGTCTACTAATGATATATTTTACAGTACATTTTGTATGCTTTTATTAAGCAAACACATGTCGATTATAAATATTTGCAATAATTTTGTCGTGTAGATGTCTTAAAATATGAAATTTCATAAAAATATGAAATTTTTTTTCAAACTCCCACACTGTTTGCTGGGGAGATTTTTCCCACAAAATTCTCCCACAATTCAAGATAGAGAATCAGCCCTATTCTGAACATTCCCATGGGGGCGAAATTTCCCATTCCCACGTTTTCCATATTCTCAACGACGTGGGAACAGCAAATGATGGGAGCTGGAATTTCGAAATTCGAAATCAGTTACACCAAATTATTATAGCATACTTTTGGGGGGATGTAATTTTGTTTTGTAATACAAAATGCCTATTTGCATTGAAATCGCGGTTTTTGAATTAGATTAGCAAAGCACAACTCACTTAATTCAACAACCGTGCATTGATTTATGGATTTTTTAAGTGAATGGAGTCAACGATGTGTGGTGTTGTTCTAATAAGCACATTTTCTTCAGAATTTGCGAATTGGTGTAAGCATTTTTTTTAATTAGTAGGCAAACATAAGTTTTGTGTATAAAGTAATAGGAATTTTTAAGTTTGCAACGAATTTAAAAATTGTATGTAGATTCGGAATAATTTATATCGCTAGTTTTACTTATTCCTAATGATCGCTAGAACTCGTATTTTGCATATTTTTAAAAAAATTCAAAAAGAAAAATTCGGATATTTTTCTCGATTATTACATATTTCAGAAAACGTATCTCAAAAAAATAAATAAATAAATAAAATACGTTTTTGATTGAATCTAAAACTAAAACACATGCCCTTGCAAAATTTCAAGCTTCTACGTTCAAAAATAACGATCCTATTCAAGAAAAGGCATTTCGGAAAATGGAATAGCATTGCAATAATTTAGCATATATGTATGTACGTTTGTGTGATAGTTGTCGTGTCGTTGAGGAGACTAACACGTTTTCAATAGAACGTTAGTCGTCTGATTTAAAAAACCGGAAGATTATATTACGAAAATGAATACAAGTTGTAAAGATTGTATGTATTATGGTTATTTTCCAATATATTTTAATAATTATTGCCAAAAATTCTTTTGAAATTGATTTGTTTTTACTTGCTGTGCTGCGTTAACAGAATCAACCATGACTCTTTTTCTCGTATTTCAATACATATGGTCTGTTCCAGAACTGCAAAAATTTACTAATTTTTACTACTTTTTTTGTTTTGTTCGATAACATAAAGGAAAATTTTTTATCGGTGTAAAACATGTTAGATTCTTGCAGGTTTTTGTATCATATAAGAATATGCAAAATCCGAAATCTACTAATGACATATTTTACAGTACATTTTGTATGCTTTTATTAAGCAAACACATGGCGATTATAAATATTTGCAATAATTTTGTCGTGTAGATGTCTTAAAATATGAAATTTCATAAAAATATGAAATTTCTTGAAAATTTTTTTCAAACTCCCACACTGTTTGCTGGGGAGATTTTTCCCACAAAAAGACACAAAATTCTCCCACAATTCAAGATAGAGAATGTATACTTTTTCCCATGGGAACAAATTCCCAATTCGAACTTCATTCAGAATGAGGGGAGATGGGGAATGGGAAAAAACTCCCACAAAATTTTATTCAGAATACGAAAATGTGGGAATGGGAAAAAATTCCCAACTCCCATGCGTTCAGAATAGGGCTGAATGTCTTTTTTCCCATGGGAACAAATTCCCAATTCGAACTTCATTCAGAATGAGGGGAGATGGGAAATGGGAAAAAACTCCCAACTCCCATGCGTTCAGAATAGGGCTGTTTATGTTGTTGGGGAAATTACAACAAAAATAATTTTTTTATAAAGGGATTTGACTTTTCATATTCGATCAGCTGATGTGATACCACTACCTGGTAGTTCTGCCATTAGAGCAGTTCACCAATTCTATCATTTTTTGCCAATGTTACCATTATTAAATGTTAAGGAACAGACCATTTTTGTAGCAGTTGTTGTTGTAACAGTGTTTTATTATTATGTTTGTATGTTCGTTCTCCTGTTCAATCTGGCTCTGGGTCTATCTCCAGTTCCAGGAAAGTGGCTACTTCGATGGGTTGTAATCACAGATCCACTGGAGTTAGATGAGTAGGTTTGGCGGGCAGTTGAATAGGTGCTTAGTATCGTGATGGCATACTGGGCGGATGTCTTGCACGGTGCGATCAATTCCCGCCAATTAGGAATTTAGGCGACTGCAATATCCCGAGCGTAATTGAGCCAAAACTACTCTGGTTTGTCGTGCAAACTGAGATAGATGGGGGATGTACTCCGATGACTGCATTCACACAATAATTGCTTATGGCCTTGGCAACTGTGACCGTGTGAATACTGTTCAAACCTGCCTGATATGCCTGTTGATCTAGAAGTTCTCTCCTATATTGCTGGACCTCCATCTCTAGAGCATGAATATCCTTCCTGATATGTCTGGGTGTATCGGTGGCCAGAAGATGGTGATTGGGATGGCTCTCATTATCAGCCCTATTCTGAACGCATGGGAGTTGGGAATTTTTTCCCATTCCCACATTTTCGTATTCTGAACAAAATTTTGTGGGAGTTTTTTTCCCATTTCCCATCTCCCCTCATTCTGAATGAAGTTCGAATTGGGAATTTGTTCCCATGGGAAAAAAGTATACATTCTCTATCTTGAATTGTGGGAGAATTTTGGGTCTTTTTGTGGGAAAAATCTCCCCAGCAAACAGTGTGGGAGTTTGAAAAAAAATTTCTAGAAATTTCATATTTTTATGAAATTTCATATTTTAAGACATCTACACGACAAAATTATTGCAAATATTTATAATCGCCATGTGTTTGCTTAATAAAAGCGTACAAAATGTACTGTAAAATATGTCATTAGTAGACTTCGGATTTTGTATATTCTTATATGATACAAAAACCTGCAAGAATGTAACTGTTTTACACCGATAAAAAAAATGTTCCTTTATGTTATCGAACAAAACAAGAAAAAGTAGTAAAAATTAGTAGATTTTTGCAGTTCTGGAACAGACCATATGTATTGAAATACGAGAAAAAGAGTCATGGTTGATTCTGTTAACGCAGCACAGCAAGTAAAAACAAATCAATTTCAAAAGAATTTTTGGCAATAATTATTAAAATATATTGGAAAATAACCATAATATATACAATTTTTACAACTTTTATTCATTTTCGTAATATAACCTTCGGGTTTTTTAAATCAGACGACTAACGTTCTATTGAAAACGTGTTAGTCTCCTCAACGACACGACAACGATCACACAAACGTACATACATATATGCCAAATTATTGCAATGCTATTCCATTTTCCGAAATGCCTTTTCTTGAATAGGATCGTTATTTTTGAACGTAGAAGCTTGAAATTTTTAGTTTTAGATTCAATCAAAAACGTGTTTTATTTATTTATTTTTTTTGAGATACCTCTTCGGAAATTTATGGTGACGATATGTTAACACGCAAAAATATGTAATAATTGAGAAAAATGTCCGAATTTATCTTTTTGAATTTTTTTTAAATATGCAAAATACGAGTTCTAGTGATCATTAGGAATAAGTAAAACTAGCGATATACTCGTTAAATTTTTAAATTCGTTACAAACTTAAAAGTTCCGATTACTTTATACACAAAAATTATTTTTGACTACTAATTAAAAAAATGCTTACACAAATTCGCACATTCTGAAGAAAATGTGCTTATTAGAACAACATCACACATCGCTGACTCCATTCACTTAAAAATCCATAAATCAATGCACGGTTGTTGAATTAAGTGAGTTGTGCTTTTGCTAATCTAATTCAAAAACCGCGAATTCAATGCAAATAGGCATTTTGTATTACAAAACAAAATTTACAGCTCCCAAAAGTATGCTATAATAATTTGGTGTAACTAATTTCGAATTTCGAAATTTCAGCTCCCATGGTTTGCTCTTCCCACGTCGTTTAGAATATGGAAAACGTGGGAATGGGAAATTTCGTTCCCATGGGAATGTTCAGAATAGGGCTGTATGTTGTCGTACTGGAAGAATCTTTCCCTCCTCATGTAGATGGTCCACTGTAGAATTGAGGAGGCATCCTGTTGCTGTTCTCAGGGCGGACGTTCTGACAAATTTGAATCTTATCCCACTGCGTGTCACATAAATTCGGGGACCAAACTGGCGCCGCATAGCTTACCACAGACAGTCCTATCGCTTTATACGTGGTCAACAAGGTTTCTTTATCTGCAGCCCAAGTGCTGCCGGCTAGGGACTTGAGGACCTTGTTAATACTTTTCAGTTTATCGCTGATAGCTGTGGCATGCGAGGACGACGTGAAAGTGGTGTCGAATGTGACCCCTAGAATTTTGGGGCAGTTTGTGCTCGTAACTCTGTTACCTTCGACCCTGATATTCAACTGTCTTCTATACTGCGCCGGCCATGTGGTGAACAGAGTGGCCGTAGATTTAGTGGCGGATATCTGCATACATGTACATGTGTTTGTTTTGTAGCAGTTGCTGTGTACAGCTAATGTTTTTATACCACGTTTGCATTTAACCGGATTTAATAAATTGGGTTCCAAATGTCATTTCCATAGAGCAAACATCAAATAAATCCTCATGAGTAAGGTTAACCCGGCAAAAAGCTCTAATGCAAACGCCGTTTTAAATGCTGGCTTTTAAACCCTGCGTAAAATATAAAATTACACTATAACAATTTTTTCAAATATCTTTAATTTCCACTAAATGTGTAGATCGGGAGTTGCCTTACCTACCAATTCTTTTAAAAGCAAATTTGCCATTAATAGAGGGAATAAATTTATTTTTATTGAATACATTGAAATGCATACATGAGTTTTTTGTTTTATTTTTGATTGGTTTCCTTATAATTTCTTGGATTTTACGATTGTTAAATAATAAATAAGATACAATATACGTAAATTTAAATTTAATAGCAGCATTTTGTTTTGTTGGTGCACTTATGGGGGTTCTTTATATTATATAAGCAATATAAATAACTATTCATCTCTCGTCATATATAATTTTAATTATTAATCCTTACAATTTTATATTTATTTAAGCGTTAAATAAATGTTGCTGTGTAAATGTGTGTGTGTGTTGTTTTATGGTGTTTATTGTTTGTTGCCCTACCTATTTTACTTTTTCTTTAAAGTAAAGAATGACCTACGCTTTGGTTCGTCCTTTTGCGATGTGGCTGGTAGCGTCTGGGATCGACTTTCTGCAACAGCTGCCGAATCACTTTGGGCCTTCAAAGCAGAGACCCATTGTGACATTTCATTGTCATCATGGGCTTGCAACAAGAATTCACCGCCGTTTGAAAGTCTGTTGGGTAATAAAAAATAAAATATTTTTATTCACAAATATAGAAGGAATAATGAGTTATACTTACTTGACTCTTAAAACGTGCTTCTTCTTTGTATAGTCGCTGGCAATTTCAACAGAAGCTCCTTGCAAGTCATACACCGGTTCTCCGCGGAAAGTTAATTCAGGATTACTCTTGTAACCCTTTTGTTCTTTGAAGAAGGAAAGGCGCCCACTCTTTGCAACTGTATAAACCTGAAGGAATGCAAATGGAAGAGATGCGGTGAATGGAATAGATCGCCGGAATTTCATGTCTATTGATGTAGTGTGTTCATAACTAATACTAACCTTGTCCCAGGATCTGTTTGATGCCTTCTTTGTGGTGGACTCCCATTCGTGTTTTCTTGTCAAATAGCCTTCATGAGCTTCGCCACTAGCAGTAGCAGCTCGTTCTGTAAACAGTACCAATACATATTATTAAATCATAGTTATGTCAGTTAATTTATATAAATCAATTTAGTATGCATAGCGTGAATATAGTAAACAGTCCACTTGTTGGTGTTGATTATACCTGTTTGTGTTTCTGCAGTGCGCTCAACTTCGGCTGTAGTATCAACCACAGCTAATGTTCCACGAAGCATTAATAAAATTTAAAATGTTTAAAATAATAAGCAATAGACAATATTTCAAAGTCAGCATCATATATGGTATATTTAGTTTCTACTTCAACAAAAACAAAAATGTATATTCCTCAATAAGCAGTAAGCAAGGTAAATATTTCACATGATACAATTACCAAGTGAGCCAGTAAGACCGGGTGATATCTTCTCCTGTTATCAAGATGTATTTTGTTTTAACAACTTAATAACAAATATATCAGTTCAAGTTTTGTCATTAAGATAATACTAAGGTCCGAATTCACCACCTGTGTAACCTTACTGAATAAACCTTGCTTATTTATTTGTCTTGGCAGTAAGATTGCATATTCCCCATGTTGCCTTAATCACTTTGATTCTATAAATGCATATGTACACAGTATTTGTTTATATCATGAACATTGCATGTAATCCCAATGTAATTGGCCAAAATATTGTTATTTTTCACAAAAAATAATTTGCTAACACTCTCGTTATTTTATGTTTCGGCAATGTCAACAATTGTTTACTGATAACGAAATTGATAGATCAAAAATAAAAAGTCTATTGAAATCGTAAGTGACATGCAACAAATCACTGAAAGCAGCTGGATAATTTAAATTTCGTTCCGATGTTTATAATGAGAATAAAAACACATCTGCAAAATTTGGTAGGAATCGGTTCAAATTTATATATAGCTTTCTTATACATATATGTTTCATCCGGTTTTATTTGTATCCGATCGCTTTAAAATTTGATTTTTGTAAATCCTGTTCAAATTAGAATCACTTCGATGTTCGAAATAGAACTCCTCTGAAACGCTGGACCTAATTTGATAAAAATTTGTATGTAAATTTGTTAGGTCAAAGAATAGGTAGCAATGTAGTTTTTATACCAAAAATGGAGGGGAGCGAAATCTAAGAGATTACTAGACGTATTGGAATACAATACAATGGAATACAATAATAAATTGATGTTTTGGAAGTAGAATACTGCGGTCGCGCCCTGTTTTTATAATTACGGGTTAAGATCTCTAAATTTCATAGATGTTTGTAATTCCAGATACTAAATTTAAAGATCTTGAACATAAAAGATTTCAAGGCGAAATCAACTGATTATTCCAACGGCAATTCATCAAATGGATAAATCGTTTCTTGTACGAGTAGCGTTGTTAAAGCGTTTAATTGTCGAGCGAAACAATCAAGTTTTTCTTTTGACTGCATTTTATAAAATTTTACAATGCAAGATGTACTAACTTTGACAGCCCGGGATGCCATCATGAAGGTTGAAATGTTTTTCTTTTTAAGTGGTCCCAAGAGTTAAGAATCTAATTCCGTTACTATTTTATTCAAATATATGACTTGAAAATAGACTTTTTCCTTAGTAACCTGTCATTGGGCCCATAGTGCAGTAAAGAGGCTGCATAACTATTTTTTTTTTTTTTGAGTTACATACAAAAATCGTTAAAATTCCCACGAAAGTGACTACACCTATTACCGATTAGTTCCTCAAATTGATTTTAATGTGCAATTCTTGACTGAAAGGTTTTGTGTGTATAATGTTTTTCATTTTCAGTCAAATGTAGTATCAAATTAAAGCTGGCAGGCTGTATTCATATGCCACGAAATAAAAAAAAAAAAAACCAAAAGAGTTTGTCAAAATTTCTACCAGTACGCTACTACTTGTTAAAAATGATTAAACTTACACAAAATGTATGTGAGATAGTTTGATGTGATATGATAAAAAAGCAAAACTTACCAGCTGCTTCTTCGGATGCTGCCACATCGACAACATCACGTCTCTCAGCTTCACGTTTAGCCTGTTCCGCCGCTTCAGCAGCTGCTTTAGCCTCCATCTCTTCCTTAATACGTTGTCGCTCTGCTTCTTCAGCCATTTCTTGGCGTCTCTTCATTTCTTTAAGCTCAAACTAGAGAGACAAAGAAAACAAATCGGGTAAATAAAATAATAATTATTAGACGTTGGTTGTGTATTAACGCACTGTTGTTAAACGCTCAAGTGCACTGAAACGCTCTTCTTGGGCCGCAGCAGACTTTTCAAATGCTTCATGTTTCTTGATTAGATTTTCAACTTCGTCAATAGTATGACCAAGTTCAGAGGACAATAGATATGGTTCTTGGGCTATCAACCAAGCTTCAGCAACGGCAGCATCTCTGGCAAATTGATATACTTCGAGAACTGCAACGAAATTCATATTCAGATATTGCTTCGAATATATGCATGTACTAAAAACTTACTTAGTTGTAAATTCTCCCAACGTTCTTCCCATCTTCGTAACAATGCGTTTCGACTGTTATTCAATTGCAAAAGTCTGTCTTTAATATCGGCCGATGCGTAATGGTTACGTGTCAGCAGTTCTTTGCCCAGTGAAATACAAGCTGAGAAATTGTCTTCACGTGTATCTATTTCAGCCTTTAAGCTCTGGTGGTTGTTCATTAAAAGCTCAACGCCTGAAACATCACGGGGCTTCTCAGAGGTGTTCATTTGTCGTACCAAATCCTCCATCCAGATCATCAGAATTCGTACCATGTTGAAGAAGCGGAACAAATCACCTGTGTCAGCCAATTTCTGTTTTCGGGCATCGCACATGGCCTGAAGATTCGCCCATGCATGTAATACCTCCATTTCGCGGTTTGTGATTTCCTTTGCCTTATCGCCAGCATAGGAATCTTGCAACTTCGCCGATTCTTCTTGGATTTGTTGTACTTGGGCATAGAGCGTCGTTAGGTCTTGCATGAAATTATAGTGCTTACGTTGGAGGGCAGAAACGGAGCCGGCATCGCGACCCAATTCATCCGAAACACCATGTTGCTTTTCGATAATGCGGCTGAGAACATCTTTGCAATCGTGGAAGAACTTGTGCAATTCGCGGGAAGCGGCAAGCATTTGTGTGCGCGTTTCGATTAGTTCCAAAAGGTCTTGCCAAGACTCATTAAGATTGTCCTTCCATTCAGCTATTGTGGCCGAGTCTGAGTGACCAGCCTGGATGAGGTTGTCGGCAATGCTGTTAACCTTGGCGACACGTTCACCTCCAACGGATTCTGTATCACGAGCAAATTCGCTAAAGCGCTCAGATAACAGTGTCACATGATCATAATCTTGACCTAGTTCCTGGGAACCAGCTACTACTTCACGATCGGCAATCCATTGTTCTAAATCATCCACCTCACGGTTGAGCATGAACAATTGAAGTGCTTCATTGAGGCGAGCCCGTCTCTCACCAGCCAAGTCTTTAAGACCTGCATACAATTTGTCCAATTGCGACTGTTTGACAGCAACAGCATCCACACTCGACACATCGTCGATGTTGAACTGACTTGCCACTTCACCCAATTGGCGAATAGTGTTGGCATAGTCTTCAATAGATTGTTCCAGGTTTTCGTGTTTTTTCATAAGGTTCTGGGCACTGACTTCGTCTTTGCCACGATCCTCAACCATCATGTACAATTCCTGTTCACTCATCCACGATTCAGCTTCTTGGGCATCAAAGAAGTACTGTTGTATTTTTTCGGATTCCAAGAGATTCTTCTTGCGATTTTCAACGGCATCTTTCAGTTCTTGCCATTTTTGTGTCAAGTCGCTGATTAGAGCCTCGAACTTCTTGGCATCTTCGTGGCCTTCATCAATAAGTTTGCGTCCATTATTGCAGATTGCATTGATGCGTGGTTCATGGTTGTCGATCTCTGTGGCTAATGATTGATTCTTCTTCTTGAGAACATGTACATTGAAGAGGGAGTTGCCATAGTCGTTGGAATTGGCAACAGGCAGTTTTTCGTTTATCCACAATTTTTCATCCTCGATGTCGCGACAGAATTGGAAAGCTTCTTTTTTCTTTTCCAATTGTTTTTGGCGTTCGATCAAGGGTGCCTTTATCTTTTCAAAGCGATCGAGTACAGCGATCTTTTTGGTTACAATAGGCTCAATCTTTTCTTCGGGTACTGTCTTCTTAAGGTATTCTGTCTGTTTGTCGATTTCCTCCACTTGACGTTCCTTGACGGCCATTTGTGTCTGTATCACGTGTTGTTTCTGCATCAATATGTTCACAGATGTCAAGTCGTTGCCGGTATCAGCACTGACAATTTGTTTTTCTAATTCGGTAATGTACGAGTCAATATCGTCGCATGTCTGTTGGACGAGTACTTCGCGATTGGCATCGAATAGCATGGCACCCTTTTCTTTGGTGTGGGTTTCAAGATCCTCAAATTGTTTTGCTAATTCCTTCAATTTTGGTTCAATAACATCCTTAAATTCGGGCTTTTCCTTGGACAATTCCTCAGCGGCCTTTTCTGCCTCATAGAGGCGTTCCTTGTTGGCAGCAATTTCAGCTTCGAATGCTTGATGTCTGGTCCACTTGGAATGGATAGTTTTTGCACTTCTGTATGTCTCATCCTGGGAGGTAACATATTTCTCTTGAACCCATTCGGATAATTCGTCCAAGTCTTGCAGGAATTCGTGAAGTTTGACTTGATTTTTCAACTTCTCATGTTGTTCCAGAGCTCTTCTGCGGTTATCTTCGCGACGACTTGCAATGTTTTCGGCACGCTTACCAATCTTTTCGGCATCAAAGTGTTCTTTCTCAACCAAAGTTTCCGCTACTTGCAATAGAGTATTAATTTTGTCGTCGTTGGCGTCCATTGTGGTAAGGAAAGCCTCGTGACGTTTGAGTTGATTTTCGGCCTGTTCCAAATTAACAGGAGTATCATCTTTGCTAAGGAAATGTTCTTGTTGGCTGAGCAGTACCTCAGTTTGACGAGCATCACGGTTGAATAGCTGCTGGTCAAGACTTTGTGATAACAATACTTGACGGTTCTCCCACATTTGATGCAACTCCTCCCAGCCATCCTTGAGAGCCTTCAAACGCTCACGCAAGAACATATATTGTGGATCATCGGATGTGTTCGATTCTGAAGTCAAACGTTCGCCATACTCCATCATATTCTTATAATCTTCGGTATAGTTATCGATTTCTTCGCGAATGGATTGATGCTGATTGAGCAATTGTTCAGCCTCTGGCAACGACGTTGGTGTATCTTCGGAAGCCACATCGGTCTGTGTCTTGGTCAACCAGGTCTGGAAGTGGTCCAAATCTCTCAAGAATCTGTGCAAGTCGCCGGCCTCTTCCAATTTTGAGTCGCGCTCCTTCAGCATTTGAGTCAATTGCTCCCATATAAGTTCTATTTGCGCAATGCGGTCGCGAATAATTTGTGCCTCTTCAGGATGGTCACCCTCAATGCTGTCGGCTTCTTTACCAAGACTAGAGAGTTTTGCTTGGATAGCAGCCAAATCACGTTCCATGCCACTCAATCTTCGCTGCAATGTCATTACACCAGTCAAATCCATTTCCAGACTGTCAGTTTCAGTGAGAATACGTTTCTTGTCCTCAATCCAGGAGATTGTTTCGCGACATTCAATGTAAAACGTTTGAACGCCATGAGCAGATTTAAGCTCATCCATTTTAGCTTCAGCCTTTTCACGCAAATTCGACCATTCCGAGTTGAGGCGATTTTGTCGTTCCAAAATTTCATCGGAGTTGGGATGTTCAACATGCAACAATTGTCTGGCCAATTGATTGACAACAGCGACACGAGAAGCGTTGGCGTTCATTTCTTTGTCGAAGCCTTCGAAACGATGCTTCATAATTTCAACGTCTTCAATGTCTTTTCCTGGTACCATCGTGTCCAACATCTTGGTCTTTTCTTTGATCCATTGTTCGACACCATCAGCTTCAGACATTAGTTTGTAAAGGCTGAGAGCATCCAACAAGCGCTGCTTGCGCAATTTACCTAGTTCGGTGAGTTCCTTGTAACGGGTGTCGATGGCTTCAAGGCGTTTATCGACGTTAGCCTTCTCCGTTTCATTGAGTTTAAGAGTCTCGGCCTGCTTGTGAAGAGCATCGATTACTTCAGCGTAATTCTTAAGCTCATCTGCAACATCTTTGTGTTTCTTAAGCAAAGATTGGACATTTGCTTCGTCACGGCCAACATCTTCACTAGATACAATACGTAATGTATCCAACATCCAGTTGTCAACATCATCAGCATCAGCGAACAATTGGAAATACTCAACGGCATTTTCAAGACGTTGACGTCTGTATTTTGTCAAGTCAAGAAGATGATCCCATTTAGAAAGAATTTCCTTAAGACGGTCCTTTATTCTATCGGCACCAAAGTGGCCTTCGGTAATAAGTTCGGCTCCAACCTTTGCGACATTCTGCAACTGAGGATCATGTGAAGTTATCTCCGACTCTAAGGCTTTGTGTTTGCTAAGCAACAAGTTCACAGTTGTCAAGTCATGACCGATATCGTCAGTAGAAACAATTTGTTCCTTCTCCTTGATCCAGTTCTCTTCATCGGCAGTATCCCAATAGAATTGCCACAATTTGCGACTCTCTTCCAAACGACTGCGACGTTCAACTGCCAAACGCACCAGTTCAGCGTATGCATCCTCCAATTGTTGGACACGACTTACGATAATCTCAGGATCACATGGTTTATATGACTCTGGATCGTCGCTAAGGAATTTCTGCGAATTTTGTACTACAACTTTAACGCGTTCGCCCAAAATGTTGATATCGGCTTCCACCAAAGAATGTTTCTGCAAAAGATCTTCGACACCCATCAAATGTTTGCCGTAGTCATCAGTCAACAACAACTGCTTAATTTCTTCCATATTATCAAGAATGTACAACATTTCCTGGAAGTTTTGTTGTAATTGAAGAGATATTTCCAAACGCATTCGACGAGCTCGCAAAAGCTCCAACAAATAGTTCCACAGGCGCATTACATTCTCCTTGCGTAATAAAATACGCTTCACATCGTGATAGCGTTCTGATTCCAATTCATCGCAAACAGCCACCACGGCTTGAACGCGTTCTTCATAGGCGAATATATCTGTTTCGATGGCCTCGTGTTTTTTGGCGGCAGCTTCGACCGCAGCCAAATCGAATCCAAAGTTATCTTGGCTAACTAAACGTTGATTCTCCGACAACCACGTTTCACGCATAGAAGCTTTGCGATCAAAGCGTGCTGCCAATTGCTCCAGTTTCTCTTGGCGAATCAACTCTTCACGCAAAGCCAATTCACGCTCATGTTCAGCCTTTTCCAAACGTTCCCAGGCTTTGTTAATGTCCGAGATCATTTTGCCCTCCTTGGGAGTATAGGGTTTCTGATTATTAGCCCTCATTTTCGATTGTAGCGTGAACAAGAGCACTTCCAAATTACCCTTCTCAACAAATTTGGGTGGTTTTTCTATGGTGCGGTAGTTGGAGAACTGGGCCAACTGACCTTGCACACCAACTAGGGAATTCTCAAAGACACGTTCACCCAAAGCTTGGATTGTTGTCTCAATCCATTTCAACAAATCGCTTGTAAAATGTTCATAGTCATGAATCATTTTGTCATTTTCCATGGCTATGCCAACGACTTTTCCAATACGTTTGCCTTGCACAGTCTCTTGCTTCAGCTTGCTGAAGTAGTGGTAGTAGGTAACCACATATGTTATGATCGACTTCTCATCAGGATGCTCTACAAATACATCTTCGGCATCCAACAGCTTGGCCAAGCCAAGTTTATCCTCGGCCACGTCAAAGGCATTGTTCAAGTTATGAATTGGATTCGTTTTAGACAATTTTTCAAATTGTACCAAATCAGGACGGTGTTTGTGGATAATAGCGTTGAAGGCGAGACCATCACGCCATGATGTTGTAAAGTTGCGCACATTGACATTGTGATATCCTGCTGTTTTCATTTGACACCACAACAGTAAAGCGTCCTTGGCTGACTTGGTTTCCTTATTGTCTACTTCTTCAATAGTAATATCTTGGATCTATGAAGTTATGATTAGAATAAAGGAATAAAAAGGAAAATTGAAAAAAAAAAAAATATTGACCGAAATTTTTTCATTAAAAATTATTAATCGAGGCTGTACTTACTTGGAATCTCAAAATTATGGTCCAAATTAAACCTAAATTTAACGATGCATTACCATCGACAATATCGTGGGAACCAATATTTTCCAAATGTACACGTTGCTCCCGTAAAAACTGCAAGGCTTTGTCCACGTTTTCCAAACAGTGAATTCTCATTTTACCTTTTGTTGGCTTCGGCAGTCGTTCACCGGACAAAACTTCCAACAATTTTATTAAATGCTTGCCATCACGCATATCAACGTACAGATCTGATATTCGGCAGTTGACACGGCACAGGTGCGAATTCACCCATTTAGTGAATGTCTTCTTTTGTACGCTTTCACGTTCTTCGGCCAAGGCCTTAATACGTGAACGTTCGAATAGTCGTGAACTGGAGTTACCACCATCGTATTCATATTCGTCGATGTATTCGTTGCCAGGACCCTGACTAGGGTCCCATCGAACAATTGAAATGTCCGTCGTCATTGCTTTCGATAGTCAATTTCTACAAATAGACAAATTAAAAAGCAAAAAATGATAAATATCAGTGAAAACTGTTCAACAATTTTTACTTTGAACATTAGGCAACAAGTCGAAGTTATGTTCTTTTCAATCGACCATTGTTTATTATCTAACACGAAACACGTCATTAAAACGATTTGACCATGACGTCAACAAAAATATGAAATAATTGACACACATATGTATGAAGTAATATTTTATACAATTAACCAATGCTAATTAAGTAATCTATTATACATATGTAGCTGGAAATAATGTATAATTCCGACCCACAACCTACATATTAGCATATGTCGGGATGATCTCATATTAAGTGAAAATATTCTCATGTTGCTAAATAAAATAAGTAGTTTCTCTAAAATATGTGCAATTATTAAAGCCTAATTTAATTAGCTGTCACAATTAAAAAAGTCATTGGTTCTCCAATTAGAGTCAGTCAGCACGGCCAAACTAATTTGAAAAGGGGAAATTTGTTGGGGGGCGGGTGGTTTTGTTTGTTACAGAAAAAAACTTATTCGCTAATACAAAAAAAGGCAATTGAGATATTCTATATTCTATCCTCGCCTATACATACATACATATTCAATGTACTGTAAATCAACCTGATTTCAAATTACGTGATGCACTTTGTCCGAACTCATTCAATTCATACAAAATCACGCTGAATATAAAAAGTGCTAAAATAAGTTATGCATTTCCAAAAACTGTCATTCCAATGCCTGAGTTTAGATTTTCACTAAGCATTTTTCCTTACGGCAATTTTTAGTCTGCAATTTTTAGTCCCTCTCTCACCGTTAAACGCAAAGAGAATTATAGCCCAATGTAAATCTGGACTAAAAAATGTGCTCGAATGTTTTATTTTCGAAATACCTATTAAATTTAAAATTATTTCAAAAATTCACTTCCCACCAAAATTGTTGTTGAGGAGGCGTTTTGCAGTAATTTCTCCTATAAGAAAACATGAAGGCAAATGATTCATAATATTTTTTAAACAAACACAATTCCAATCAAAAATAAAATAGGTGTGAAAATGTGTGCTTAGCACTCAATTGAATAAAATTGAAATTTTTTTCAATTGTACATATTTCATAATACTCCCGACGCAAGTTTCAACTACTATCTATACAAAGAAATAACATACAGCATTATTGACATATAAAATATTTAGAGGCTACAAGTTAGTTTGTTCTTTAGTGCCTTTAACTTATCGTATCAAATGAGGGAATCAGTTAGAAGTCAATAGATAAAAACACCGATTAAACAAAAATACACACTAAATTGTTTCTATTCTACTGTGAGAATAAAATGCAAAAAAAGTCGCACACACACAAATGTACATACTGTGTTTATACATTAGGGATGACCGAATATATTAAAATTTGTTATAGTAATTAAAACGTCTTTCTTTTTTGTTTATATATATGTTTTTAACGAATACTTGACATCCGCAAATGTATAGCTTACTTACGTGTTTGCGCTGTAAGTACTTAAAGTCTTAAAAAACTATTGGCTATAAAATCAAGTCTGACTGGCATATTGTAACCGTTCGAGGAACCACTGTCTTAAGATATTGTGGCAAACTATTGAAAACGCGGGCAACCCTCACAAAGCAGGACTTCTTGAACAAAGGAGTCTTATTGTCAATATGACCTCATGCGTTTTTTATCTGTCTGAAGACCCTTCATTGCAGCTTTTTATACCGTACACCACTATGTGGGGAGGGTATTATAAGTTGGTTTTGGCCAAAAAGTTTGTAACACATCGAAATAATGGTCGTAGACCTATACTTATACTACCAAAATATGTGTCGACGAGCTACATATGTGTGTTCGTCCATCTGTCCATCTAAACCTTGTAATAACGCTATATTTCGCAATTTTGATTGGAGGGGAAAAAGCATATTGATTTTGGTGACGGTCGGATAATATTCAGGGGTCTAAATGGGCAAACAACTCATCGTCACGAAATATTGAGGGTTAATGGAGGTCCCCGAGAGGAAGAAGACTACAGATTTTTGTGGTGGACGGCTAATATTTATGGGTCGGCAAAAACTTATATGAAGAAAAATTCAAAGCTCAGGTATTCCAATTTCCACTTTGTGGAATTTTATTTCCACTGCGGATGTTTTTTCTTTTGTTGAAAATATTTCAAAACTTGATATTGATAATGAAATTTTACCATTTGAGCTTCAAATTACTCAGTACCAAGTATATTATAGACAGTAGTCAAATTTTAGTTTTAGTTCAGTCAGCCCTAAGTCATTTGGTGTAAAAGTCAGAGTGGCTGATAACTTTATTATCTCCCTAAAGGAAATGTTTATTAGTGAAAAGCTTATGCAGAGGGGAAGTGATGTAGGATATCACATAGTCGGTGCGTTCCATTGATCACTTGTTTATCACTGAACTTTATAACATTCAATACTGTTAGGCCATTATTAGCCACAAAAGTCATAAGAATGCATAATGACTAAGTTACAAAAAATAATTAGTTTTATAGTATGTACTGCTTTCCCAATTTCAATTCTTTGTCAGCCCAAAGCAGGAGCAGGATTTGCAAAAAAGCCCGTAGTATTTTGATAATTTGTTGTCATAAATGGACAATTAGCATGACATTTTTATAAATTATTGTTTTTGTAATTCTTTTGTTGTCTAAGGCGTACTTTACACGATATGTTATTTTACATATGTATGTGTTGTCACTTTGCATATACCTACATTTTGTATATAAAAAGTGACAACCCATATGTAAAAAATAAACTTATCATGTAAAGTACCCATAACTGTATGTTAGGGTACATATGCATGTTTCCAATCAATCAAAATATTAATTTAATAATATTTTTGTTCCGGTTTCTGTTTATTGATTGAGATTGAGGCATGTACCTATGTAGTACATATGTATGTAGATCCACAACATTATCAATCATAATTTCCTACTAAAAAGCTCTGAAATAGCCAGATCAAAAGTACAATTGATTTTATGGTTGCGGCCTCCCCTTTTGCAAGTGCAATTTCATTTTAAACAAAAAAGGGTTGCCAACAGCCACCTGCTGCAACCATTGTTGTAATACTCGCTCTCATGTAACGCAAATAACCATTATACCTATACCGATGTGCAGCAAGTGTACTCATACCAAACATACACAATGTACAGTGTACGTATGAACTTAAAATTGCAGTTCTTGTCATCAGATACGTATATATGCTGTTGGGTGGATGTGGGTTAGGCCCACTCTGTGACATTATATTTTCACGAGAACTTGTTGTTGTTTTATTTTATAGTTGTGACGAATTGAATTTAAAGAAATTCGAAATTCCAATGAAATGTATCTCATTTTTTTCAAACATACATACATATGTATGTAGGTAGGTGAGCATGAATGTTGTATGTTTTTTCTACAATATGTGATGTGTAAACTTTTAACAATTAATTAATGTAGATTCATACTACTGGCCCGACCTTTGACTTGGCCCCAAATTGAACATTTTCATATCTTTTTTATACATATTTAGGTAGGTACAATACATACATACATTCATTCTCGTATGAATATCGACACAAAAATACTACTAATTGCATATCCAATTTAGAACGACATCCATGCTATCCATGTTTGTTTGTAAAACTTATGTCAAACACTTAATATTTGTATATGCAAGTTTGTATATGGTTTATTACATACATTCCAAATACAGATGTAAGTAAGTATGTATGTACATACATATATGTATATTCTTTCCGCACGTACGTATGAAATCATTGTGAAAAGTTCATGTCGTATGGAGGACAGGGTAGCAGACGACATGATAGAATAAAAAAATGAGCTCATTCGCACTCAACAAACTGAAAAAAACTCTCGATACATTACGGTCGGTCGGTTGGTTGTGGTGTTGTTGGTGGTTGTATAGTATATTTTATGTGTGCTTGAGTGTTTTGTATCGAAGAATCAGAAGCAGCCGCGACGAATGTATACACAAAAGAGAATCGACAAAGAGCTAACTGGTAAGTAAAATGGAACAAAATAAAAACTTGAATACTACATTCAACTCTTATCTATTACGTAATTTCTCATTCTTTTTTTCATACACTTGGAGCAGAGCTTAAGCATCACAAAATACATACGCTCGTATAAATATTAAAAATATACATACTGACTGTTCTAAATAAGTATCTGTCTGGTTGTTCCGCTGGTGACAAGCAAACAAACAAACAAATATCAATGAATTCATCAACATCATACACAAGCAGCGAATTGCGTGAGGAGTAGTAAAAACTATAAAGGGCAAACAAAATGACGAAGCACAGAATTGCGTATTCCTGTCACCGCCTTATTTTAGTTTAAATGCTAGAGAGCGAGAGTGGAAACGAAGAGAGAAAGAAGCAGCAATAAAATAAACATTCATATTTTAGCAATTTGTATTTGTTTTGATATTCTTTTCGCATTTGACGACGCTCCTTTCGTTCCAACATTGAGGCAATCATGCTAAGAAAATATTCAAGATTTTCATTTGTAGAGGTATTGACCCAAATTGTAAATGACAGCTTATGACGAAAGGTCATGTAAAGGAAGAAAATCTAAATGACGGAAAACTTGACAACGTCGGTAATAACGATGACACATGATTTCCTCCTCTTTTAAATTGATTTTTAGTAGCTGTTTTTTTACTGTATACTTATTACAATCGAACGTGACAAATATGAAATAGTGCTTATAGGTAGGTAGACCCTCTACAAAGTTGTGATATTCAGCAGTCGTAAGGGGGTTTTTAAGAAACAACTTGTTTAATTAACACTATTTATTTCACCTTATTTGGATGTCTTAACTTTAGACATTAGCTTATCACTAATGAACGTTTCTTTAAACTTTGTATCGATGATGGGGTAATATGTATTTTAATATAGGTACCACAATTTTTATGTTCAACAAAATTGAGAAGGTTTCATACTATGTTTCTCAAGCAATGTAATCGACATTGACAATATTCACCTTTTCACTTTCTTCATTAAATTGTATATTTATCATTATTAAAAAAATGTGCGTTGGGTTGATAGGGCTTGAATTTATATATATATATATATATATATATATATATATATATATATATATATTAGGTCGGGGCAATTTGTGTGGAAGGAAAAAAACCTTAATAGGCCCTTCGCGATTTCAGACTTATACCACTATAACTTAGCCATTTGTTAACCGAATGAAAACAATAGCTTATTCAAAAGATATTATTCACCCCTTTAAAAGGAAGAAGGATCAAAAGAAATCCGTTGTGGAAAAAATAAGATATGCCCGTTTAAATTTGAAAATTTTGACTACTTTTACCGTTATAAGAAAATAATACGAAGCGACCCAAACTAACTAAAAGCATTTTCGTTCTCCATGGATCCCAACACGATGGAATTTTGCATCAGAACGCTTGAATATTTTTCTGGTCAACTTTTGTAGCACAGTGTCATTTATCGACATTTTCCGAAAAGTTTGCACCTTTTTAAAACCAAAACTGCCTGAAAAAGCGTTCCAATGCTTTTGCGATGTATTAGAGAGTTCTTAATTACTGTCTTGGCTACAATTTTTGTCTTTGCGTTGGCTCGAATATCTGAATGGTTTGGCTGCGAAGATGTCAAAAGAACGTAGAGAAAAAAAACTTAAAGTCAAAATCGGGAGGCTCGATTTTCATCGTAGACATATGGTCAAGTAGACTTTTTTGCTCAGTTCAATCCCGGGAATCGGAAACAGGTTATATAAACTAGGGCGGGCCATAAAACGACAAAAAAAAATTTCAAACGCCTACCACCTGAATTGTTTCCATTTGATCCAAAAACTTTATACATGAAATTTTATGGCAATCGGTTAACGTTAACCCGTGCCACCAGAGGGATATTTGTTTTTATAGTAATTTGTATGGAACATTTTTTAAAAATACATTGTTGTGGCTAAAAGCTAATTTTACAAAATATTGTTAAAAAAATCGGCTCCTATAGACGAATTCTAGGTATTTTGGCCCTATATAGATGTACCGAAATCTTATCCGATTTTCACAATTTTTTTGTAGGATTCGTTTCTTATAACTTTCGAACAGATCAACCCATTCAGTCCAAAATTTAACAGTAGTAATATTTTTTGGAAATCCACAATAGTTCATACTTTTTAGCTATAATGGTGCGCGCTCTCGAATGAAGTAAACGATTTGTTTCATACTTTGCACATCTAGATCAGATGTTCAATCTAGATCTGGGTCTATCTCCAGCTCCAGGAAAGTGGTCGCTTCGCCACAAATCCACTGGAGTTAGATGAGTAGGTTTGGCGAGGCAGTTGAAAAGGTGCTTTGAGTCGTGCGGGCCCATGCCGCATACTGGCTGATAAATTGCAAGACGCGATCGATTTCGCCCAATAAGAATTTAGGCGACTGCAATATCCCGAGCGTAGGTGAGCCAAATTTACTCTGGTTTGTCGTGGCAGCTGACGCTCCTTAGCTGCGATAGATGGGAATGTCCTTCCAGGGCATTATCCACACTCTATTTACTTATGGCCTTAGCAACTTTGTCCGGGTGAATGCTATTCAAACCTGCCTGATATGCCTGTTGATCTAGAGATTCTCTCCTGTATTGTTGGACCCCCTCTAGAGCATGAATATCCTACTCGATGTGCCTGAATGTGTCGAATGTGGACTATATAAGTTCACTCCTCCTTTAGCTATAATGGCGCGCACGGTAACTATCGAATGGAGTAAACGATTTGGTCCATCGTAATATTTCTACCAGACATAGATCAGGTTTGAATATGGACTGGATCGGTTCACTCCTAGGGTACCACCCACCACATTTATTGTCCAATCGATGAAAACATTTTACCAGTTCTTTGTAGTGGCTAAACAAGTAATCCTACAAAAAATTATGAAAATCGGGTCAGATTTTAATATTAGCTATATAAAGGTCCCATGGAAACTTTGAGGCCCCAGTGGCACGTATTAACATATTCCGATTGAGCTCAAACTTTGGCAATCTTAATTTTTAACAAGCTAAACATTTTAGAAGGGTGCCGCATAAAAAATCCGACATCGATTTTTTTAAAACCACTCTATTGTATATGCGGTATTCTATGCATATATTCTTTCTAAACAAGTTCGCCCAATAAGTCTATTTGTTTTGAGTTAAAAATCTTTAAACGAACATGCAAATATAGCAAGGCACATTTATAGACGGAAGGAGTGACAATCAGCCGTATTTTGACTTTTTTGTAAATAATAGGGTCTACTCACGAAATTTGAAACTTCGAAATTTAGTTCCATAAAATACCCTAAACGTGTAACAAAAGGACCCACAACAGTTCTGAATGATTTAAATTTACATTTTAATTCAAATTTGCTCTGTTTAAGAGGATTTTCAAAATGTATTTACGTTTTTTTATTTTTGCCTTATTAAGGCGAAGGTCATTTATAATGAATTTTTTTATTTAATTCTCTTTCGAGTTGAGCTTTCATGACCTAAGAGATACATTGAAAAATTAGGAGTCTACCGAAGTCCCACGCATCCAACCATTACGCTACGTTTCACGGGTGGTTAAGCCGATCTTCAGGCGTATTAGGATGTTGTTTTTGTGGCAGACGAAGGCAAAGCTTGGTAACGAGTAAATATATCGCACTTTATTAGATAAATGCATATGCGAAATTATGTCAGTTAATTGAAACTCCAAACTTTTCCTATAGTCCTTCTTGGTAATCCCATTTTTTAATGTTCACAAATACTATGTTAAGTTTTATTCTTACGTCATTAGTAATTGCTCTTATATATCAGAAGATTTTTGATCATCAATTATTGTCTACTAGTGAGAAAATTTTAATAGCGACCCTACTATTGAATATTTCCTTTCGGCATTTGATTTTCAATAACAACAATGTTATTTTTATACCCTCCACCATAGGATGGGGGTATATTAAGTTTGTCACTACGTTTGTAACTACTCGAAATAATCATTGTAGACCCCACAAAGTATATATATTCTTGATCAGCGTGCAATTCTACATCGATATAGCCATGTCCGTCTGTCTGTCCGTCTGTGGAAATCACTCTAGCGTCCGAACGGATTGACGTAGGTTGATGAAATTTTGGGAAAATATGTTATATTTACGTAGGACTTTTGTTATTGAAAGCGGGCTATGTAGGTCCACGCTTTCGTATAGCCCCCATACAAAATGACGCGTGACGCGTCGTCGTTTTAAGGAATTTTTAAGATGTTTGGCCCATTTTACCACCGAATTGGTTGTAATTTGGTACTTTGTGTCTCCAGAGGCCAAAAAATATTCCCACCAAAGTTGGGTTATATAGGTCCACGTTTTGGTATAGCCCCCATAAAAGGCCCCATATAAAGTACGCGTCATTTTTATATATTTTGAATTTATTAGACCCATTTGACCACAGAATTGGTTGTAATTTGGTATTTTGTGTCTTGAGAGGCCAGAAAACATTCCTACCAAAGTTGGGTTATATAGGTCCACGTTTTGGTATAGTCCCCACATAAGACCCCTTATAAAGTACGCGTCATTTTAATATATTTTGAATGTATTAGACCCATTTGACCAAAGAATCGGTTGTAACTTTGTATTTTGTGTTTCCAGAGGCTTAGAAACATTTCTACCATAAAATGATATAGCCCCCATAATACAATATCTCCCGATTTTCGATATTTTGAACGTTTTCGCCTCATTATCACACCGATTAGGCTGAAATTTGGTATTTAGTCTTCTTTAGGCGTATAAAACTTTCCCCCAGAAATTTGTAGGTATAGGTCCACGCCATTATATAGCACCCATAGAACGGTACCTTCCGAATTTCGGTATTTTGAAGGTTGTGGCCACATTAATCCACCGAAATGGCTGAAATTTGTGGTGGAGTGTATAAAAAGTTCGGCCCGACCGAACTTAACGCTTTTCTTACTTGTTGTAATTTTTTTTAGTTGTTGTAATTCATGCATCTACCTTCCATGCCTTGATAGGGTTAGTGCTTGTACCAGTAGTCGACATCTTTCGTATTTGAGTTTAAATAACTCAAAATTACTGTAACAAAATATGAAAATAATATCAAAAAGGCTTCAACAATACTCTCAGCTAATTATGTGTAAAATTTCACTGAGCTAATACCATTTATTATATCGGAATTTAACTTTTCGTTAGTGAGCTTTTTTTACCACAACCGAAAATACATGTCTCTTAAGAAAAAATTAGTGGAGACGTCAACATAATAATGTCTGTAATTATAATAAAATTACAAAAGTTTTAACAAATTTGTTATGTTGGTAGAGAATTGTCAAAAGAACATTTTAGAAAAATAAATTATTAAAAAATTATTGTAATTCTGCCTTTTTGCCTAATGCCGACTTTAGGGACAATAAAATGTAAACTTTGCCAGAAGTCGGCATGGCGTGAAAAACATGCAGTTTTTCCATTATTTTTTGCTCAAAATTTCACAAAAATCTTAAATAAATACCTTAAAGTCTAATAAAAATAGCTGATTCAAATAACGTCTTTTTAGTGATTTTAGGCAATATTAGGCATGGTTTGAAATGCGTACGTTTGTGGTATGCCGTAATTTAAGCAATATATTTAAAATTTCCTGCTTTTATGATAAAATGAATTGATAATGAATAAATAAAAAACTGTAAATACTATTGAACTTTTAAATAATTTAGTTGATATTAAAACAAATCTAAAACGAAGCCATTCCACAGTAGATTCGTCTGAAGAGCTGCCCAACTAACAGCGAAACCAGGTCACGTAATTTGTTGACTGTGTGGGTTCGAGTACTTGGCTTTCCTTTTTCACTTGCAAAAAATTTCCGATCATCAAGCTTAACTCTAAACGAGAAAATTAGTAAAAAATTATTAAAAATGGTCATCGCCCTAACAGGCAAAATTTCAAAAAAAAATAAATAGAATCAGAATATATTCGGATCTACTCTTGTCAAGTTTAAGAACCACTCAAGTTCATTGAAACACTCATGTCGATTGTCAGGCGTTCTAGACTGAACTTGATTGTGGAGGCTGACTCTCTATTGAGCGATCCGTGCCTCAGCACATTTCAGACGACAACTGAAATCTGGATACAGAATATCCAGTGCAATCTGGCAATTGATCTAACAACAAATATAGGTACGCTCCAATCATATATCTCATATATCATATCTCTTAATAAGCTGGAGATAAAAATCACTTTGCGAGGCTCAAATATGTATCACTTATATAGTATCGCGCAAAACAAATGTTCGAAAAATGTGTAAATACAGTCAACCAAAAAAGTCTACATACACCCTATAAATCTCGGGCTTTAAGGGTAAGGAAGCATTTTTATGAAAATCCAAGTACATAGTTCTACCTCATATCCCTAATAAACAATATTACATACAACAGAAATATATTCCATAATACGAATAATGGTAAATTCTATAAAAATTAAAAAAATAATAGGGAAAAAGTGTACATACACCCAATGAAATATTAAGATTACCGTAAAATTTATGGAATAAGCAATACAAATTTTACATTTTATTGCTTTATTGAATGTCTCTGGTTGTCTATGATATATTTTAGACAAAATAGGAACATTTTTGTGGATTAATTGCCGTTATTTAAATTCAGACTTCGCGTATAGCTCGTTAAAGCGGGCACTTGCATATTTATTTTGAGTTTTTCAGTCTGGTAGTTCATGAAACCCCAGAAAATACAGTGGGACTAATAATTTTGAGATCCTAGAGCGCTTTGAAGTTGTTCTTGTGGATAATATATGCTCCTCAGTTTCGCTAAATATTCGAATTTCTGAGGTTTCTCATAAATTTTATAGTTTTCACAACATTCCAAGGGGCAAATTATATGCAAGAGCCTTCGAATTACCTTGTAATAAGGTCTGGTACAATCCTCAAGCATCCATTGAATAAGCAATGTAAAAGTATCCCACATTTATAGCGCTTCAAGTGACCCTAACGATCATAATACGAGAGCATACTAGTTAACAGTGTAAATTTCATACAAATTGCATGCATTCATTGGTGGTGCTTTTATTTTGAAACTTTGGAAACTTTAGGAGCGGGTTTGTATAATAATGTTGTACATTTCTGATTGAGTTAAGGTCCAAAAATGTATTACAAGGTAATTCCAAGGTCATTGCTTGTAATTTGACCCTTGGAATGCTGTGAAAACTATAAAATTCATGAAAAACTCAGGAATTCGCATACTTAGCGAAGCTCAGGATCATATATTATCCATAAGAACAACATCAAAGCGCTCTAGCATCTCAAAATAATTCTGGGGTTTCATAAACTACCAGCCTGAAAAACTCAAAGATATCTACAAGGGTCCGCCTTAACGGGCTATACGCGAAGTCTGACCTTAAATAACGTCAATTAAAGCGCAAATATGTTCCTATTTTGTCTAAAATATATCATAGACAACCAGAGACATTTGATAAAGCAATAAAATGTAAAATTTGTATTGCTTATTCCATAAATTTTACGGTAATCTTAATATTTCATTGGGTGTATGTACACTTTTTCCCTATTAATTTTTTAATTTTTATAGAATTTACCGTTATTCGCATTAACCCTGCGTTTACAAATGACAGGACAGTTGAGTTCATGTATTGATTGTCAAAATCCCACAACTTGCCTGTGTGACGTAGGCGTCCTGACAACAGCAAAAACAGTTTTAAAATTTAGAATGAAAATCGTCGATTTCTTTATATTTTCCGTTCACATATTTTGTTTATGTCCATGTTCTTTTGTTTTCAACACATTTCAATTATTATTTCACCTATTTTTACAAAAATGCCAAAAATTTGTCTTCCTTACTGTCTGTGAAAAAATGATGGACAGCTGGGAGACAAACGACAAATGTATGTATGTGTTAGTAAATCAGAGTTGTATTTGAAGACAAACTGTCTGGTGTAAACGCCTAGTAAGGAACATATTTTTGTTGTACGTAATATTGTTTATTAGGGATATGAAATAGAACTATGTACTTGGATTTTCATTAAAATGCTTCCTTACCCTTAAAACCCGAGATTTATAGGGTGTATGTAGACTTTTTTGGTTGACTGTATGTTAAAAAATGCCTGAAACATGGTAAAATATATGAAGATTACTCTAAGCCAAAGCAAATCTCAATATGTAAACTTTGCCTCTACCAAGCCGGCAAAACATACTGTGGGAAATCGATCCGATTTTTACTAACCGGTTATCCGATTATTTGAACCGAAAGTACGGGTAGAAAACCGGATATCTAACCGGGTTTTCTGAACCGATATGGGTATCAAATGAAAGCTTATAATAACACCTTTTTAATGATTTATTTTCTGTTGAGATGCTAAACCCGGTTTGGGAGTTAGGGAAAAAAGTGTATTTTTTACTACATTTTTGCTTAAAAATTCTGGTAGGTAGGTAATTTTTAAAATTTTAAGGAAGGAAATTTGAACCCGTCCATAGTAGATAAGAAAACTTAGGGTAAGTGCACCAGTAGTCGGCACTTTAAGGATTCTCGTATTTTCAGCCGTATGTCATCCCGAGTCTAAATGTCCAATCAAATTGAATTTAAGATGTTATGATTCATTATTTTGTGTAGTTTTAGATTATGTAAACAATTTTTTTGATTATTTCTGTTCAACATGCAAAAAATACAATTTTAGTGAAATACGGCTTTTTCACCAGTAGTCGGCACCATAACCCAATAGTCGGCATGATATGATCCAGTAGTCGGCATGTTATATTTAAATAAAGCAAAAATGCACACTTTACATTTTTTTTTAAATATTTGAGAGAACAATAGCTTAAGCATTACTTGTTATGTTATACATAGTTGTTATGTTATACATTTATAGTTTATTATATACATTTCTATTGGTTTTACTCCAAAAAATAAGGAAATTTAAACATACTGTTTAAATAAATTAGTTCGTACCAGTAGTCGGCATCTTTTACCCAGTTGTCGGCACCCCACAACGTACGTACTTGAAATCATGGCTTAAAATCGCTAAAGTTCCTTTCAAATTGAAACAATTTTTTATAAATTAGCCTTTAAAGTATATGTTTAGTATTTTTTATAATTTTTAGCTAAAAGTAATCGATAAAAACCAATGTTTATAACCCCATGACGACTTCAGGCAAATTTAAAATTTTTTTGTCCCTAAAGTCGGCATCAGCAAAAATTGGACAGTTATAAATATTTTTTAAACATTTCTTTTTCTAAAGTGTTCTTTTAACTGTTCTCCACCTATATAACAAAAATGTTGTGGAAAATTTTTTCATTCTAATATAATTTTAGAGCTTATAAGGTTAACATCTCCACAATTTTTTTCTTAACAAACATGCATTTTTGGTTGTGGTGAAAAATCCTCACTGACAAAAACTTAAATTTCGATATAATAATTGGTCCTAGCTCAATGAAATTTTGTAAAAAGTTAGCTGACAATATTGTTGAAGCATTTTTAAGATTATTTTCCTATTGTGTTTTCTTAATTTTTAGTTATTTGAGTTTAAATTCAAAATGTGCCGACTACTGGTACATGCCGACATTAGGTGCACTTACCCTACAATTTTAAAGAAAATTTTGGTCGCGTAGCCGAAATTTGCACCTGTCCATAGGAGAAAGTCTTAGAAAGTCTTCTTGAAAAAACTTCAATTTTAAAGAAACTTTTGCCCGCGTACCCAACATTTGCTCTAGAATTGTAACCGCTTTATATACAGCTGGATATATTACAGGTGTTTTCCTAAGCTTTCTTTTGATAGCCATATCGGTCCCGAAAGCCCGGTTATACATCCGGTTTTTTATCCGTACTTTCGATGGATAACCGGTTATGACCGCCGGCAAAATTTTATATTTTCGTAATCAGGGCATCATATCTATCTATGGTGAAAATTTCAAATCGATCGGACCATTTTATTAAAATAAATTGGAAGCAAGAGGTAAGAACTGCATACGGATCGATCTAAACTTTAACCCACAAACACATAAAATATAAGGACCAGAAAACTCAATTGTACAGCAATAAGTGGAGATAACACTCTCGTTATTACATGATAAAAATGTTATGAAACATTCGGGGAATTTATCAAATTATGACAGCATTTAATATACTTGAAATTGCTGTGGAATATAATTGTATAAGTCAAATAAATCATTACTTCTTTGGTCCAAGTCCAGCTTGGGTCCTAGACGAGGATCCTATTAACATGAATACCACAGATAGCCGTTGGCTCCAACACCGGCTACGCGGTTAAATTTTCCCTTTTAAAATGGGAACGTTTTTGAAGACCCGGGAAGTATGGACTCTGTGGTATACATATCAACATGATCCAAACAGGCCCCAATCTGGACTTACGACATATTTTTAAATACATATTCGTTTATTTTTTTTTAGTCGCGTACATTTTTTAAACTATTTTATCAAAATGAATTTTGTCTAGTCCTTACAGTTTTAAGTATTTGCAGATATTTGAGATGTAGGCTTTGTAAGCTCGTTGAGCCCCTATCCATATGTGCAAACTTCGCTTGCTCGAACAAAATTTCTTCCAATTCGAAAATTTGTTAAAGTTTGGAGACCTTCAGTCTTTTATTTATGACCAGGTCTAAGCTTAGCTTACACGAAAAAAGTGTTATTTGTAAATCGAAGCTTCTATCTCAGCTACATTATTCCAAGATCCACCTTTGACATAAATTTCAGATAGACCATCCAGTTCGTATATTTAACTTAAGCCAAAACTTTAATCAAATGATGATCTCAAAACCAACAAAAGAAAAAAATGTGTACATCTACACACCAGACAACCAACATAAATAACAACATACACTTTTCTTAATTATTGAATAGCACTATTGCACAAACACATCAATCCATCATCAACGAACAAATAAACACTAAACACGCACACCAAAATAAATTAGAAGAATACTACGCCCAATGAGTGAGCTCAACTTTCTCTCTCTATGTTTTGATGTTCGTTCACTTATTATTATTTAAGTTGGTTCATATATGAATTCTACTGTCGTTAATTTCATACAAGTTTTAATTTCATACAAGTTAATGCAATAGACGCATAGAGACATTTATTGCAATACATGTTAGATATTCATTTTTTAAGAATGTATTATATAAAGATCCTTCAAAATATCGCAGTTAAATATCTGTAGCTATAGATTTGTTTCGGTTGTATCTGGTTTTGGTAACACCTTTTAATGTTTGTTCACACACTTTCTTTACTCTCTCCCTCTTGCACAATCTATGAATTCTCGCTCTCACACTCACTTTATGTTTTAGCACTTGATTTGACGTTTTCGGTTGCTACTTAAAAAAAAAGATGTTTTTTATATTCTCACAATAAATATTTTTATATTTGTTATTTATTTTTTGTCTTGTTGTTGTAGGTATTTTGGCCAATAAATAAGGTAAATTTAACTTTTCACTCGGAACACATTGATTTCGATGGGGCAAACGGGCAGTACTATAATGTTTTAGCTGACAACGATGAAGAAGATATAAAAACACACACGACCGCAAACAACCGTTGATGATGATGTTGTTCTCTCTCCGTCTGTCTTAATGCGGCAAGTAAGGCAAGTAAGCAGAAAGCAAGCTAAAACAATCAGACAGCTACGCTTGTTGTTTCGGTCGTCGTTCGGTGAGTGAAGAGCGAGCAACCGAATCGGCCGATTAAAATGATGTCATCACACAATTGAAACGAAAAAAAGAGTATATTTTCCTGAGCGAGAAGTAAAAGAAAAGCACCAGAACTCAATGTATAGATAAATCCAATCGATGGCCTAATGTACAATACATACATGGATTTTGCGTTCAAAGTTGGGTTCCAAAGTCATTTTCAACATCAAAACAACCTCTTTATTTAGTTTGTATCCTTATTTTCGACACTTTTTATCAGAACATTTTTTTACAATTGAAATTGTTTACATTATTGGATCACAACCGCTATTTTTTGACCCTCATTTCATTGGGCGTTGTCAGTCTTGCCTAATATTTTTCATTTATTTTTATTTGCACTTCCTACTTCCATAAGTGGGATAGATTCATTGCTCTTCTCGCAACTTACCGCCGTTTCGTATATTGTTTTTCAGTGAATTAAAATTAAGCACAAATCGTTATGTTCCCAAACGTTGAATATTTTTGATGTTTGCACACAATTTTCTCATTTAGCACTCAAATATGTAAAAATAAAAATCTTTCTTTTTTTCTAATTTTTCAACATTCACAACATTCATTCAACGACAACGACAGACTAACTTTGAAAAACTTGAAAAATTATGTATACCGTGGATATTAGAGATACACAGTGAAATGGTATATTCGATTATTCGGGTTTCGTGTAAAACTTAAAATTCGATTAGTCGATTATTTAAGAGTGTTCTAAAAATCGACTTTCGATTTTTTCATAACATCCAAAAAACCAATTTTCCTTTGTGTTATGTCAGACTATGAAAATTTTCATTGAAAAATTCTTTGTTATTCTCTTTTAAATTTTCATTGACGTCCACACACATATGTCTATGAAATCATATGAAAATTTTGATATTTTCTTTGCTTTGCATAGGTTTGAGAGTTACGAATTTAAACACAAAGAATAATTTCAGATTACAGGACCTTGTGTACAAAGTTTAAATGCGGTGCTTTGGATTCAATTTAAAGGCATTCACTTCCATAGCTCAAACGTCAAATGAAATCTCATCTAGATTTCATTTGACGTTTAACCTATGGATTTGACAGTTGAAATCGAGTGGATTTCGTAAATGTAAACCAAGCATAAAGATTCAATAAAAATGCAAGCCATTGCGGAATAAAAAAGAAAAACACCTTCTAATACTATGTTTACATTTACGAAATCCACTCGATTTCATCTGTCAATTCCTTTGTGTATACGTCAAATGAAAACTCATCTGAAATCGATTGGATTTCATTTGACGTTTGAGCAATGGAATTGACAGTTGAAATCGAGTGGATTTCGTAAATGTAAACATAGTATAATAGGCCGTTTATATATAACAAGGTTAACCCAGTGGGTCTGGGTTTCAAATGTCATTTCCATTGTATATACTTCAAACAAATCCTCATAAAGAAGGTTAACCCTGCAAAAAACTATAATATAAACGCCGTATAAGCCCTCTTTATTGAAATTCAATAATCAAGAATTTACTAAAAACACAGATATTGCTGAATGCTTTGCAGAATTTTTTGCTACAACTTATTCAAGTGCATCTTGCCAAATTAGAGATACATATCCTTATAAATTATCTCAGATTGATGAAATTTACATGCCTTTCTTACAATATCAAGACGTTTCCAAAAGTCTGCGATGTTTAAAACCCGTTAAAAGTCCAGGTCCCGATGGAATACCTAGTTTAATTCTGAAGCATTGTTCAGTTGCATTGTCAACCCCTTTAACTCTATTGTTTAACTATTCCCTTAAATTCGGTCATTTCCCCGCAATATGGAAAAAGTCTTATATTGTACCTTTACATAAGTCAGGCAGTCTGACTAATGTATCCAATTATAGAGGAATTGCAAAATTAAGTGCAATTCCTAAATTGTTCGAAAAATTAATTACTTCTGTAATTTCCCATAAAATTCAACCCATGCTAAGTCCATATCAGCATGGTTTTCGTAGTGGTCTTTCGACCATAACAAACCTTATAGAATTCACATCGAATGTAATAAAAGGATTTGTTCGGCATAATCAAACTGACACAATTGGTCTGTTCCAGTACTGCAAGAATCTACTAATTTTTACTATTTTGTCCGATAACATAAAGGAAAAAATGTTATCGTAGTAAAAAATAGTAACTTCTTGCAGGTTCTGGAACAGAGCAAATATATACAGATTTCAGCAAAGCATTTGATAGGGTTAACCATAGGCTTTTGTTGTATAAATTAGATTATATGGGCTTTAATACTAATTTAGTAAGATGGATATCTTCTTATTTACAAAATAGATCACAAACAGTTTTGTTTGATGGATGTGTCTCAAAATCGATTGACGTGCCATCGGGTGTTCCGCAAGGAAGTCACCTCGGACCGGTTCTCTTTCTTTTATTTATAAATGACTTGTCAAACTCAATAATGCATTCTAGATTGCTAGAATACGCTGATGATGTCAAGCTATTCATTACTCATAAATCGGAAAAGCAAGCTGATCTTCTCCAGAGTGATTTAAATAGCCTTTTTCAATGGTGTAAAATTAACTGTATGGACTTAAACTTAAAAAAATGTAAACATATGTGTTTTTCCAGATCTTCTTCCTTAATAAGGCAATACAATATTAACGGTTCTCAATTATTAACTGTAGCATCATTCGTTGATCTTGGCCTTTTTATGGATCGAAAATTAAAATTTAATAATCATTGTAATTTCTATTGTTAATAAAGCGCATGGAGTTTTAGGATTTATAAAAAGATGGGCCAAAGAATTTTCAGATCCCTATATAACAAAACAACTATTTACGTCACTTGTAAGACCTATATTAGAATATGGTTCTGTTGTATGGGACCCTCAATACGCAATGTATTCTGATAAAATTGAATCAGTGCAGAAACAATTTTTGCTTTTTGCACTGAGAGGTTTACATTGGAATAGCGATTTTGTCTTGCCTTCATATACAAGCAGGTTAAAATTAATTCGATTACCTACATTAAAAAGTAGACGCACAATGTTAAACACTATGATGGTGCATAAAATTTTAATGGGTAATATTCCCTCGGATTTCTTAATATCATCTATTAGAATAAATGTTCCTTGTAGAACAATTAGAAACTATCAACCCTTATTTAGAGATTTCCACCGCACGAATTACTCTATGGGAGATCCTATTAACAAAATGTGTGTAGATTTTAATTCCATGTATTGTAATGTAGACTTTGGCATGAGCCTTGACCTTATAAAATCTAACATAATTTTATTTTTAAATGAATAGTATATAAAAATATATTAGTAAGTAACTAACTAGCTGATGAAGTAAATTCTGTAGCTGGTTTTCAATTTCCCTCTCATACCCCATCATGATGCGGATCATGGTGTGTACGCGATCCCTACGTAAAAGGGAGGTCGCCCCCTCGGTCGGCAGGGGTGGGAAAGTGAGGCGTGGGAACGTTCGAAAAAAAAGAAAAAAAACGGTTGTTTACACTATCTATCAATGTCATATGAGATGTCAAATTTTCTACCTGAGAATGTTGTACACATATGGTCTGTTCCATGATGAAATAATAAGGTGACGTAAAATGACCAGATGATTGGTTTCAATCTGTCAAATTTTTTGTTATTGTGAATAAATTGTATGAAAACGTAAACAAACGTTTTGACATATTGAAGAATTTTTGGCAAAAACAGAGTTGTACTTGTGCTACTTACGTGACCAGTTAAATAAATCTTGGTCTGTTCCTTTACTTTTAAAAATGGTAAAAGTGGCGAATTTCTCTCGTATAAATTGTATGCTTTTTTAAGTAAGGAGACACTTTGCAGGTTAAAAATGGTAAGAAATGATAACCTCAGGCAAGTAAAGGAACAGAGCAATAAGCTTCGTTCCAGTACATCTTTAGGGGTAGTTTACACTATATGCAAATATGTGCAATATTGGGGATTTTCCTTACGCCATTTACTTTGTGCGTCCACACCAGCAAAAATGTAATAAAATTACGTCTCCACATTGCCTGTGTGGGTAGATATGGAATGTTTTTATTTCGTGTCATATGACATTTACATATAGTGTAATGTACCCCTTAATGATAAAAGTGTCAAAAGAGCAAACCTTCGAAAATGAGTTCCACAACAGACACATTTTTCCAAAATGTACGGTAACGGAAAATGGCAGAAACGTCAGAAAAACTGGAACAAATATCAAAGTCGGCGAATCAACCAATCAGAAACCGGCAAACATGTTGCACATTTTTTCTCGCTCAAATTTGTCGTGTAAAAAGTTGCTTAAGAGAAAGCTATTCAGTGCCATTTTTGTTAAAAGAGAAGTGAACATTTTGCAACTTTTTTGGTGTACGGGAACGCATTTTGGGGAAAAATGATCAAAATGTGTTAAATGTGTAAAAACTTTTTAGTTCTGGAACGAAGCAATACTGTGAGTACACACGCTGCGACTTTTGATGCATGCATCACCATTTTTTTTAGCGGTGTTGCAAAAAATAGTAATGATGGAGGGAATAAAAATGTACGAAATGTATGAAATGTAAAATTTCATGACTCATCATTTAATTCATTAATATCATTTAGTATGTTACAATTGGTCTGTTCCTTTACTTTAAAAAATGGTAACAGTGGCAAAAAATGGTAAAAGTGGTGAACTGGTCTCATATAAATTGTATGCTTGTTAAAGTAAAGGAACGCTTTGCAGATTAAAAATGGTAAGAAATGGTAACCTCAGGCAGGTAAAGGAACAGAGCTAATTATTTAATGTACATTATGGACATGGTACAAATACACAGGTAGCCGCATCGGCAATTGTTGGTAACATAAGGTGTCAAAATTTGACATCAATTCAATGCAGTTGACACATTATGTTACCATCAGCTGGCATGATAATGCTACCTGTATTATTGTACCATGATTATGGATTTAAAATAATTGGTCTGTTCCAATACTGCAAGAATCTACTAATTTTTACTATTTTTTTCCGATAACATAAATGGTATGTTCCAGTACTGCAAGAATCTACTAATTTTTACTATTTTTTCCGATAACATACAGGAAAAAATGTTATCGTAGTAAAAAATAGTAGCTTCTTGCAGGTTCTGGAACAGAGCAATAGGGAAAATTGTTATCGTAGTAAAAAATAGTAGCTTCTTGCAGGTTCTGGAACAGACCAAATGTAATAAAAAATAAAAGGAATAAACTTCCTCTTTTATTTGATAAGTATGTTGTTAGTTTTTTATTGCCTTCATAGTTGAAACTGAATTGATTGTGTTCCAAATGTGTTTTTAAAACATCAAAATGCGAATTGCAAAAAAAGGAATTTAATTTTTTGAATCGATTGGATTAATATTGACGCCGTACAATTTGTTGCCCAACATTTCGTAAAAAATGTCAATAATTATAATGCTAAGTTTACATTTACGAAATCCACTCGATTTCAACTGTCAATTCCATAGCTCAAACGTCAAATGAAATCTCATCTGATTTTCATTTGACATTTAACCTATGGATTTGACAGTTGAAATCGAGTGGATTTCGTAAATGTAAACCAAGCATAATTGTGTGAACACCCAAATCAATACAAAGTAATTGTTAGACATCGGATTTTTGCATATTTTTGAAATTTCAACCATTTGTAACTACGTTATTGTATAGAATTATATCGTTTCATTGGTAGAAATTCGATGTCTTATTGAAAATAATCAATAACACGTACAAAGCTCCAGCTTCTATTGTTTAATAAACGAGTTATTTGCATTATAATTTTCAAAAATATGTAAAAATCCGATGTCTAGTAATTGTTATCCTTACTCTAAAGAAAAGTAAGAAAAGTTTTATTATGGGTACTTTACACGATATGTTTTTTACATATGAGTTGTCACTTCTCCCATACAAAATGTATATGCAAAGTGACAACTCATATGTAAAAAACATATCGTGTAAAGTACCCATTACCTGTATCTCGTAGAATGGAATAACCCGAATGTTGGAAAATACATTTTTACCCAACAATGTTTTTCCAATAATTTTCAAAAACATGGTTGTTATTTACATTTGTCGAGAAATATTAACAAATATTTGTACCTGTTTCAATAATTTTGATTTAACAATTTATACCTACATTCATTCAACAATCATAATATGTATGTAAAATCGTACATGTTTGTTACAAAAATTACGCTTCTTATGCCAAGTTTACACTTACGCTCCAAAATCCACTGGATTTCACGAAATCCTGAAATACACCCCGGTGTTTACACTTATTTTTTTTCTTGATTTCAAGCATATCACAATAATCAAGGTAGATGCATATGCGCAGCTGATCGAACATGAATTCTTAAAACAAGCTGTTGTAAAATGAATTAGTCATCAAAAATATACGACAATATAGAACTTTACAACTTTATTTCGAAAATTATTGTAAAATTATCTATATATCGTATTAATTGTGTATAGTACTAACAAATGAAAAAATAAAAAAAAATGATTTTATCGTTGAGGCATCATAATAATAAATTTTGATAGGTAAAAGCTGTGTTCAGAACCTGCAAAATACTACTACTTGCAGTAGTTTTCCCGTTTAGTACTAAAAATACGTTCCCGTACTCCAAAATGTAACAAGATTTGCACTTAAAATTTGCAGGTTAAAAATGGTAAGAAATGATAACCTCAGGCAAGTAAAGGAACAGAGCAATAAGCTTCGTTCCAGTACATCTTTAGGGGTAGTTTACACTATATGCAAATATGTGCAATATTGGGGATTTTCCTTACGCCATTTACTTTGTGCGTCCACACCAGCAAAAATGTAATAAAATTACGTCTCCACATTGCCTGTGTGGGTAGATATGGAATGTTTTTATTTCGTGTCATATGACATTTACATATAGTGTAATGTACCCCTTAATGATAAAAGTGTCAAAAGAGCAAACCTTCGAAAATGAGTTCCACAACAGACACATTTTTCCAAAATGTACGGTAACGGAAAATGGCAGAAACGTCAGAAAAACTGGAACAAATGTCAAAGTCGGCGAATCAACCAATCAGAAACCGGCAAACATGTTGCACATTTTTTCTCGCTCAAATTTGTCGTGTAAAAAGTTGCTTAAGAGAAAGCTATTCAGTACCATTTTTGTTAAAAGAGAAGTGAACATTTTGCAACTTTTTTGGTGTACGGGAACGCATTTTGGGGAAAAATGATCAAAATGTGTTAAATGTGTAAAAACTTTTTAGTTCTGGAACGAAGCAATACTGTGAGTACACACGCTGCGACTTTTGATGCATGCATCACCATTTTTTTTAGCGGTGTTGCAAAAAATAGTAATGATGGAGGGAATAAAAATGTACGAAATGTATGAAATGTAAAATTTCATGACTCATCATTTAATTCATTAATATCATTTAGTATGTTACAATTGGTCTGTTCCTTTACTTTAAAAAATGGTAACAGTGGCAAAAAATGGTAAAAGTGGTGAACTGGTCTCATATAAATTGTATGCTTGTTAAAGTAAAGGAACGCTTTGCAGATTAAAAATGGTAAGAAATGGTAACCTCAGGCAGGTAAAGGAACAGAGCTAATTATTTAATGTACATTATGGATTTAAAATAATTGGTCTGTTCCAATACTGCAAGAATCTACTAATTTTTACTATTTTTTTCCGATAACATAAATGGTATGTTCCAGTACTGCAAGAATCTACTAATTTTTACTATTTTTTCCGATAACATACAGGAAAAAATGTTATCGTAGTAAAAAATAGTAGCTTCTTGCAGGTTCTGGAACAGAGCAATAGGGAAAATTGTTATCGTAGTAAAAAATAGTAGCTTCTTGCAGGTTCTGGAACAGACCAAATGTAATAAAAAATAAAAGGAATAAACTTCCTCTTTTATTTGATAAGTATGTTGTTAGTTTTTTATTGCCTTCATAGTTGAAACTGAATTGATTGTGTTCCAAATGTGTTTTTAAAACATCAAAATGCGAATTGCAAAAAAAGGAATTTAATTTTTTGAATCGATTGGATTAATATTGACGCCGTACAATTTGTTGCCCAACATTTCGTAAAAAATGTCAATAATTATAATGCTAAGTTTACATTTACGAAATCCACTCGATTTCAACTGTCAATTCCATAGCTCAAACGTCAAATGAAATCTCATCTGATTTTCATTTGACATTTAACCTATGGATTTGACAGTTGAAATCGAGTGGATTTCGTAAATGTAAACCAAGCATAATTGTGTGAACACCCAAATCAATACAAAGTAATTGTTAGACATCGGATTTTTGCATATTTTTGAAATTTCAACCATTTGTAACTACGTTATTGTATAGAATTATATCGTTTCATTGGTAGAAATTCGATGTCTTATTGAAAATAATCAATAACACGTACAAAGCTCCAGCTTCTATTGTTTAATAAACGAGTTATTTGCATTATAATTTTCAAAAATATGTAAAAATCCGATGTCTAGTAATTGTTATCCTTACTCTAAAGAAAAGTAAGAAAAGTTTTATTATGGGTACTTTACACGATATGTTTTTTACATATGAGTTGTCACTTCTCCCATACAAAATGTATATGCAAAGTGACAACTCATATGTAAAAAACATATCGTGTAAAGTACCCATTACCTGTATCTCGTAGAATGGAATAACCCGAATGTTGGAAAATACATTTTTACCCAACAATGTTTTTCCAATAATTTTCAAAAACATGGTTGTTATTTACATTTGTCGAGAAATATTAACAAATATTTGTACCTGTTTCAATAATTTTGATTTAACAATTTATACCTACATTCATTCAACAATCATAATATGTATGTAAAATCGTACATGTTTGTTACAAAAATTACGCTTCTTATGCCAAGTTTACACTTACGCTCCAAAATCCACTGGATTTCACGAAATCCTGAAATACACCCCGGTGTTTACACTTATTTTTTTTCTTGATTTCAAGCATATCACAATAATCAAGGTAGATGCATATGCGCAGCTGATCGAACATGAATTCTTAAAACAAGTTGTTGTAAAATGAATTAGTCATCAAAAATATACGACAATATAGAACTTTACAACTTTATTTCGAAAATTATTGTAAAATTATCTATATATCGTATTAATTGTGTATAGTACTAACAAATGAAAAAATAAAAAAAAAATGATTTTATCGTTGAGGCATCATAATAATAAATTTTGATAGGTAAAAGCTGTGTTCAGAACCTGCAAAATACTACTACTTGCAGTAGTTTTCCCGTTTAGTACTAAAAATACGTTCCCGTACTCCAAAATGTAACAAGATTTGCACTTCTCTTTAAACAAAAATTGCGCCGAATAACACCCTCTTCTCCTGTTTTCTGCCATACAATTTTGGCCTAGTAGAAACTAGCGGCATTTTCATTGGCATCTAAATACAATAGTTAATACGTTGATTTTGACTCTTCTGCTGGAGTTTTTGAAATTTACGTCATTGTCCGTTCCCGTATTTTTTAAGAAATTTGTATTGGGAAGCAATTTTTGACAGTTCGCTCTTTTTTCTAACATTACCATTAAAAAAGTACGGGAACACAATGAAAAGTAGAATTGTAACAAAGTAATTTAATATTTTTTCACATTGTTTACAAATTCTGATACTAAAATTTTTTGTTGCAGCAATTGACCATCTACCTTGTTGATTGTGATACGTGACAAGTGTTGCAACTTTTGGTACTTTTTTATGCAAACGCAGGGTTGTATGTCATGTGTACTGCGATTTCGATGTTGATTTCGCTGAAATCACGAAATTAGATGATTTCATTTTTGTATGCGAAATCATGATAAATTTTGCTTGATTCCGCACGAAATCACGAAACGCGTTCGAAATCACGAAACGACGCCGAATGTAAACCAAACATTACAATATTACGAAAAAATGCAACCCTACAAGTACGAAAATGGTGATGCATGCATCAAAAGTCGCAGCGAGTGTACTCACAGATATGGTATGTTCCTTTACTTTTAAAAATGGTAACAGTGGCAAAAAATGGTAAAAGTGGTGAATTCCTCTCATATAAATTGTGTGCTTTTTAAGTAAAGGAACGCTTTACAGGTTAAAAATGGTAAGAAATGGTAACCTCAGGTACGTAAAGGAACAGAGCAATAGTGTGACCACCATGAAAATTTTCATCTATCAAAATGATGTTGCAACTCATATGTATATTTTTCATTTATGGGTATTTTACACGATATGTTTTTTACATATGGGTTGTCACTTTTTATATACAAAATGTATACGCAAAGTGACAACACATATGTAAAATAACATATCGTGTAAAGTACCCATTAGGGAGCGCTCTATTCGGCTATGTATTTTCGTATGCAGTTGAGAAATAAATTATTGGAACAAAACAATTTTACCAAAAAATGAAAAAATAGGTAAAGAAAACGAAAATGTGAGTGCGATTATAGCTTTTAACAAATATACGAAATTGTATGCTAGTGTGAACGCAAAAACTAAAAGTGGTGTGATCTTTCACAAACGTAAAGGATGTCGAATGGATAAAAGAAGAGACATTTCATATGACATTCATAGATAGTGTAAGCACCCCTTAACCCAGAATAAATAAAATGCATTTACAATGGTACATGGTTTAATAATAAAGGTTAGCTAAAGCTTCCTGTCAATTTAAATTTTTTTCTTTCGACTGTTCCTAAAACGTCAAAACAATATACACAAAATTTCAAGAAAATCATTGACATTTCCTCCATTTTCATCTCCAAATCAATGGTGATGACAACTTAACGATAATATCGATACCAATCGATATTTTAAAACATTTACCCCCATTATTATAAGTCTTCTTTTGTTATAGTTTGGATTTACCGAACAGATTTATACCGTTCCGGTTAACTTAAAGTTGAAAGTGATGATGGAATTTCAAGGAGGAGCTTCTTTTCATTAACTTTCAACGTTAAAATTATATTTTTAATGCCTCCAAATAAGTTTATTTTGCATTTTCAAATCCATCAGATAGTAAAAGAACACATGTAATAATGGCCCTTAATCGAAAATATCTAATGTAGATATTTTCGATATAATGTTTTAAAATATCGATTGCTATCGATATTATCGTTAAGTTGTCATCGCCCTTAATTTGGATACGAAACTGGCGGAAATGTCAATGATTTTCTTTTTATTTTACCGAAAAATGTGTGCGTGTGACTACGGACTTATAGTGCGGTTACACTACAGTTTTTTGCCGGGTTAACCCACTTTATGAGGATTTATTGCTTAATCTGGTCAAATCTGACCAGATTTGCCATACAAAAATTATATCCTCTCACGACTGGGTTTATTTTAAATCCGGCACAAATCCACCAAAAATACAGTGTTGTATTCGGCATTTGTGCAAAAAAATCCAACTCTACTCAAATAGTACCAAAAGTTGCAACTGTTTTTGCAACAGAGTTTGTCGTGTTTTACACGTCTACGATTGGTCGCATGAGATTTTATGGAGTTAATAAATCTAAAGTTATTTGAAAATCATAGAATTATTTATTTTTTTACATTAGACACTTTTTTAACAAAAAGTACGCCTGATACCATGATACAAAAATGTATCCCTGTGTGTAAAATATACCAATATGACCCAAGAGGGGACGATATCTCATACGAGAAATTGTAAAAGTGTAAAACACGACTTTATTAGTTATTTTGTATGTATACGTAAACAAACATCAGCTGACCGTTTATATCCTCGAAAAGCTAAGTGTAACCAGCAAAGATTAACCCACTGGATCTATTAAACCCAGTGGGTTAACCTTCAATAGTGTAACCTGGGTATTACTTTCTTAGGCGGGGTACACACGATCAGTTTTGACTGTCGATTTTTCGGAATTATCGATAACTGTCCAACCGTCCAGCAACCACAAAATAGTTTGTGGTTGCCTGATGACTGACAAAAGTGAACGGCCACACTGACAAGCAACCGATTATTTGAGCAAAACTGACAGTCAAAACTGATCGTGTGTACCCCACTTTACACACACATATCCGAAAAGCAGCGAAATTTCTATTTATTTCAATGGATTTCAGGTTAGGAGTTTTTATTCCGATAATATCGATAGGCAAAACTATCTACCGATATTGAATTTTTAAATAACAATCGATATTATCGATAGTACCATCGATTTTTTGCCAGGTCTACTGCAGGTAGTCGGAATATCGAAAGTCGACTTTTTAAAGTCTTCTTCGATTTTTTTGACGTTTCAAACTAAATAATCGGCTAATCGAAAGTCCAGTTGCGTATCCATCATCATATTACATTTTGTTTATTTCTTTTATTTCTTTAAATTGCAGCAAAGACAACGGGATGCAGGATGTGACAGCTAGAGTTTTTGCTGCAATGCAAAATCTTGACATTACTGCTTTAAGTACATATCCTCAAAATGAAATAAGACCAGTTTTGCCGGCTCTTGTTCGTATGAGCCTGCTTTCTCCTCTAGACAACACCAAGTCGTCCATGGAATCACGTAAACAAATTTTAGCGGTTCTCATTGGCATTGAAGTGGTGAACAGCATTGTTTCGTATTTACAAGTTAACTACCATGAATTGGAGCAAGAACTGAAGAAGGAACTCCAGGCCCGCCAAAAATCTATGTATTACGATGGACAACAAGAATTCGGTCTTCAAACCGGAATAGCACTTGGCTTTGAGAGAGCTGATGTGACACGAAAAGTAAGAGTGGTATTGTCAGAGATTTTCAACGTTCAGTGGCAATTGTCGGAACAGAAGTCCATTGTGCATTCAGAAATATTGGATGATGGAATTTACTTAGAAGAAGTTGTTGATATCCTGTGCATTGCTCTGGCAGAATTGCCATCATTGTTGAATATACTGGAATTAACCGATACGCTGGTACAAGTTCCAAACGGCCACCGCATAATTTGTGCATTGGTGGCAAATTTCCCTGACTGTTATCGGGACGTTGTAACACATGTAATTGTCAATTGCGACGAGGAGTCTAGTGAGGGTAAGCAGAAGTTGGCGCTACTAATGGCACTGAGTGAAATAAATCCCACACAGGCTTTGTCGACAAGAGCCATATGTGTTGAAATAATGAAAGTTCCCTCATTTATGCTAAAATTATGTCTGAAATATCCGCAGGATCTGGTAGGTATCGGGTTGTGCCTGTAATAGACAAATGCTGTTTTTACTTTCTAATCGCCCTTTGATTTTAGATTTCTTTTTTGACCGGAATGCTATTGGGAAATGATCAAAATGTAAGGACATGGTTTGCTGAATACATACATGCTAGTCAGAAACGTAAAGCCGATGCCTTGGTAATGGTGCGAGCAGAACTCTTGCAACAATTAGTGGTTATCATACAGATGGCCAATCGCAGCACAGAAGGTGCAGTTTGCAATGGGGAAGACTACACAGTTCAAGGGGCAGTTATTATGCGCCTATATTGTGCCCTGCGAGGAATAGCTGGTTTAAAGTAAGTTTCTATCCCTCTATTTCTGTTTAGGGCGAATGCTAACACTTACCTATTTTATGTAATTTCAGATTTAATGATGATGAAATCAATTCACTTGCCCAGTTAGTCACAAGTCGGCCATTCCCAACACCTTCCGGCATGCGTTTTGTTTCACTGGCTTTGTGTATTTTGATTGCATGTCCTTCTCTCGTGTCAACAACAGCTCTTGAAAATAAGGCTATTGAATGGTTACAATGGCTTATAAAAGAAGATGTATTCTTTGGTAGACGTTCTGATGCTAGTACTTCATTAGGCGAAATGTTGCTCTTACTCGCTATTCATTTCCATAGCAATCAGATATCAGCTATTGGGGAACTAGTGTGTTCTACATTGGCCATGAAAATACCAATACGACCAAATAGTACCAACCGAATTAAGCAGGTTTTTACCCAAGATCTGTTTACCGAACAGGTAGTGGCTTCGCATGCGGTTAGGGTGCCCGTCACTCCCAAATTGAATGCTAGCATTCCAGGCTACCTTCCAGTGCACTGTATACATCAATTACTCAAGTCGCGAGCCTTTTTAAAGCACAAAGTTCCCATTAAGTCGTGGATTTATAAACAAATATGCAACTCAGTACGTCCTTTGCACCCGGTCATGCCAGCGCTTATAGAGGTATATGTTAACACATTAATAGTTCCCAATCCCCAGGGAAAGGTTAATGTTGATCATATGCACAAGTCTTTTTCGGAAAACGAAATCTTGCATATTTTCCGATCCAGTGGTCACGGCTCAAATATGATTGGCGAAATAATTTCTGTTCCTCGATCTGGAATGCTGTCATCTAACGTCACATCCACTGATAGCGAGGATTTATCGAAATATCAAGTTCAGTGTCCACTAACGGCACAGCTTTTGATGCTCTACTATTTAGTACTGTATGAAGAAACACGAATAACTAACTTATCTAACGCTGCCTTAAGTGGGCGTAAACTTAAGGAGTACACAAACAGCTTTCTTTCGGAACTACCGATGAAATACTTACTGCAAAAGGCGCAGCAGTATCACAACGATTACATTGGAATTTTCCACCCACTTCTAAGACTCATCGTATCAAATTATCCCCATCTAAGTATGGTTGATGATTGGCTGGAGGAGCATTGTAGTCATTCCAACAGTCAGCGTATTGTGCGTTCTTCATCCAGTTCGAGTGTAAGGCTTCAACAGTCACTAAAAACGATCAATTTTGACAAACTTGATACAGAGCCTGGCAAAGCCATACCTATTTTAAGGGCCTTATTAAAATTACCTGCGGAAGAATTGGCTCAAAACGCCGATGTAATTGTACGAAATTTGCCAAAAGTATTTAGGCGACAGGTGCCACGTTTTATTAAGAATTTATATCTCGACATTTGGTTGCGCTTGAACGGAGTCTTGCCCATTAGCTTTTGGCGTAAATCCCTAGCCTCGATTATGGCATCTGAAGATTACGTACAACGCTGTTCTCTTGTCATGGAAAGCATACTGGATCCTCTACAGGTTCTACGTTGCGGTCGTGAAGTATTTCAATGCCCACATACTTTAATCATATTGTTGCGTATTCTGCAAGGCAGTTTGGCAGCTTCAAAGGCCCATCTCAATATACAAATGCAATCTAGGCAAATTATCGACAAAAATGGACAGGTGCAGGTCGATACTGACAGAGAAGAGTTGAAAACGGCTCTCATTGCTTCACAAGAGAGTGCAGCTGTTCACATTTTATTAGAAGTTTTGGCCGACATGCATGCCAATAGCACGGACCGAGTTGCATCTCTCGAACTACGTGAAACTCAGGGCATAATTTGCTCCTTTATACATCAGTCATTCATATCGGAACCGTCACTCGCCAAGCTTGTCCATTTTCAAACATATCCTCGCGAAGTAATACCGATGATGGTAAAGGGTGTCCCATCAATGCATATCTGTTTGGATTTCTTGCACGAATTCCTTAGCATGCCAGAGATGGACAAACAAATATTTACCATTGATCTGACATCACATTTGGTATTGAAATATGCCATACCGAAGAGTTTAAGTGTCTCAAAGTTCTGTGTTAACACCATCCAATCTGCGCTTTCTCTTTTGTCCACTGAAGCCAAATGTAAATATCTGCGCAATATTCTGCCATCCATAATACGGTTTGCCGAAGCATTTCCAATTTTAACGGACGATTGTGTAAACATTCTAATGCTTTCGGGGCGCAGCCTCTACGCACAGAGTACACTGGGTATTAATTCAACACAAATGCAATTAACCGCAAATTCGAGACATAAATGTTTCAAGGAAGCTCCACGGTATATAGCACTGATAGAAGAAGCTTTTGAAACACTCATTTCAAAGATAATTAATAAAATAGAATTGTATTGACGTTTTCCTTTATATAATAGTGGATCTGTAAGATCTTATTTTTTTATTTGTAAAATATACATAATGACTAGACATCGGATTTTACCATGTTTTTTATTTATTATCCGATTGGACTCAAATTTTGGATCTAGGCCAATTCAATATTAAAAATATGCAAAAATATACAAAATATATGCAAAATATACAAAAAAACATATGCTAAATATGCAAGTGTTTTTTTGACGAAAATTGTCATTTAAATATGGAAAAAATGTGGAAAATCATCAAAAAGCGTTCTAAATTAAGTTTTTTGTCTTTTAACGACGTTTTTTACGTTTATTACGTTATTGAGACTCTCCAGATATTCCGCAGAAATCTGGACAAATAGGACTTAAATCAGTTTTCACAAGGTGAGAAAATGTCAAATAACCCAGCATTCCTATTACAACATAAGTTGCATTTCTATACAAATTCGTTCAAAAACTCAATCAGAAATGTCAAAATCAACGTGTCTAAACATGGTAGAACAAACCTGGTAACCCAATGATTACACATGCAATTAACTTGCAGGCAGTTGTGTTTACATATTATAGTCGAAGCTTCAATTTTTTCGAACTGACACTTGCATGTGTAAACGTTCGGAAAAAAAATTGAAGTTACTTTCAAAGCACTTACATTGATTACTGACAAGGAAATTTTGTCGGCAGTGAGGTTGATAGTTGCTGTGGCAGTGAATATGTATGAGTGTATTGGTATTTTTCGAACTGTCACTTGCATGTGTAAACGGGGGGTTAGGCGAGTTTACTTGCGGCAATTGTCTGTACGGACCAAATATTGGTCTGTTCCAGAACTGCAATAATCTACTAATGTTTACTATGTTTTTCGATAACATAAAGAGAAAAATGTGAGTAGCTTCTTGCAGGTTCTGGAACAGACCATATATTTGCGTTTCTTTTATTATTTTCCGCATTTAAATGTACGTCAAATTGGTCAACGGCGAGATATGCAAATTCATAGTAAGGGTCTTTTTCACATCGGTTATGCACCTATTCTATCTGTTTTTTTTTTTTCAAGATATTTCCTAACATCCGGCTAAAACTTTAAAAATAGCTAAAATAGTGAAATTATACAATTCCCTATAGGAATATTTTATACCCCTAACGAAGAGAAACTACCAAAATGTAAGCCATGTCGGTTCGATAATTGGTAAAATCCTTCAAAATAAGTACCGAAAGTCTGTAATATCAAAGGGTGCAATATCAAACGATTTTCGAAAGAAATGTTTTATACATAGTAACTACCAAATTTGAGCAACTTCAGTTGGATAATGTGACTAAAACCTCGCTTTATCTCGTCGTGATATGAATTTTGGTATACTACAGCGGGTCTACGACGAATATTTCCCGGAGATACATGCATTTTCTGAAATTCTGGATCTAAAAATGTTTTGTTTGTATACCTAACAGAGACCAAATACTAAATTTCGGCCAATTCGTATAGATACTGTGGCTATTACCTTAAAATGTCGAAAGACGGGAGGTACGTTCTATGGAGGTTACAGTCAAAAATATTCGATTTACAATTTTTTGTTGCCGTGGCATTTAAAAAAATATATATAATGGATCCATACAACCCTATACGCGATAATAATAAATATCTATTTGGATTTCAAAATTTCATGCTAATCTAGAACAAGGCAAATTTATATAAGGTAGTAGTGACCACTAGCTGCATTTGTACTTTTTTTTGTAAATTTGGTTTTCAAAATGTAATAGGGTCTCCTCATGAAATTTGCTACCATAAAATACTTATTTTCATCGTAAACGGGTAATAACAATGACCTGCGACAGTTCTGTATGCTTTATATTTGCATTTTGATTCAAATTTGTTCTATTTTAGAGGATTTTTAAAATGTATTTATGTTTTTCCTTAGAAAATATTTAGATCGACCCCATTATTCAATATTTTTTTTTTTTTGACATTAAATTTTCAATAACGACAATGTTGTTTTTGTAAATTTGTTAGTTGTTGTAATTCATGCATTTACCTTATATAAATATGCCTTGATCTAGAATATATGCATTTTACAGCGTTTTCGATGCATATTTCGATGTGTATCAAGCGAAATGGCAAATTAAATTTGTTGGTAACTTTTTGGTAACATTTTCGGAAAATTTTGGTAGACAATTTTTTTACCCAGTGGTTATAACTTCAATTTGAAAGTATACTTTCAAAGCAGTGAATATGTGTGAGTGTATTGGTATTTTTCGAACTGTCACTTGCATGTGTAAACGGGGGGTTAACCCACTAAACAATTGTTGCCGAGCGCTCTGATGGTAGTCCCAATTTACATTTGGTCTGTTCCTTTACTTTTGAAAGTAGTAAAACCGGCAAAAGTAGCAAAAGTTGTAATCTGCTTCCATATGAATTTTATGGTGTCTGAAGTAAAGGAACGCTTTTCGAGTAAAAAGTTGTAAAACTTGAAGATTCTTGCACGTAAAGGAACAGAGCTATTAGGCGAGTTTACTTGCGGAGTTTACTTGTATATGGTAACTCTTTCCCTCTCAACGCCCTCTCTCACCCACAAACTGACAATTGCCGCAAGTAAACTCGCCTAATGTAAATTGGGACTTAGATTTTTTAAGAGTTTTTCCAATGTATGATCAGAAAATATTCCGATTTCTCAAAATTTCCTTCAGAAGTTGAACCTATTATCAGCCATTTTTTTAAGGAATCTCTGCACATTTTCTTGTGCTTGTTTTCGAAAATCTGCTAATATTCTGCACATTCTCTGATGGGAAATTTTGATTCGTTTCTCTTTCTCGCTAGTAAATTCCCAGTGAGATTATTTTAAGAACTACAAAGACAAGGTAGAGTTTTTGTTTTGTTTACATGCTGTGATTTGTTTTTTTTTTAGTTATTTAGCAGCTGTTAATTGACAAAGACGTACCGGAACAAGTTACTTTGTGATTTAAATCGCAAAATAAAATTGTAAGTTTGCAAACACATAATTGAATAATCAATATTTTTAATTATTTATTTATTTATTGAAACATTTTGTAAAGTAAGCCTGAAGGCCAATTAGTTTTACAATATTCATAAGAAGAGTTCCTACTCCAAAATATAGTAATATAAATAGTGTATACAAATTCATATATAAATACAAGTTATTTATAAGCTAAATGCATAAAGCTAAAACTACAATTTAAAGTTATAAATATGTAATTGTTTTGCCTGTTTATTTAATATAACACATTAATACAACAGGATATGTGAGATATTCTCGTATGTTGATCTAATGTATAGAAGAAAGCGCTTTCGAAAAGTAGAAATAGAGAAATTCAACATTTTTAGATTATTGGGAAGGGAATTGAAGTGACGAGAAACTCTAACTTGAAACGAATTATCCATTCGTCCATAATTATATTTTAGAAAAATCAAATTAAAGCATTCGAAAACTTTATCGGGAAGGACTGCGACTATAATTTTGCAATTTTTCCAATTTGAATAATATAATAAATCCACATTGTAATTATGAACATAGGTATATAGCTTAAATAAAGAAGTTCTTATTTAAATTGCAAGAAATTCGAATCAAATCCGAATAAAGATTAAGAATTTTGGGCGAATATATTTGGAACATCTAATGAAACATCAGAATAGTTTCCGACTTTCAGATAGAACATAGCAAATTTTTTAGAATAAGTTCCGGAACTTTCCAGAATCTCGAAACACATCTCCGAAATGTATTCCATTTTCTGCACATTTTCGAATACTTCTTCAGAGTTTTGTCCGAGATTGTTACGAAAATCACAATTTGCTTCAGATTTTTTACGAAATTTCTTCAGAATTCGAAACTAATTTTTGTGGAAACTCGAATGCTCTTTTCGAATTTCCCTCGACAAATTGTTCCGAATTCTGCGAACCGCTTCACACAAAAACGGACATGTTTGGCATGCGAAGACGGCATCAGAAATGGAAACTTGTGCAGAGATTTCGTCCGAATTCGTTACGATTTCGGCAAAAATTGTTTAGTGGGAAGTATGTACTACAACAAATACAACTCAACAACAACCACATAGGAATTTGTTTTTGTTTGTAACGTTAGTGTAAAAGATAAATGTAAACAAAATAAGGAAATGTCTATAATGTCATGTTCACACGAGCGTTTCAATTACGTTGTTCGCCTGTCGAACGACGTACACGAATTAACCCGTTTCCACGACACCATTCGTAATTAACGAAACATAAACAAAATTTCCTTCATTTTTGTTTCCTTGTTTTCACGAAAATTTGAACCGAAAAAACATAAAACATACATTAAATGAATAGGAAAAGCAATAGACTTTCCTTCAAATGTATTTTCTATATTTAACTACACACATTTCATTAATTTTTTCCAAAAATTCTGAATAATGGTGTATTTTCAATACATTTTTATATGTTTCTATTTTCAAAATTAAAGAGAGAGAGACATGTCAAAACAATGTTTGTGTATACAGACTTACAGTTATTTGTTTCCTTTTTGTTTTTGATTTTTTACGCGATTTTGAACTAATGGACAAGAAATGTGCGTGGAATAAGAAGGAAACACAACCATCTTTCTTCTGCATCTATATAAAATGCTTAGTTCATTAATTTTCATTCATCTTTTTCCTTTTTTCTAAAAATTTTTGTGTTTTCAACAAATTTTTCAATATTGAATTTAGACATGTCATAATTAATTTTTTTGATAAATTCTCTCATTTGTTAGGGATGGGACATACTTATTCGTCGTTCAGAGAGTATTTCTAATCGAACAACGTAGAAAAATCGTCGTTCGTTCATAGAATTTTGTGTGGGGAAATACGTAATTTATTCGTAGTTATGGGTCGAACAAGGAATAGAGAACGAACGACGTACCGTGGAAACGGGCTATAAATTATTGGAATTTAAAAACCTTATATTTTTTCACATTTGATTGCATATTTTGGAAAACATGAATGAAAACTAGATAGATTTTCAATTTGAATGTTTCCATATCATTCCACTAAATGCGTAATTTCTCGTAGGTCTTTCTTTAGGTCTTCTATAAGAAGAAGCTCTCAATGTTCTAAAAGAAGACCTCCAGATATTCTATAAGAAGACCTTCTATGTGAAGACCCTCAAATCTTCTAAAAGTAGACCTCCAGATCTTCAATAAAAAAACCTTCATGTCTTCTATAAGTAGACCTCCTGGTCTTCAATGAGAAGACCTTATGCTTTTCTGTAAGAAGGGCCCCTGCTATTCTATGAGAAGATCATCTGTTATTTTATAAGAAGGTCTCCTGCTCTTCTATGAGATGAGATCCTGCTTTTCTGTAAAAACTCCCCCAGCTCTTCTATGAGAAGGCCACCTGCCCTTCTATGAGAGGACCCTCTGCTCTTCTATGAGAAGACGTCCTGCTCTTCTATAAAAAGACATCCTGCCCTCCTACGAAAGTACGTCCTTTTATGAGAAGACATCTTGCCCTTCTATGAGAAGACATCATGAATTTGTATGAGATGTTCTTGTGCTCTTCAAGGAGAAGACATCCTGCCCTTCTATGGGAGGACCTTCTGCTCTTCTATAAGAAGACGTCCTGCTCTTGTATAAGAAGACCTCCTGCTCTGTATAAAAAAAACCTCCTGCTCTTCTATGAGACGACCTCCTGCTCTTCTATGAGACGACCTCCTGCTATTCTATAAGAATACTTCCTGCTTTTCTATAAGAAGACATCCTGCCCTCCTATGAAAATACGTCCGGCTCTTCTATGAGAAGACGTCCTGCTCTTCTATGAGAAGACGTATTGCCCTTATATGAGAAGACATCATGCCCTCGTATGAGAGGTTCTTTTGCTCTTCAAGGAGAAGACATCCTATCCTTCTATGAGAGGACCTTCTGCTCTTCTATAAGAAGACCTTCTGGCCTTTTATATGCAAACGTGCTGCTCTTCTATGAGAAGACGTTCTGCTCTTCTATGAGAAGACCTCTTGTATAAGAAAACCTCCTGGTCTTCTATAAGAAGACCTCCTGGCCTTTTATATGCAAACGTGCTGCTCTTCTATGAGAAGACGTCCTGATCTTATATGAGACGACCTCCTGCTCTTCTATGAGAAGACATCTTGCCTTTCTATGAGAAGACATCCTGGCCTTCTATGAGACGACCTTTTGCTCTTCAAGGAGAAGACATCCTGCCCTTCTATGAGAGAACCTTCTGCTCTTCTATGAGAAGACGTCCTGCTCTTGTATAAGAAGACCTCTTTCTATTCTATAAGAAGACCTCCTGGCCTTTTATATGCAAACGTGCTGCTCTTCTATAAGAAGACCTCCTGCCCTTCTATAGGAAAACGTCCTGATCTTCTATAAGAAGAACTCTTGCCCTTCTATAAGAAGACCTCCTGTCCTTCTATATGAAAACGTCTTGCTCTTCTATGAGAAGACATCTCGCCCTTCTATGAGAAGACATCCTGGCTTTCTATGGGACGACCTTTTTCTCTCCTTCTATTATAGGAGATTCTGCTCTTCTATGAGATGTCCTGCTCTTCTATACGAAGACCTCTTCCTCTTCTATAAGGACTCGTGGTCTTCTATAAGATAAAAATGAATTAAAAACTTGAATATTTTAGTTTTGTTTATTTTTTCCTATAAATACATTCTATACCATATGGAATAGTGTCCAAAAGATCACTTTTCCAAACAAAATGTTAAAAAATTAGTTTTGATTATTCATATAGTGGCCTTAAGTATATATAAAATTGGAAAAATATATTTTTCAGATCAAAAACAAAAAAGACGCACCGAAAGGTGCGTTAGAGAATCCCACTACAGTTAACGGGCAAACAGTGATCAGTTATGAATTTTATCGCGTGTACTTTGCTATAACAGTCAGTTCCGAATAAGTGTAATAAATTAAATGAAGCATTGTAGAAACGTAATCTAAAACGAACCCTGTTTTATTTTGTACAAATCGTATCGGGGAATAAAACAACGTCTACACGGAGATTAGTTAAATCTAATTCCGTAACAATAGCAACATGATTTATATTTTCATAGTTTTTGTTTACTATTTTTAAAGTGCCACCGTGGTGCAATGGTATGCACACCCGCCTAGCACACATAAGGTCATGGGTTCGATTCCCCGGCCAGGCAACATCAAAACACTTTTCAACGGTGAAAAAATACCCCTCAGTAATGTTGGCGACATTTCCTGAGTATTTCAGCCATGTAAAACTTCTCTACAAAAGTGGTGTCTTAGACACGCCGTTCGGACTCGGCGATAAACTGTAGGTCCCATATTATTGAGCTAATATGAATCGGGGTGCACTCATTGATATGAGAGAAGTCTCCCTTGTCCCTTATGGGCTGTTTGTGGAACAATTATTATTATTATAATTTTAAAGAAAGTTTCAGCCGAAAGACGACTAAAATTAATTGATATGAACTGAAAAAATATTTGTCCTTCTTACAGATATCTATTCAATATTAAATTATATTATTTTCACACATGTTTCCTATTTTTTCATACAATTTTGGTGTTTTCAGTATATTTTCATTTCTATTTCTAATTAATTTTAAAAATTAACGAGAGAGACCTGCCAAAATAACTTTTTGGTATACAGACTTTCCGGCAGGCATTTGATTTTTGTTAGTGAAAGTAGTGGTAGATTTCCACACAACCCATGAGGTACTACCTTTGTGCGTTGCCATTATTTTCGTTGGCGGCTCCCCTGTAGGCCTACAACCAACCATCAATATGATGTACTAGGTACATTGCTTAATCCACTTATCCACAATAAGACATACACAGGATCCACTGTTTTTTGTAGGTTACACTTTTTGGGAAATATCTATTTTAAAAAATATCTCTTGAATTTATTAAATGTTTTTTTCTTACCTTGCGTTTTCCTCTAGTTTGGATGAACGTATAATAACACTGTGCTACAGTGAAAATTTGCCGGGGTTCTAATGCATAAATTCGGTTTTGTGGGAGTCCATAGAAGACGAAAATACCTTTGGTTTCTTTGGGTCACTTCGGTTTTTCATTTTATAACGGTAAATGTAGTGAAAAATGGACTTTCTTGGATTTTCAACTTTAAACGGACATTACTTCTTTTTCCCACAACCGATATGCACATACTGTTTTTTATTATAAAGGGAAGAATAATGCCTTTCGAACAAGCAATAGATTTTTAAAATCGGTTAACAAATGGCTAAGTAATAGTGGTTTAAGTGTGACAAAAACGCATTAAAAAACAGTAAAATGTTTTTCCTTGTGCTCTAGGCTGCGTAAATGACACCTAACAGTACAATTATTTACAGTTAGCAAGTAGGAAATTTAGTTGGCTTTACAAAATGGGAAAAACCAAGAAAATCTGTTGAAAAATGAATGCGTTATGGCATTTTTTGTGTTTCAACTTTTTGGTTTTTTTTCATATTTTCCTTTATAAAACATTGATACCTTGTGCGTAATTGTTAAGCAGGATAATCACAATTAGAATCATACATGCTAAGCTACCCATCTTTTATAAAGGAAAATATGAAAAAACCAAAAAGTTGAAAAACAAAAAATGCCATAACGCATTCATTTTTCAACCGATTTCGTTGGTTTATCCCATTTTGTAAAGCCAACTAAATTTCCTACTTGTTAACAGTAAATAATTGTACTGTTAGGTGTCGTTTACGCAGCCTAGAGCACAAGGAAAAACGTTTTACTATTTTTTAATGCGTTTTTGTCACACTTAAACCACTATTACTTAGCCATTTGTTAACCGATTTTAAAAATCTATGGCTTGTTCGAAAGGCATTACTCTCCCCTTTATAGTAAAGAACAGTATGTGCATATCGGTTGTGGAAAAAAGAAGTAATGTCCGTTTAAATTTGAAAATCCAAGAAAGTAAAATTTTCACTACATTTACCGTTATAAAATCAAACCCCGAAGTGACCCAAAGAAGCCAAAGGTATTTTCGTCTTCTATGGACTCCCACAAAACCGAATTTGTGCATCAGAAATCCTGCAAAAAATTTTGTCCACTTTTGTATCACAGTGTAATTATTCCTGCAAAAATCAGTAACTTGGTATTATTGTCTTAAAAAATTAAAATCATTCCAAAATAACTCTGGTTCTATTGATTGTAAGACATTGATCACGGCATCTGATCTTGCCTTAATGTACTCCAAATCTTTTAGACTTGGAGTTGATGGTATACGTCTTCTAATTTCCCAAAAAAAATTTTCAATATTATAATGCGTCGTTAAATTGTTTATAGAAATATCTCCATAATGTGTGAATATGTATGATATATTCTTTAGTGATCTAATAATTGCTTGTTTTGAGGTTATATTTGTAAAAACGTTGAATGTAAAAAACCGGATTGATCTGTTTATAATTCGCTTCTTTTGATTAAAATTAAATTCACTCTCTTTATACAATAATTTAATTAAGGGTATGCAACCTTTCAGAAAATCTTTCGTTGCTTCGAATTCTAATCTGTTGTCTCCTCTTCGAAGTTTTAACGAATTTAAGACATTTTCATTAAAAACAGTATTTAAGTGCAAGAATGGATCATTATCATAAACATAACCCATTTCAACATTATTAAGGAAAAATAATTTTAAATTTAGATGCCTATGGACAAATTGAAATTTTGCATAATTATTATTAATTTCAATGTTATTTTTTATAAAAGCTTTGAACAAAGCGAATAGGGAATGAACAATGTCGAAAACGTATAGTTGCTTTTTGTCTTTAATAATTTCAACAAAGTTTGAAAATTTGTTATAAAAATTTAAAAGTTTACATTGTCTAGAGAGTGTATCACATATTAGCACTATCACATTAACCCCAATATCATCTGCTTCTTTAAGAACATTCCTCACCATTTTGCGTAACGTAGGAGCTTTGCAGGGTTTTGGCGTTATCTCAAAACCTAGTAAAATAGGTTTATCGTAATTGTAAATGTTTGTCAAGAGATAGCCATATGCATAGCGAATTTTGTTATCGATCTTTACTTTAATTTCGTCGAATTGTAAACCATATAATCTTTCTTCCAAGGGTTTTTGGGAGAAATATTCTTTAAGAACGCGTTTAGTTTCAGCGTCGAGAAGCAGAACACATTTTGGATAGGTTTTTTCAATTTCATTTGATCTCGGTATGTCCCAATTATATACCCGCGAATCACGATCGTACCTAGCGGCGGAACCTAGCACAGTTATAATTTGTTGCTCGAGGGAACTTGGCATATTGGGTGCATTGGTACTGGTAACCTCGGAGCGATCGATATCATATGTTTGGTGATCCATGGACATATTTGAAACAGATTCTACCGTTGGGGAATTATTGACAATATTTGGCAAATTGTCCACCATTACGGTATTCACATCATTATTATTGCTACTATTATTAATACTACTACCAAAACTACTATTATTCATTGTACTACTACTACCAAGTGCGTCCAGTGTGGGATCAGCTTCGTTATAAATAGCACTTGAATGATTGGGCGAAAGTAAGGCTTGTATCACAATAAGCTCATCTTCATCATTTGTATTGGCCACTACGGGATGTTCATTTATATTTAGACTACTACTACTGTTACTACTCATAGGGCGACTTTCAGTGGTATGGAACATCAAATTGGCCATTGTATCATCTTCATTATCAGGTAGATCGTCCATTACGCCATTCGTTTGGTCTTCATCTACTACTACACTAATATTATTAACAATGACCATAGCGCCAGAAGTAGAATTGTTAGCCGTCTCATCATGTGGGTTACCTTCATTGTTCGGAATATCGGCCATTAAACAATATGTATGGTCAAGTACTACACTACTAGTATCTACTACTACATTAATATAAGGACTATTACTAAGCACATTATTTCCTGACCAATCAGACAAATCTGGAATTGCGCTTGGCTAGGGATCTTTAAGCGAGTGCTTCCAAAATTTATCGAGCGCAGTGCATTTTCATAACTCCGTGTGGACTGCGTCGAAAGATGTATTGAAATCATAACTCTGCATTGCACTACTTCCAAACTTTTTTTCTGGGTGGGTTTGTTGATCCCTACCCACCACTGGCGAAATCATTTATTCTAAAAATAATACATTTCTAAGAATTTGTTATAAAATAAAGAAATAAAAATTTAAGTTGCAAACATTTTTGCGGTAATTCACGAGACGATATTTTTAATGGAGTGGAGTCCAGTTGGAGTCCGTGTCGAAAGCTGAACTAGTGATGGGAAGGAAACTTAAAAAACTTTAGGATGGTGAAGCAAAATCAGATGCGCTAGGATTAATTGGAGAACGGAGAAAGTAAACTCAAATGTGATTAAATTTAATGGAAACATTTTTAATTTGTGTTTATATAATAAAGTTCTTTGTATTCTTATTTTACACAAATAATAAATTCATTATATTTATTCTGGTATATTTCGCAATGGCTTGCATTTTGATTGCATCTTTAGACTGACTAAAAATGCAATCCGAAGAGTGCCTTTAAATTCAATCCAAAACACTACATCAACAGCTGTGATTTGGATCGAAAACGGAGTGCATCCTAGCTTAGTGCTGTGGAAGCAAAATAGAGTGCATCCTAGCTGCGCGCTCTCTTGTAAAATTCATAAATGAATTCCCCAGCAAAAAGTTTGCATCCGCGGATGCAGTTAACGCCCAGTTTCTGTATGTCGAAAGAAGAATGTGTGCTAATGAAACACACCCGAACTTTAGTTTTCGAAATAGTTTTACCTTTGCTTTTGCTTCAAAACAAAAAACAAATTTGAAAAACACACAAGAGTTTGGACGTGTTTCTTTCGCACACATTCTTCTTTGGACATACAGAAACAGACTGTAAATCACTTAAATCAGTCAATTCACTTATGAATTTTACAAGAGAGCGCGCAGCTAGGATGCACTCCATTTTCGATCCAAATCACAGCCTTTGATGTAGTGTTTTGTATTGATTTTAAATGCGGTCTAAAGATGCTATAAAATGCAAGCCATTGCAAATATCCCAAAATAAATAAAATACATTGCATATTCGTGTAACACAAGAATATTAACTTTATTACATTAACACAAATTATAAAAAGCTCTCCATTAAATTTGATCGTAAGTTAGTTTACTTCCTCTGCTCTGCTTTTTATGACACCGCAATTGCTTCATCATCCAAATGGTTTTTCATTTTTCCTCCTACTCTAGTTCAGATTTCCAAAAAAGCTCCAACTCCACTTCAAAAATAATTTGCGTCTCGTGAATTACAGCAATGTTCATAGCAGCTTTGTTCCTTTACTTTTTTAATGGTAAGGGTGGTAAAAGAGAAAAGTGTCAAAATTGCTCTCTCATGAACATTTTTACCAGAAAAGTAAAGGAACGGAAAAATGGTAGATCTGGCAGCAATGTCAAAAAAACAACATAAAAAACAATTTTCGTCTTCTATTTCACAGTTTTTAATTTAGTTTTGTCAGCGTTCGACTTTTTCTTCTGTTTTGCGTCCATTTTCTTTTTCATTATGTGTGTTCGTTTACTCAAAATGTTTACAAATTGTTACTGGATGTTGTTCGTTTACTCTACAGTACAATGCAAAAGACCGTGGTCGTTTACAAGAACACACCTATTGTGAAATAATCGTCAAACAAAAGTCGAAAAATCAATTCTGCCATTTTTTACCTGCAGAAATTTTGCTGGTAGCCTGTGGTAGAAGAGAAAGCCATGTTCGCTCTCTCTCCACTCTCACTCTCTTAAAAATTGCTTCCAGTTTTGCCACTTTTCGGTGTTAAGGAACGCTTTGCAGGTTAAAAATGGTAACCTCAGGTAAGTAAAGGAACACAGCTAACTTTAGTTTGTATTTCTCTATTTTTTATAAAACAAATTCTTAGAATTTCTTGTGTTCAGAAAAAAAGACTGTGACTGTAGGGATCAAAAAATTGGCTTGCTTGGCTAGGGATCTTTAAGCGAGTGCTTCCAAAATTTATCGAGCGCAGTGCATTTTCATAACTCCGTGTGGACTGCGTCGAAAGATGTATTAAAATCATAACTCTGCATTGCACTACTTCCAAACTTTTTTGCTGGGTGGGTTTGTTGATCCCTACCCACCGCTGGCGAAATCATTTATTCTAAAAATAATACATTTCTAAAAATTTTTTATAAAATAAAGAAATAAAAATTTAAGTTGCAAACATTTTTGCGGTAATTCACGAGACGAAATTTTTAATGGAGTGGAGTCCAGTTTGAATCCGTGTCGAAAGCTGAACTAGTGATGGGAAGGCAACATAAAAACCTTAAGGCTGATGAAGCAAAATCAGATGCGCTGGGATTAATTGGAGAACGGAGAAAGTAAACTCAAATGTGATTGAATTTAATTGAAACTTTTTTAATTAGTGTTTATATAATAAAGTTCTTTGTATTATTGTTTTACACAAATAATAAATGCATTTTATTTATTCTGGGATATTTCGCAATTACTTCCATTTTTATTGCATCTTTGGACTGACTAAAAATGCAATCCGATGAGTGCCTTTAAATTCAATCCAAAGCACTACATCAAAAGCTGTGATTTTTTATACGTTCAAAATTTGGTTCTTGTAAAATTTTACGAAACATTCGTTTTTATATAAAAACTTTTGTATATTTCCGAAAAGATTTTATCTTTCAGGGTTTCCATAATACGTATATGCATTGTGAATTTTGCATAGGTTTCTGTACGTAATATGTGTTATTTGCTGGCAACCCCGATAAACAGGTGACAAATAAAAAATAAGAAAAAAAATGTAATATGTAGTACGCATGGTACAATAATGTTTAAGATATGCCACAGCTACGTACAGAACGTAAACTCGCGAATAACACCGAAAATCTTAAAACAAATTTATGCAACACATTCTTAAAACAAAATAAAAATTTTATAGACACGTTTTAATGGCGGTTTCATTCATTATTTTGAAGAAATCAATTAAATAAAATAATTCAAAATACCGCACATTTTATTTTTCAAACAAAACAAATCACACATATTCCAATATTTGTATTTATATGTGGATTTTGTTTTCATTTCTCATTTGGCTCTCATTTATGGAACATAGTTGTACAAATGTACATTCAAATTAAGTCCAATTTACATATGCACATTAAATGATTTCGATTTACGAAATCCTAGAAACAAATGAATTGTATTTACATCTGTTTTTTTTTGCGTCATTTGCTTACGCACACAATCGCACATACACACGGATACAACAACACATACACACGCACACAATAATATTAATTCCGAAAAATAAGAATTTCACAACACTAATGTTTACCAAATAACTTGACTTAATTCAAAATTGAAAAAAATTTAATTTTTGCAATTTTTTTAAACATTTATTTACACTTTTGTCGTCGTTTGAGTATTTTTGTTTTTCAACAACACACACAAACAAACAAAGACATCATAAAACAGTTGCATTTTTTGGTACTTTATGACGAAAAAGCAGGGTTGTGTATAATAGTATGGTGTTTTCGTGCGTTGTTTAGAATAAATGACGCAGCTATCGTCATTTAATTTTGTATGGTAAATGACGCAAAATGTTGCCTGTTTTAGCAAATAAATGACGAAACAGCTCTAAATGACGAAAAAGTTTCTAATGTAAATTGGACAATAGTAGTATTTCGCATAGGATACGTAACGGCAGTCGCACGATAGTTTGCGAAATACATGAACGCATTTTTAGACGGAAGTGAGTGACTGCTTTCCTTTCTTATGCTTGGTTTACATTTACGAAATCCACTCGATTTCAACTGTCAAATCCATAGGTTAAACGTCAAATGAAATCCAGATGAGAGTGTATACATTTCGAAGAATTTTTTAAAAAATAAAGAAATAACAACTTAAGTTACGAACATTTGTGCGGTAATTCAAGAGACGGACATTTTTAATGGAGTGGAGTTGGAGTCCATGTCGAAAGCTGAACTAGTGATGGGAAGGCAACATAAAACACCTTTAGGATGATGAAAGAAAATCAGATGCGCATGGATTAAATCGATAACGGAGGAAGTAAGCTCAAATGTGATTGAATTTAATGGAAACTTTTTTTAATTTGTGTTTATATAATAAAGTTCTTGGTGTTCTTGTTTTACACAAATAATAAATGTATTTTATTTATTTTGGGATATTTCGCAACGGCTTGCTTTTAATTGTATCTTTAGACTGATTAAAAATGCAATCCAAAGAGTGCCTTTAAATTCAATCCAAAACACTACATCAAAAGCTGTGATTTGGATCGAATATGGAGTGCATCCTAGCTATGTGCTGTGGAAACAAAATGGAGTGCAACCTAGCTGCGCGCTCTCTTGTAAAATTCATAAGTGAACGCATAGGAAAAGATGTACTCAAACTTCAAATATACTGTACAGATGTAGTGATTCAACTGCATCCTCGGATGCAAACTTTTTGCTGGGATACAGTGCATTATTTCTGAAATTTATTTGGTCATTATTTTGTGGAATTGTGCAAGTAAGAACGTTTTAATCGTTCAGGAGTGTTCTTTTGGTCTTACTTTTGAAAATTAAAATTTAACATAAAGCCATGGTACAACAAGAAAGGTAGTTCCATGCTAACAGCTGATTACAATTTTTTTTAAATTTTTAATTTGATGTACGGCCATTGTCAAATTGATTTTGGCAGAATGCTTATGTATGTGTACACATGTATACCTACATACATGTCAGTTAAAATTAAAATTTCATTCGAATGAAAAGAAAAAATTGTTATTGTATAGTTTTGTTCTTTCCGGTGTCGTGTTCAAGCTGTTGGTTGGCACTAAAGACTTTGCTGATTTTAATAATAAATATCGTACCAAACCTGCAAAGATTCGGGCAAACGTTAAACTGTCTTGAGCATCTTAGAAGGGTTATTAGATGAACATAACTACAAGAAGTTTGTTGATGACAAGGCATGAACAACAAATCGTTAATCCGTTCGATTCCCACAAGAACTTCGGAAAACGGGCAAAGATGACCAAATGTTGCAAGTTTTGTGGCTGTTCCGTTGGTGTTATCAAGGACTTCAGTGAATGCACCAAAGAAACTTATTCCATAATAGAAATAAAAACAGTGAAATAACATATTTTATGGATAGAGATGTTTTATTAATAAAATTAAATAAAAACAGAAAAATTAAGATCTTTTTATTCCTTTAATAAAGTTATGATGCCAAAAAGATCATTTTTGCGGAGTATTTTAAAATATCTTAATACAGTTTATTAGGATTGGGTTTGCAGTTGAAGGAAATCGTTTAGTTGCTGCACGATATATTCTGCTGATGTTGCCTGTTGTTGATGAACTGAAGGATGCAACTGTTGCTGTTGCAGTTGAGGAACTTTGGTGGGGTGAGGCTCTTATCGTTTTAGGTTATTACTCCTTACTGTTGGAAAATCGATATGATGGGTTTTGTTGTGGTATCTGGCTTTGTAGGAAACAATAAGTTTTGCCAAGGGAGCATTTGTTTTAAAGACGGTCCATGTTGTTGCTCCTGTTTGAGCTGCTGTTATTGCGGTTGATCTCTACTCCACAGCATGAATAGCCGGAGGATTAGACGGAATATTTGTTGTTTCAAGTTTTCATAAACACAAATTAATAACAAACATATTTTGTTTTTGTTATGAAATGTTATGACGTATTACTGTTGTTCTGTACTTGACACGCTCCAGTACAGACATATAGAGTTGTATTTACCTATATTTGACAGATGCGACTACCTTTTATAATTATACCATGCATAAAGCTCACATATTTTGATTTAGAAGAAATTTGTATAATTTGGACTGTACACAACGATTTTTAACTTTCACTGGAGTGCTAGACTTCACACTGAATAACCCAGCAAACCCTACACCTATGCCCGCTTTCTTTTTGTTTTCAAAATTAATAAAATGTTTAAAAAAATAAATGGAACGTTGTAAAGAAAAACAAATATTTGTTACGCGGATCTGGTAAAAACGTTGCTGCTGCAATGCTGTTGTTGTAGGAACGCATATATGTACATATTTCAGTTATCTGGTGCAGGTTCCTCTGCATTCAGACTCAAAAATTCGGCAACATGGACTGGTTGCGTCCATAAAGAATCAGAAGACAGTGGTGAGTGAGCTAAACAAATACAGCGTGTCGTGTGGTCCCAATTCACATATCGGGTATGTGTTGGGTATCGTGGCGTCAATTCGGGCCCAAACGAATTGAGCGGCTGCATCTTGACATTTTGGCGTTCTACTGCTGCAATGGATGGGTGGTGGTGGTCTCCGAATACCGAATACACACTGTACCATTACCGAATACATACAGCCTGCGCAACTGCATCAGTATGAATGCTATTCAAGTCTGCCTGATATGCTCGTTGATAAAGAGGTCATCGTTTATACCTCTCTCTCCAGATCATGAAGATCTCTCCAGACGTACCTGGGCGAGAGAAGCCTGCACTAGGTCATCTATGTAGACATTGAACCTATCACATATGTCTTCGACGATAGGACCCGGCACTAAGATCATACATTCATCCGCATACATTGCAGGCTCAATGCCCATGCGGCAAATTCTCGTTTTTAATTATAACGGCCTTTGTCTTAATTTTATTTTTATTAGGATAAAAATTCTGCATGTATGTACATATAAGTTTATGAAATTGAAATTTGTCATAATTAGAACATTATAAACAAAACATATAAAAATCGGTTTGAAAGAAGTCGGTCACCAACGAAAAAAAAAAATATTGTAATCAGCTGTGAGCTCCGCCATAACTTTCTTATTATACCATGTTAGGATCTACCCCGAATATTCCAAAATTTAATAAATAGATTTCCAATCTGTTCTATTCAGTGCCGCATAGTAAATATATGAAGTGTAGAACGTATCACATTATGTATAGAGTAAATTCGATGCCAATTAAAATTAAATTTTAAATTTTTAATTAATTTCTCGTTAGAGAAATAGTATATGTTAATTCCATGACCAAGATGCTTTTTGAAAAAGGAAAGCCGACGATACGAACCAACACAACCACCACTGTGTGACATGACATGTTTCATAAAAAATTTTAAATCTTTTCATTTATTTCCTGTACATTTTTCTGAACTATTTTGGAAAGACCCTAGTATTCCAATGTTGCCATTGACATTTAATTCACATAAAATCATGTTGTTATTGTAAAATTGTTAGTTATTGTAATTCATGCAAACACCTTACTTCTTACACCATGGTATGTCTTTGGAGTAGTATTTTCTCTAACCTTGTCTTGCACTGATAATACGTTTACATCGGATTTAACAAACTCACTGGGTTTCAAATGTCAATTCCAATGCTTAGCCCTGCAAAAGGCTATATAAACATGGCCTAACCCGACAAAAAGCTTCCATGCAAACGCTGTTTAAGCTTAAAGGCCTCGTCACATAAGAGGATTTCTGGCTTAATTCATTAAGTTGCTTTCCGGCTTTAAGTCAAAAGTCAAAGCATACGATAAACGTGTTTCAGCCGCGTAGAGTTGCCTTGCTTTCCTGCTTAGTTTCTGACTTAATAAAAATAAAAGAATGAAGAAGGCCGAGAAGTACCCAGTTGGTTGCCCTTTTCTTTTTTATTCTTTTATCAGAAATAAGCAAGGTAAGCAGGCAAGGCAGCTTATGTACGTAGGCTTTTAAGCCAGAAATCCTCTTATGCGACGAGGTCTTTAAGGTAGAAACACAATGAAATAAGCCGGACGGTTTGACAGTTATCGATAATTGCGAAATATCGACATTCAAAACTGACAACAGCTCTGTTCCAGAACTAAAAAGTTTTTAAAATTTTTACCACTTTTACACATTTTGCGTTCCCGTACACAAAATTTATATGAAAATCGTTTACGACTTTTACAGCAGTAATGCATTATTGTGAGCAAATTTGACGTTTTGTATGATTTGATGTAACACCTACTTATTCCACCATGGAATTAACTTATACTATTGCTCTGTTCCAGAACCTGCAAGAAGCTACTATTTTTTACTACGATAACATTTCTTCCATTGTTATCGAAAAATAGTAAAAATTAGTAGATTCTTGCAGTACTGGAACAGACCAAATATAAATTGTGTTATTAGCGTGATTTCCCAGCAAAAAGTTTGCATCCGCGGATGTAGTTGAATCACTACAAGTGTACGGTACCCAGCAAAAAGTTTGCATCCGCGGATGCAGTTGAATCACTATAAATGTACAGTACAAGTGCCGTTGGTGTACATCTTTTTCTATGAATTCAGTTATGAATTTTACAAGGGAGCGCGCAGCTAGGATGCACTCCATTTTGCTTCCACAACACACAGCTAGGATGCACTCAATTTTCGATCCAAATCACAGCTTTTGATGTAGTGTTTTGGATTAAATTTAAAGGCAATCAAAATGCAAGCCATTGCGAAATATACCAGAATAAATAAAATGCATTTATTATTTGTGTAAAACAATAATACAAAGAACTTTATTATATGAACAGAAATTAAAAAAGTTTCCATTAAATTCAATTACATTTGAGTTTACTTTTCCGTTCTCTAATTAATCCAAGCGCATCTGATTTTGCTTCATCGCCCTTAAGGCCTCTGCAAATACGGCGCGTTGAGCGTTGCGTTACAACAACCACATGAAAACTTCAAGAACAAACTTGGCATCACTTACAAATTTTTCATGTGGTTGTTGTTTTCAACGCGCAACGCTTCACACAGCGGACCGTATGTATTTGGCCCATTAAGGTTTTGCATGTTGCCTTCCCATCACTAGTTCAGCTTTCGAAACGGACTCCAACTGGACTCCACGGCATAAATGTTTGCAACTTAAAGCTGAAAGCACATACAACGTTTGAGTAAAGTTTTGCGTTGGGCGTTGACAAAAAAACGACAACAACAGGGCGACGCCGACATCAAAGTCCGGCGTTGATGTGTTTGCCGGCATATATTTCAAATGAATTTTAATTTTTCGGCGTCATGCCCAACAGTGTAAAAACGGCCAAAACGACACAAAACTTTACTCAAACGTTGTATGTGTTTTCAGCTTAAGTCTTTATTTCTTTATTTTATAACAAATTCTTAGAAATGTATACACTCTCTCATTTTTTGAATAAATGATTTCGCCAGCGGTGGGTAGGGATCAACCAATTGTTTTTGTTTTTTTGTCGGTTTTAACATGGCAAAGCCCAGGATTTATCGTGGTCCCTCTTTCATCCCAACAGTCGGGAAATTCAGTCTCCACAGTGAAACATCTGACAATGGTATGAGGCTGGTAGACTTTGCAGCTGCAAAAAACATGGTAGTTAACAGTACCAGATTTAATCATCTCGGTATGGCTCCGAAGCCTGGGTACTTGCGCAAGCAGACATGACAGTGCTTGGTGTGTTTGAGAGAAAAATTCTTCGAAAGATCTACGGACCAATCTGCGTTGACGGTGAATATCGACGTCGCATGAACCACGAGCTGTATCTGCTATACAACGACATCAATATTGTTAAACGTATCGAGATGCAGCGATTGCGTTGGCTAGGCCATATCATAAGAATGAGCGATGATGAACCCGCTAAAAAGGCGTATAAATACGGACCGCTTGGCGGTGCACGCAGAATTGGCAGGCCAAGGAATAGATGGCGCAAACAAGTGGATGATGAGATGAAAAGGCGCGGTATTCCAGAGTGCAAAGCAACAAATAGAGAGGAATGGAGATCTCTTCTTAGTTCGGCCTATGGAACAAATGTGCATTTTTCATAACTCTAGGCGTAGGCGTCCCGACAACTGCAATAACAGTTGTAAAATTTTGAATGAACATCATCGATTTCTTTTTGTTTTCCGTTCACATATTTTGTTTTTGTTTCAATTATTATCTCACTTATTTTTACAAAAATGTCAAAAATTTGTCTTCCCTACTGTCTGTGAAAAAAATGATGGACAGCTGGGAGACAAACGACAAATGTATGTATGTGTTAGTAAATCAGAGTTGTATTTGAAGACAAACTGTCTGGTGTATACTCCTAGTAAAAGTTGAATGGACTTTGACAAACATATGGCCTGTTCCCGTACTTTATAAAGTGGTAAAAGTTGTAAAAGTCGTAAACGATTTTCATATAAATTTTGTGTGCGGGAACGCAAAATGTGTAAAAAAAAATTGTAAAAACTTTTTAGTTCTGGTTTTTTTTTTACAATTTTTACGACTTTTACACATTTTACCCGAAAAACTGTTGCCGTACACAAAAAAGTTGTAAAATGTTCACTCCTCTTTAAACAAAAATGGCGCTGAATGTCTCTCTAAAAACTTTTTACTCGACAAATTTGAGCGTGTAAAAAATAGAAACATCGTTGCCGGCGTTTGATTGGCTGATACGCCGACTTTGACATTTGTTCCGTTTTTTTGACATATTTTCCATTTTTCCGTTCCAGAACAATAGCAAAAAACTTTTGTGTGAGAAAAAAAATTTTTACACTTCTCTCTTTTACGAGTTTTGCTATTAAAAAGTACATATGACATTGATAGATAGGGTAAACATCCTTAATCGATTTACGCATGGCGCACTTACCAAGGTAGTGGTATCACACCAGCTGTTCGAATATGAAGTGTCAAATCCCTTTATAAAAAAATTATTTTTGTTGTAATTTCCCCAACAACATAAAGCAAATTTTGAAAGAAGAGCGTTTTCAGACGATAGGGTTTGACTGCTCAAAAACGTGGTTTCCGTTTTGACTCTCATTCGTATGTTTATGTGTGTATTGTCACTTCTTACAGCATTTAACACAAAAATGATTATTAGTTTACATTTTTATTCTTACACATTTCGCACACACACATTCTTATTTTATAAAAAAAATGTGTGAGGAAACAGTTATTACTTATACCATGATCAGATTTACATTAGGCAATTTTCCTTGACGGATTTTTTCGTCCCCTTTTAGGGCAAAACCTATACATGTATTTGTTGTTGTTTTCAATTTGAAATACATGTATTTTATTTTGAACGCAGACGCAACACGCAGAGCTATAGGTTTCGCCCTAATACAAACAATTCTGTTCGAACATTTTTTTATTTCAAAACATTTAAATAATCTCAATTACGAAAACTATAAAAGTCCCGGGCCACACTACAGTAATTTCACTGAAATTTTGATATGAAATTATGCGTCTCTAGATCGACGTCCATAGTAGAGTAAAATCATAAAATTGCTGTAGTGGGGAATTCGATTTAAGAACACCTAATTTCATGAAATTTTTTAATGGAATTCACGCTAGTGTGGACCGGGACAAAGAAATTAATTAGTCCCGGGCCACACTACAGTAATTTCACTGAAATTTTAATATGAAATTATGCGTCTCTAGATCGACGTCCATAGTAGAGTAAAATCATAAAATTGCTTTAGTGGGGAATTCGATTTAGGAACACCTAATTTCATGAAATTTTTTTATGAAATTCACGCTAGTGTGGACCGGGACTTAAAAAATCATAACATAAATAAATAAAAAATATTTCACGAACGAATTTAGCAAAAAAGTACTTTATGTACGTTTTCGTTCACTTACTTCCACATTTTGTCCCAATTTACATTAGGCGAGATTACTTGCGGCAATTGTCAGTTTGTGGGTGAGAGAGGGTGTTGAGAGGCAAAGGGATACCATATACCTCACCTCTCTCTCCATCAAACTGACAATTGCCGCAAGTAAACTCGCCTAATGTAAATTGGGACTTTGTTTCAACACTGACACAATTTACGAATGACAATCAAAACGGACAACACGTTTTTGAGCAGTCAAAATCTATCGTCTGAAAACGCTCTAACACATTCATAAATACCTTTCTTGAAAAATTTACGCCGGTAACGCAGGTATCATCTTGTTTTTAAAATTATTAAGGTCTGGGTACATAAGCTGCCTCGCCTGGTTTCCTACTTCATTTCTGACCTAATAAAAATAAAAGAATAAAGAAGGCCGGCCGAGCAAATTTCGGACACGGTTGCCCTTTTCTTTTATATTCTTTTATCAGAAGCAAGGTAAGCAGGCAAGGCAGCTTATGTACTCAGTCCTTTACGGTATTCTCTATTAACAATTTTAACCCATTCGTTTTACAAGAATTATGCTTTGTTTACATTTACGAAATCCACTCGATTTCAACTGTCAATTCCATCCCAGCAAAAAAATGTGGAGGTAGTGCGATGTAGTGTTATGATTTCAATACATCTTTCGATGCAGTCCACACGGAGTTATGAAAAACGCACTCGCTTAAAGATCCCTAGCCAAGCAAGCCAATTTTTTAATCCCTAGTCTTTTTTTCTGAACACAAGAAAGAGTGTCTAAATTTATAAGAATTTGTTTTAAAAAAAATAAAGAAATATAAACTAAAGTTACGAACATTGCTGCAATTCACGAGAAGCAAGCTATTTTTGAAGTGGAGTTGGAGTTTTTTTGAAAATCTGGGGCTCAATTCTCGTTCTATGAAAATTTTAAATGAAAAGTTTTATAAAGGAAATAAATGTCAAATGAAAAATTTTATAAGGCAAATATTTTTCATTTAAAATTTTCATAGAACAAGAATCCAGCCCCTGAACTGGAGTAGGAGGAAAAATAAAAAAAAAACCATTTGGATGATGAAGCAATATCAATTGCGGTGTCATAAAAATCAGAGCAGAGGAAGTAAACTCAGTTACGATCAAATTTAATGACGAGTTTTTTATAATTTGTGTTAATGTAATAAAAGCTGTGTTCCTTTACATACCTGAGATTATCATTTTAACCATGTGTTACCATTTTTAACCTGCAAAGCGTTCCTTAACCCCGAAAAGTGGCAAAACTGGAAGCAATTTTTAAGAGAGTGAGAGGGGAGAGAGCGAACATGGCTTTCTTTTCTACCACAGGCTACCAGCAAAATTTCTGCAGGTAGAAAACGGCAGAACTGATTTTTCAACTTTTGTTTGACGATTATTTCACAAAATGGACGAAAAACCGAAGAAAAAGTCGAACCCTGACAACACTAAATTAAAAACTGTGAAATAAAAGACGAAAATTGATTTTTTATGTTTTTTTCTGACATTGCTGCCGGATCTACCATTTTTCCGTTCCTTTACTTTTCTGGTAAAAATTTTCATGAGAGAGCAAATTTGACACTTTTCTCTTTTACCACTCTTACCATTAAAAAAGTAAAGGAACAAGCTGCGCGCTCTCTTGTAAAATTCATAGGTGAATTCATAGGAAAAGATGTACTCCAGCGGCAATTGTTCTAGTGATTTAACTGCATCCGCGGATGCAAACTTTTTGCTGGGATTGCTCAAACGTCAAATGAAATCCAATCGATTTCAGATGACTTTTCATTTGACGTATACGCAAAGGAATTGACAGTTGAAATCGAGTGGATTTCGTAAATGTAAACAAAGTATTACTCTATTTTATAATAGCTGCGTTCCCGTACTTTTTAATGGTAAAACTAGTAAAAGAGAGAACTGCAAAAAATTTGTTCTCACACACAAGTTTTTTGAAATAGTTCGGGAACGGAAAAATGGAAAATACGTCAAAAAACTGGAACAAATGTCAAAGTCGGCGTATCAGCCAATCAGACGCCGGTAACCATGTTACTATTTTTTAACTTGCCCAAATTTGTCGTGTAAAAAGTTTTTAAAGAGAGTGTCATTCAGCGCCATTTTTGTTTAAAGAGAAGTGAACATTTTACCACTTTTTTGTGTACGGGAACGTTTTTTCGAGTAAAATGTGTAAAAGTCGTAAAAATTGTAAAAACTTTTTAGTTCTGGAACACAGCTAATGTTTAAATACAATACGCACATGGTGGAATAAGAAGGTGTTACATCAAATCATACCAAACGTCAAATTTGATCACAATAATGCAGTGCTGTGAATTGATTGTTTACATTATGTATGAGATTTTATTCACAATAACGCATTTTGACAACTAGTCTGAAAATCAGCTGTTTATTGTACCTTCTTATTGTGCCATGAATACGCACATGAAAAGTTTAGGTACCTTTATGTAAAACCGTACTTCTTTTTGTACAAAAAGTACGCTTGTATAAAATGAATTCAAAAACGCAACACTGGATGTGAAAATTACGAATGACAATCAAAACGGGCAACGCGTTTTTGAGCAGTCAAAACCTATCGTCTGAAAACGCTCTTACAAATATGTCGATGCCACTACCTGGTAGTTCTGCCATGGGTTTACGACAATTATGCTTATGCTTGGTTTACATTTACGAAATCCACTCGATTTCAACTGTCAATTCCATAGGTTAAACGTCAAATGAAATCCAGATGAGATTTCATTTGACGTTTGAGCTATGGAATTGACAGTTGAAATCGAGTGGAGTTCGTAAATGTAAACTTATGTTTGGTTTACATTCGGCGTCGTTTCGTGATTTCGAGGGCGTTTCGTGATTTCGCGCGAAATCAAGCAAAATTTATCATGATTTTTCATACAAAAATGAAATCATCTCATTTCGTGATTTCAGCGAAATCAACATCGAAATCACAGTACACACGATATACAACCATGTTTTTGCCTAAAAAAGTACCAAAAGTTGCAACACTTTTCACGTATAAGAATAAACAAGGTAGATGGTCAATTGGTCTGTTCCTTTACTTTAAAAAATGGTAAGTGGCAAAAAATGGTAAAAGTGGTGAACTGGTCTCATATAAATGGTATGTTTGTTAAAGTAAAGGAACGCTTTGCAGGTTAAAAATAGTAAGAAATGGTAACCTCAGGCAGGTAAAGGAACAGAGCTAATTTTTGTGAAAAAATGTGAAAAAATATTAAATTACTTAGTTACAATGCTATTTTACATTGTGTTCCCGTATTTTTTTTTAATGGAAATGTTAGAAAAAAAGAGCGAATTGTCCAGCAGAAATATCAAAATTAACGTATCAGCTATCGTATTTAGATGCCAATGAACATGCTGCAAGTTTCTACTAGGCCAAAATTGTATGGCAGAAAACAGGAGCTATTTTTGTTTAAAGAAAAGTGCAAGCCCTCCTAGATTTCGGAGTACTGGAACGTATTTTTAGCACTAAACGGGAAAACTGCTGCACGTAGTAATATTTTACAAGTTCTGAACACAACTTTTATCTATCAAAATTTATTATTATGATGTCTCAACGATAAAATCATTTTTTATTTTTGCATTTGTTAGTACTATACACAATTAATACTACCCAGCAAAAAAAAAATGGAAGTGGTGCAAGTTGGAGTGAGGATTTCATTACATGCATGGATGCGCTTCCAGTGGACTAATGAAAAAGGCAATCCTTTTCCTCACATTTGGATTACATCCAACAAGCACTTTTATGTATAAACGATAAAAAATTCAATTTTCATTCAACAAATGAAATTAAAGTAATACGGCGTTTATATTATAGTTTTTTGCAGGGTTAACCTTCTTTATGAGGATTTGTTTGAAGTATATACAATGGAAATGACATTTGAAACCCAGACCCACTGGGTTAACCTTGTTATATATAAACGGCATATAAGAATAAAATTAAAATGTCTTATTAATGGCCTTTTCCCGTACTTTACAAAGTGGTAAAAGTCGTAAACGATTTTCATACAAATTTTGTGTACGGGAACGCAAAACTCGTAAAAGTGGTAAAAATTTTAAAAATGGAGTGCTTCCTAGCTGCGTGCTGCGGAAGCAAAATGGTGTGCTTCCTAACTGCGTGCTGCGGAAGCAAAATGAAGTGCTTCCTTTCTGCGCGCTCCCTTGTAAAATTCACTGAGGAATTCATAGAAAAAGAAGCACTTCGTGACACTTGCACCAGTGATTTAACTGCTTCCGTGGATGCAAACTTTTTGCTGGGTATATATACATAGATAATTTTACGATAATTTTCGAAATAAAGTTGTAAAGTTCTATATTGTCGTATATTTTTGATGACCAATTTACAACAACTTGTTTTGAAAATTCATGTTTGATCAGCTGCGCATATGCATCTACCGTGATTATTGTGATTTGTTTGAAATCAACAAAAAATAAGTGTAAACACCGGGGTGTATTTCAGGATTTCGTCAAATCCAGTTGATTTTACAGCGCAAGTGTAAACTTGGCATTAGCATTACTTTACATTCGGCGTCGTTTCGTGATTTCAAGCGGATTCAAGCAAAGTTTATCATGATTTCGCATACAAAAATGAAATCATCTCATTTCGTGATTTCAGCGAAATCAACATCGAAATCACAGTACACATGATATACAACCCTGTTTTTGCCTAAAAAGTACCAAAAGTTGCAACACTTTTCACGTATCACAATAATCAAGGTAGATGGTCAATTGCTGCAACAAAAAATTTTAGTAGCAAAATTTGTAAACAATGTGAAAAAAAAATATTAAATTCCTTTGTTACAATGCTATTTTTCATTGTGTTCCCATACTTTTTTAATGGTAATGTTAGAAAAAATACCGAATTGTCAAAAATTGCTTCCCCATACAAATTTCTTAAGAAATACGGGAACGGAAAAATGACGGAAAATGCAGAAACTCCTACATAAATGTCAAAATCAACGTATCAGCCATGGTAGAATAAAGTAAAGGTAGGCCACAGCTAACAGCTGATTACAATTTTTTTCTTTTTATGGCCTAATCTGTCAAAAGCCGTGTTGACATTTTGTACTGTTTTTGACATTATGCAATCATAAAGGTAGATGCATCGCTGAATTGTTTCAACAAAAAACTTCTGCTGTAACACTATATCTTAAGATTGAAAGCAAGGACAAAAAATGTGTATTCGCGTGGCAAAATAAAATTGTTGATTTTTTCAGCAAAACTTACGAATGAACGATGTATCAAATATTGATATTAATTTAAATTTGTTACAATTTGTACGGGAATGTAAAAATTAAAATTTTTGTATAAATTCTGCTGACATTTATCTGCAAATCGGATGCCAGCAATCACGATGTCAGATTAGCCAAACTTGTCAAGTAGAAAATAAGTGAATGTCATATATTTGGTGAGAACTTTTCCTATTTTTGAACACTTTTCCAACAAGAATATTCTGGAGCCCAGCTAAAGAATTTTTTTTACTCTATTTGGCACTTTTAACATATGAAAGTGAAGCTCTAAGTTCCATATGTTTTTCTAAAACGGGATAGCTATGCGGATACATCTACCATTATTATTGTACCATTCCATTTGACGTTTTAAGCCATGACTGCAGGGTAGCATCTTTCAGTGAATTTCATACCTGGCCTACCTCTACTTTATTGTATCATGGTATCAGCTATCATATAAAAGTAAGTTTACATTTACGAAATCCACTCGACTTCAACTGTCAATTTTTGCTTAAACGTCAAATGAAATCCAGTCGATTTCAGACGAGTTTTCATTTGACGTATACACAAAGGAATTGACAGATGAAATCGAGTGGATTTCGTAATGTAAACCAAGCATTAGATGCCAATGAAAATACTTGCTGCTAGTTTCTACTAGGCCAAAATTGTATGGCAGAAAAGAGGAGAAGAAGGTGTTATTCGGCGCTATTTTTGTTTGAAGAGAAGTGCAAGTCTTGCTAGATTTCGGAGTACGGGAGCGCATTTTTAGCACTAATCGGGAAAACTACTGCAAGTACTAATATTATGCAGGTTCTGAGCACAACTTTTATCTATTAAAATTTATTATTATGATGTCTCAACGATAAAATCATTTTTTTTAACCCTTTCGGCCCCGAACTTTTTTCCTCGCATTAGTAGTTACTTTAAGAACATAGAATTAAAGTATGAGTCAAAACTAATACATAACATAAATTAGTGGGCGTTACCCCACCTATTTTGGAAGATACAGTACATTTTATCTAAAATTTATTTGCTTGTAATTATAATTTATTTTGTGCAATTATGTAAATATAAATGTTATAATCGTATAGAAGTATACCTCTGACCTTATTTTTGAAGAATCAAAACTAAAGTTTAACATAAAGCTCATATATTTTAATTTAGAAACGATTTAAATAATTTGGACTGTACACATCGATTTTTGACATGGAGTGATTTTCCAGACTTCACACTGAATAATGCATCGTAGTTCTGTTGATCGGGATACAACTGGCACTTTTTATAATTTTTGCATTCTTAGGACTACAATTAGCCAAAGCAATGTGTTCTTTGAGGAAAAAATTCTGTTAGTTTTAAATAAAACGACGTTTAAATCGAAGTTGCTTATAATCAACGTTGGGGCCGAAAGGGTTAATTTGTTAGTACTATACACAATTAAAACGATATATAGAAAATTTTACGATAATTTTCCAAATAAAGTTGTTAAGTTCTATATTTTTATATTTTTGATGATTAATTCAATTTACAACAACTTGTGAAAATTCATGTTCGATCAGCTGCGCATATGCATCTACCTTGATCATTGTGATATGTTTGAAATCAACAAAAAATAAGTGTAAACACCAGGGTGTATTTCAGGATTCCGTGAAATCCAGTGGATTTTGGAGCGCTAGTGTAAACTTGGCATTACTGGATTAATCGATTCTTTCTCTTCATTTTCGCAGCTGGTTCTTTTGATTTCCTCAAGTTCTCTTTTCGTAGTAAGTACTCTTGATTCTCTGGGATTCTCACAATTTTCGTAGTGTTTTCGACTTATTTATCCCTAGTATTTGTTTTCTTTGGGCAGTAATGTCGAGCTCAATTATAAATTAACAAGTATTTTACGTATTTTAATAATAATAATAGTTAGAAAAGTGAAATAAACATTTCAGTGCTGTTTATAGCCTAGTAAGTGTTTTCTTAGCCGATAATATTTTCATAGTCAGAAATATGAATAAAATGCAAAAATAAAGATGAATTGAAGTTCTGTAATTTGTGTTTTGTCTAATCGTGGTTTGAGAGTCGAGTCGAGAGTAAAGTGGTTTTAGTTTGTCTGGTGCCCTCTGTTTTCCAAGTAAATTCATACACATCGCATACAAACAAACGAAATTAATAAAAGTGTCTGAAATTTCTCGGATTAATCATTAATCATTAATGAATTACTTAATTATTCGCAGTTGAAAAAGGTGATTTTTGTTCCTATTCTCAGACATAAATAAAAAACAACAATCAACCTTTCATGGTGTATGCATCTTTGTGTTAGTTAGTGCGCAAGCCAGGAGAAATGCTAGTAATTTCAATTTAAACTACGCCATTATCCATTCCGGATGAAGGAATGTTACAAGATCTGCATTTGTTTTAATGAGTAATGTAATGATTATGTGCTGTGTATTGGAATAGTAGTTTTTTGACTGAGCCTAAGTTGAAACCCGGATAATTTGTACATTCAGTTTTGTAAAAATAATAATGCTTTTAATATTTAATACACCCCAAGTAACCCAAGTTGAGTTGAGCAACAACAAACTATTTGTGTGAAGATACGAAGATACACATCTTTGAACTAAGGAGAAACCTTTTGCTCTCATTTGTGATTTGGTTGTCTCTTCTTCCGAATAATGAGGAACTGACTACAGGTTTGGGTTTTCAATGAAATAAAACAAAATACTTTCACGAACTATAATTGGTTTTCTGATGGAAGTATTAATTATATACCTTCCTGTACCTATATAGCATAGGTGGACAATAATTCCCTCATATAAAGAAGCTTTTCAGCTGTATTATATTTTCGAATGTGTACATAAAATAATTTATATGTAGGAGTTTTAATTGAATATTATTGGTAGTTTGCATTGTGAAGTTCCAAGGGTCGTATTACTTATGTACATAAATAGGTTGGATATCTAAAATTATGCGAAGTCTTACTTTTACTAAGCAAAAATTAATTTGTGCAAATTTCATCTTCAAGTAATTATATGAAAAGAAAGAAGCTGTTTCAAACTTTTGTTTTTGAAATCAAAAAAGCATACAGTGAGCGTCACAATAAAGTTTCCAACTCTTAACATTTTTTTGATTGCATTATTACACCGACATAGAGATATTATACGTATAACATATGTATAAATGTAACTTTTATAAGTATTTAGTTGTGAATTAAAATCCAGAAAATATTAGGCCCTTCCAACGTTTCATTAGGGAATAAATGAAAATAATAACCCAAAATTTGACGCGTCAAAATAAAAGTTACACTTTTGCCAAACTCAAGATTATTTTTTATTTTTCAACAAAATGAAGGGATATTTTGACTTTTGAATTTCTTTTTATTACATTCGAGCCTCCAAACAATAAATCCGGTGATATTTCCCCCTTTCATATTTCATATTTTCGGCAAGTACTCTATGGATTTGTAGTCTAGAGACTTCAATGAGTGATACGATATACATAGGAGTCAAATATAGTAGCATGTTATTCATAAATATGGGCGAATGTGAATAGTCGGCACTTTTAACGATTTGTCCAACTTCAATCATTCACCATTCCGAGTACATTTTTTCAATTGCTATGAACTAAAGCTTATTTGCTTCGAAATGTTGTTTACTTTTCGATGAAATAAAAAAAAATTTGAATTATTTCTTATAGTACCTTTTTGCTAGTAGTCGGCACCATTTCCCAATAGTCGGCATGAAATGTTCCAGTAGTCGGCATACCTATCGTATTTTAGTAAAGAAATGTTATAAGTTTATCATTTCTTTTATTTTAAACAACAAAAACACAAATAAGTCTTATTTTAATCCATATTGATTTTAAAAATTAAATAGTTTTAAGATTTTGTTAACATTTGGAAATCAGTAAAATTTTCTTTTTTAGGTGTTTAGAACATCAACAATAATTATTTGAAAGGCAATAGTTTTTTTTTTTGCATTTTTTGTTAACATTCCAATTTATTTTGCATAAAAAAGTAAGAAAATTTAAAAATGTTGCTTAAATAAATTAGTTATTGTCTATAGTCGGTAACTGTAACCTAATTGTGGAACAAATTGAATACTCTACCAGCTGACGGAAAAAATCTGATTTTTTTTTTAAATTGTAAGTTTTTTCTAAGTATCCGGCCTTCGGTCGGGGATTTAAGGCTTTCTCCTATGGACAGGAGCCAATTTAGGGCACGAAAACAACATTTTTTTAATTTAAGGGAATTTTCGGAACTTCAGGGGCCCATATCTCCGGAAGTATGGACTTCCCCCCGGAAAAGTTTATATATTTGTGATCAGGACAACAAGATCTACTCCCCAGGTGGGAGAGTATTCTATGTATGCCCTAGTTGTCTGTATGCCACAAACGGACGCACTTCAAACTAGGCCTAATATGAGCTAAAATCGGATAAATACTAATTTTTATTGAAGTTATTTTTATTAATTAGACCTTAAAGTATTTATTTAAGATATTTTTGCAATTTCGAGCTAAAAAATAATTGACAACGCACAATTTTTTCAACCCATGCCGACTTCTGGCAAACTTTACATTTTATTGTTCCTAAAGTCGGCATTAGCTAAAATGGCAGAATTTAAACAATTTTTTAATAATTTCTTTTTCTAATGTGTTCTTTTGAATACTATCTACCATCACAACAAAATTTTATTGACAATTTGCTCATTTTAATACAATTACAGACATTTTTATTTTGACGTCTCCACTATTTTTTTCTTAAGAGACATGCATTTTCGGTTGTGAAAAACGCTCACTAACAAAAAGTTAAATTCCGATATTAAAATTTTACACAAAGTTAGCTGAGAGTATTGTTGAAGCTTTTCTATTATTATTTTCACATTTTGTTACAGTAATTTTGAGTTATTTGAGTTCAAATACGATAGATGCCGACTACTGGTACATGCCAGAGTTAGGAGCATTTATCCTATGCTACGTAAACCTTTGTTATTAGCCCCATTCCTCTAAACTAGGGTCTGTAATACCCTAGACAGACGGCAGCGTTAATTTGCATTAACTGCCTTAATTCAAATTAATTCGTTCATTATCCACATTCTTAATGCACAAAATCAAAGGAAATTTAAACTGAATTTAGCAATTTCAATATGGCAATGCTGTTGAAAATCAATTGTCTTTTGTCAAATTTCCATGTTTAAGAAAATAAAAATGGAAAGCAAATCAGCAATTTTCGCATTTCTTCAAAATAAGTAGTGGTCTCTCGCGAGTAGAATAGCAGCTAATCGTGTTCCACGCCTTCTAACAAGTCTCTTTTTGAAATTTTTATTTTCACAAAAAATGTCATTACCCACCATACCAATTCTATCGAAAATTATATCTTCCTCAAATGTTTTTTAAAGTTTTGCAATATTTTTATAATATTAAAGACTCAAAAATATCGCGAATAAATTACATTTATTTTTGCTTCATCGTAGAAAGTGTATTTGTTTCGCATATTTTGGCGAACTTTTGTAAAGCTTTATGAAATGGTCTGCTGGGTACAAACAAACAACACAAACAGCTGTTTCAGAAATGCAGATACTATCGTCTGTCAGGGTGAAAAATTAATTCAAATTAGGACATTTTTAATGCAAATTAACTCTGCCGTCTGTCTAGGGTATAATATTGTTCTTATGTCCCTGAACTCATAAAAGCCATTTAACCGGAGCCCGTTACTGTCATGCACACCCTGAACATTTAGAAGACTTCATAATGTTTAAGTACAGTTAGACAAAAAATGTATTGCAAAGACCAACATTGTAAAAAATTTCATAATAATTGTTCGTTTATGCAAAAAATTATGTAAAAACTATACGTTTATTTGTGTAAATGTCTTGCTATTGGTGCTCAAAACAATATTCCGTCAAAATATACAAAGTTTTTTTTGCAATTTATAATAAATATGGCTAAACATTAGAATTACCTACTACTTTGAAGTGACAATAAATGTATTGCAAAAATTACCAAATCTATGGTTTCTTGGAGAATTACAAAAGTTGTGTTCCTTAATTATTTGTTTATCCACTTTGGACATTCATTGGAGCTTTAATGAGCTTAGTTAACCGAAAACTAAGGCTCGGCATGTTCCACTCTGAGGGTACTGTTTCCCCAATTTTTAGTAAATCTTGATCCTTCGTTGGAGGATCTTTTTCGAGTTTTTTTTCTTAAAACGGACCCAACAATTTTATAAGGGTTGATATCATGATTTTGGCCCGAGGTATTTATTAGTTTAGTTCTGTTTTATTACAACCGCAATTTACAAATATAAGACTAATATGTCAGGATCTAGCCTTTGGAATGCACTATGGTTTCAAGTAGAAATTTTTTGGCCAAAACAATTTTTTTGAAGTTTAAAAATTTTAAATTGTTTTTACGCAGAATAATAAAAAACACCTCAAGATTCCGAGGATTTGCGCAGTACCAAATTTGACACTTTTTATTGTAAAAATAAAACAGACTTTGTGATGTAAAATGTGTTGCCAATTCTATCGTGTTGGCATCCACGGACAACGAAAATACCTTTGATTCGTTTGGGTCACTTCATTTATTATTTTATTACGGTAAAAGTAGTGAAAATCTGGAAAATCTGAAAATCAAATTTAAACGGACATATCTTCTTTTTTCACTGCGGATTTCTATTGATCCTTTCTCCTCTTAAATGGGTGAATAATATCGTTCGAATAAGCTATAAGCTTTAAATCGGTTGATAAATGGCTAATTTATAATTTATATTTATAGTGATTCATACCAAAACAATTACTTTGTACTTTAACTGTTTTTTGTTTCGTTCAATATTAATTTTGAAAATTATGAGAAATTCAGTTTAAGATGGGCGTGAAGATAAAATCGATTTTAACTATCGGAGACAAAAACCGCATTGGTGGTATAACAGTATAACAGTTGTAAAAACGATTTTGAAAAACGATTTTCATGGATATATGGTAATATTCAAAAATGTTTTACAATCGTTATAGTTGAAGTTCACCATTTAATAAGTCGCGAACTGTCAATATATTTTATATATGTGAATATATTTATATTAATTGAAGAGTTTTAGCCGGGGTCTCATAATATAGACCATAATAAATAAATTACGTGGAAGCTGTGTTGGTGGTAATATAAAAAAAATGGGTAAAAATGTGTTGAAGTTAGCAAGTTTTTTTTGTGTTTTTTTTCTTGATTTCTGGTCAAACCAAGGAAAATTCAGACCTGAGCTCAAAGAAAGAATTGAAGAATTTCCCTTGGGCAACATGGTTCTAATGTATGACTTCTCGATATATACAGTTCACCCCCCTTAAATTGATGCTGACATTTTGAAGTTTTGAAATCTGGGTTTTTTGAATTTTTCTTATAATTGGAGGGCGCAACCAGATAATGACCTAAACTATTAATTGGATTGTAGAACTCGTGATTCCACGTCGTTTGATGTATATCTCATGAGAGTGCTCCGTACAGCTCCCTAGTAATAGGAGTCCAAAATCGAATTTTTGGTGCGTAAATTTTGTTTAAAAACCTATTTTTTTGGCTTCAAAATTTACAACTGTGACTCAGGTACCCTTGAACCCCGCGTGATTTTATTTTTTTTCCACGCCGGATTTAATGAGCCCTACCCCGATCGAATCCATCCACTAAAACCGCTGATATAGATACCCTGAAAATAGCACAATAAGCAAAATTTTATTTTGACTAATCCGCATACTAAACCGCGATTCCCTTAAAATTTTTTACATAAATGGAATCCTTTATACGCGATTATAATATTTGTCAAAAAGGTGTGTCATAAATTACAGAGATTCGGGAGTATTATTCGTATTTAACCAAACATGGAATCAGGTAGCACATCCGCGGTTCTTAACGAATCTGTATAAAATTTGTCTTATTTACGTATTTTTAACAGGGGGTCACTGGAATCGGATGCGCCTTATAATCATATGAACATCGTGTTATTTTTACCCACATGAAGCATTTTGGTGTAGTAAGATACAACTGATGGCACACTTTGGTCGCTGAATGAAACATGGAAAAATGCAAACATATTGATAGAGCTTCACTCGCTCTATGCGAAAAGCACATGCGCCTCAACTGATTTTAACTATTTCGCGCGTTATACGGTTTTTAACTTTTATGTTTTTTCTTTGATTGTAATATCAATATCACTCTTTATTTCCTAATTCTATTGCTTATCACACTAAGCAAATATACTTTCACGATGGTAAACTATTTTCCTTGAAGAGGTTTTAGCAAAATAATTTAGGTTTTGTTTGGACATTTAGCGAAATAGTAGAATAACTCCCAAAATATGTTCTCAAATTTTTCGTATTAAACCAAAAAATATATTCTTGAAATAATGTTCCAACAATAAACTTTTGTCTTTTGTTGTAGCTGCAATATGCAATTTAAAATCCTAATCTATAAAATTTTGGTCTCACATTTTTCTGGACATTGTCTAGATTCTGTACGTATTTTTAATTTATTTTTTTAGTGATTTTTATGGACTCTGAGTTAGAATAAGGGGTCGATCATCGATAACAATTATCGTTGAGTGGCGTTGCCAGTTGTCAAAATTGATCCACGTATGGCAACTCTCAACTGATGTTGCGAATCTCAGTTGACGAAGCGGCTGTTTTTCAGCAACCACCGATTTTCAGTTGCAGTGAACATTTTCGAAGAAACAAGAAGTAAAATAGAAGGAAAAATAAACATTTTGTTACCAATTATTGATTCTTTGCACCATTAATTAATTTTGTGTATCAATATGGTGAAAATGACGACAAAGCAGCAGTTCGAAATATTAATTGATAAACTGAGTGAAAATCCAAACTTAGCCCGAGAGTTCGGGAGTTTTGGTTAAACCAAAGCCACAGCGGATGAAGCGTGGAGGTCCATTTCGGACAGTTTAAACAGCCATGAACCTCCAATACGAACACCTGAAGAGTGACAGAGTCTGGATTCAATTTAAAGCAAAGTTGAAAAAGAAAATGCCTCAAAATAAAATAAACTTCAACGACACTGGTGATGGTCCATCACAATAAGTGAATTTATCGCCTTTGGAGCGGACAGCAGCAAATCTTTTGCAAATGAATTTGGTGACAAATACAGTAGGTTCAGTTTAAGTACAAATGACGAACATCCTCCATCTATATAGCCAACTTCACCAGGGAATTTCGTTTTTGAATAAAAATGGTTTTTATTTTGCCTTTTTTCCTCCTCTGTCAACTTCGAAACGATCCAATTTTGGCACAATTTGTCCTCTATCAAGTGGACAACTTCCTTCAATACTCTCGACAATGTAGATTGAGCCATGCAATTGTTGAAATCATTGCCATGGGACTTTTGGAAACTTCCGTCCTCCAAGAATCGCAACGCTGCGCACACTTTTAAAAGTGGGGGTATTGCTGTTGATCTGTAACTTACTTTGAAGTCATCCTTTAACGTTTCCACAACGTAAACTACGGCATCCTTTGGCAATCGGAAATACGCCTTAAACCTGAAATAATTTACTGATTATACAGATCTTTCCACATGATCATCATCTTACAGTGCAGATGGCAATTCCAATGGATTCGACTTGTCCCTCAAATTTCTTCTAATAGATGCAATGTCCTGTACATTTTCTTCATCATCAAAAAATAATTCCACCGAACTTATCATTTTTTGGGACAGCAAATAAAACTTGACGATCCGAAGATTCGATGGGCGGGTTATATTCCAATCTTGGGTTGTTTTCCAAATTTGCTCGAAAACTCAGCCAAAATGTTAAAATATTGTCCAGAATACACAAAAGAGTTATCCAAAGAGCAATTATTTTTAAAATGTTTTTTTTTTCGAATAGAGGTCACAAGTTTGAAAAAACACTGATCGATAACATGTTTATCGACCACCCAGTTGAGTTGACATTAATGGTACAACATTTCGTCTCAGTCGCGCAGACAACTGACAACGCAACTCAAGTTTAGTGGCAATACAAGATAGACCCATAAATAAAATTTACTCCAAGATTCCTTCATTATTTATCATCATGTATTGAAATAAATATAGTCTGAAAGTGCTCTCAATACCCTATTTAACGGTGCCCTTCATATATCCGCAGTGTTCATAAATTTTTCCTAGAGGGCCCCTCAATAGGTCCACCCCCAAATATAGTGTTTTGATAAACGGCCAATATTTCAAAATTTCTACAATCATCATGTATTGAAATAAATATGGTCTGAAAGTGCTCTCAATACCCTATTTAACGGTGCCCTTCATATATCCGCAGGGTTCATAAATTTTTCCTAGAGGGCCCCTCATTAGGTCCACCCCCAAATATAGAGTGTTTTCATAAATGGTAAATATTTCAAAATTTCTACAATCATCATGTATTGAAATAAATATAGTCTGAAAGTGCTCTCAATACCCTATTTAACGGTGCCCTTCATATATCCGCAGGGTTCATAAATTTTTCCTAGAGGGCCCCTCATTAGGTCCACCCCCAAATATAGAGTGTTTTCATAAACGGCCAATATTTCAAAATTTCTACAATCATCATGTATTGAAATATAGTCTGAAAGTGCTCTCAATACCCTATTTAACGGTGCCCTCCATATATCCGAGGGTTCATACATTTTTCCTAGAGGGCCCCTCAATAGGTCCACCCACAAATATAGAGTGTTTTCATAAATGGTCAATATATCAAAATTTCTACAATCATCATGTATTGAAATAAATATAGTCTGAAAGTGCTCTCAATACCCTATTTAACGGTGCCCTTCAAATATCCGCAGGGTTCATAAATTTTTCCTAGAGGGCCCCTCAATAGGTCCACCCCCAAATATAGAGTGTTTTCATAAACGGTCAATATTTCAAAATTTCTACAATCATCATGTATTGAAATAAATATAGTCTGAAAGTGCTCTCAATACCCTATTTAACGGTGCCCTCCATATATCCGCAGGGTTCATAAATTTTTCCTAGAGGGCCCCTCAATAGGTCCATCCCATACATGAAGGCATTTAATCATCGGTCCATTTAGTTTAATCTTCTCGTGTAATAATATTTTTTTTCAAAAATTTCCAATTTTCTCAAAATATCCACAATAAAATACTTAGTGCTATGCATGTGCTTATTTTTTGTATTCTGAGTAATCTTCTAAAACATACATATATCCATGAAAATCGTTTTTACAACTGTTATACTGTTATACCACCAATGTGGTTTTTGTCTCCGCTAGTAAAAATCGATTTTATCTTCACGCCCATAATTTCTCCTTAAATTACTAATTAACCAGTTTGGATGAGTCAGTCATTAGGCTTAATGTCCTATTTGAAGGATGAGTTATGAGGCATTTTTAAGGCAACAAAATATGGTTATCTGGTCGTTATGGCGACATAATGTAAAAAATATTTTGCCTCTACCTTTAAAATTGAGCAAAATTTAGATGAGGGATCATTTACACAATTTTTAAAAATGCTGAAAACACCCAACATTGATGGAAGTCCCAGGGATCCTTGTGTTAGCTTTTATATGGAACAAAGTACATTTTCACATCGAAACTAATCGATACTGCTCATTTTTGAGGGAAAAGAAGTATATATTGCTGGAAAAAATTTCCGGTGCATATAAACAAATAGTTGGTTTAATTGTATAGTTTTAAAATGGCACACACAAATTTTCCTCCATGCCGAAAAACTTCAGTTGTTGAAATAAGTGCAAAATATTTTTAACACATTATGTCAGCATGCTAATGATCAGATTACCATATATATTTTTTTATTTAAAAGATCGTCATATCTCACCCTTAAAATAGGATTTTCACCTTAGTAACTCATCCAAACTGGTTAATAAGTAATTTTAATAATTGGCAAAAATACAAACCTTTTTCACAAATACATTTATAATTTTTAAAATACCCCCCACACATACCAAGTGCGGAAATCGAAACTCCGCCAAAAATGGAAAATGGAATCGAATCGAAGGTTTTTCTGCCACAAACTGAGCGACGGATGAATCGTTTTTAATTCGTTCTAGAGTGTCGTTTTCGAACAAAATGTCCGCAAAACTATCGAAAAACATTCGAAAACGGATCGTTTGCGATAGCAATGGTATGGGGGGTATGTATAGAGAAAATTATGAATGTATTGGTGGAAATGGTTTGTAACTTTGCTATTGTCCTGCAATACTGTTTGTGTGTAAACGCCTAGTTAAGGATAAATTTATACCCAGTATGAATGATGTCTGGGGTTACAAGAAATATCATTTTTGTTTAAAGAGCCAAATAAATCTGCACATTCGTGGTGCATTAATGGAAAATAAGACCAAAAGCACATTATTATGGATTATAATAATACTTCGGTCCTTTAAAGGACTTACGATGGGGGTAAAGAATGAAATCAACTGAATACGCTATTAACTAAATAAATACAAACAATTTTGGTATAGAAGTGTGTTTCAATTAACGTTAAGTTGATTTTACTATTAATGTCTCTAATTAGCTGGCAAGGCTAATATGGACGATTTTTAGAAAAGTGGAATGTCCTTCCCCCACATATCGGGAATCTCAGAATGTTTTGGCGTCAATCGATAGTGCTTATACCAATACCTTATATATAAAATTTATTTCACAAAAATCTTCACATTTTTGAATGAAGTCGAGTATCTATTGAATTTATTGTTCCTAATTAGCTGGCTGCCACTGTATGTATAACATCGACATATGCATACAGCGCACACCAACCACTCAGTTCAGGAAAAAGGTCATTCATAAAAATGATGAAAACTAGTGGACCCAGGACAGAGCATTGGGGGACTCCATTCGAAACTGGCAACATGCTGCTGTGTCTGCAACCAACGCAAACAAAGCACTATCAGAGAAGTTATGGATGAAACCAATTTTACTTAACGACAATGCATGGTCTACTCTATGAATCGCCTAGAAGTAATGAGGTCATACTCCTATTTTTCCGAAAACCACATTGAGCATCACCCAACAACTTATTAGAATCCAAATGCAACAGATTCTGCATTTTTAACACATGCTCTACCACTTAAGATAGGATTGGAAGCATTGAAATAGGTCGGAAATCATTAGAGCAGGATCCTTTTATTGATTGGAACAATTCTCGATATCTTCCAATCATTTGGATAAACTGAAGTTATCAAAATTGTATTCACAATATGCAAAAATGGCTAGAGAGAAACGGGTAAACTTTTCTAAGAAATTTCAAAGAACACCCATCTAAACATTGGATTTAACCATAAAAAACGCTTTATCTAATTCCTCAATATCGATGCAACGAAACGAAAACCCTGTAGCTGATTACGAAAAAAAAACATTTGATTCAAATCATCGGCATTAAGGTCACAATGATGAGAATCAGTGCCCAACAATCCCTTAGATTTGACAATACCCCAAAAATCTCGAGAATTAGAAATATTTTTAAATATGTTAGAGTGGCCCTCTCTTACCTTTCTAATCATCGACTTTGCCCTATTTGTCGCCTTACAATAGTTTCTCCAGTTCAAGGCAGTCTTGTCCAGTAAATACGCTTTAAAAGCTAAATCTCCGAGGATCACTAAACCAGTCATCATTCTGATACCTCACCCTTCTCCTATTAATAGGAAAAATGGAATGCAAAGACGCGAGGCATTCTACAAAAAATCCCACTGAACATTTACATTTTTTGTTGAATATAACATTGAAAAATCACACGAAAGATCGGCATTACGTATATCCTCAGAACTCACAGATAAAATCCGTAAACTATAAATATTGGCCAACCGTATGTTGTTTTAAACTCAATGAAATAAAAATAACCGCATGGTCAGATATGCCAGGACAAAAAATTGCTTAGATAACTGTACATCACACATGTTAGAAACCAAAAAAATAGTCCAATAATGACGTTGAGCTGAAATGACCCATGATGATATCAGAATATTTAACTAGTAAATCAGAAATGTCGGCTTCGTAAGCAGATAAGTCTACGTGATGAAGGTAAACGATACCGACAAAGACATTACGAGAACCAAGTGGCAATTCCACGAAAAGACATTCTGCTGTGCTACACTCACCACTTTACACGACTTTAAAGCAATTGGTATAATTAACAAATCACAACGCAAAAAAATGCAAAAAAAACATGACTATACTACACACACTCCTGCGCAATCAAAACCTTAGATGGAGCATCTAACACGGCCTTGCTGGCGAAGTTTCCGATACCAATACACCATGTTAAATGTGTTAAATGATCATTCAGGTACAGGCGAGAATTAGTTTCACTGTTGAAGACTTCATGCAGAAATACGGAATTACGACGGGAATATTTTGCTATTAGCATGTCTCTAACATGTACAGAATTAAATTTAGCAAGGACAGATTTCCCATTGTTAATATAACAACAGTGGTGAACGTCCTTAAAATCAATGTTAACTCCACACACTCTGGCAATTTTAACGATTGGCTCTCGCAGGTTTTTTATAGCTCGAGGAAAGCCTTTAATAAGAATATCACTCGTATTAATCAACCTTGACCAAAACTCATGAAATTTTAAAATGTTGGGTAGGGTTACGTAACGCTGTTTTAAAGCTTATCAGTTGAGTTTTTATTCATTATTGAGACAAATTATATAAAATCAATAGAGAAAGAGTTCACAATATTTAAGAAACAATTTTGAAATTCGGTACAGAGTAATATATATGCATTACTTCTTGGATATTTTGAATTGAAAATGAAACATAAAAGACCACATTTGTTTTCGCTATATGAAGATTTTCAATAACCGAAGATCTTACCTTAATTTCTAAGAATATCGGCTGTTATGCGGATTTTGGGATTCCTTTGGTTGGAGAACCTCCATGCTGAAAGTGATTAAAATAGATCCACGTTTTAATGCTTATCGAGATACCGACCTTTAATTTCAGTCCCAGTTTCAAAAAATTTTTAGTTGGATAAATCTTTGACCTCCATAAATTACATCTTATAAACCTTTTAATTGGAATTTGGTATACTGTAATATAGCAAGGTATTTTATTATCTCTTTTAAATCATTTATCAGAAAACACACTAAACGACTTCTATGAATTAAATATCTTCAAAAAGAACAATAACTCGCATCGGCGAGTGCATATTGGAATTTTATCGAATAATTCCAATCGAATTCCAACCTGCTTCGATAATCTAAGAAAATATTTTGTATGTCAGAAAACGCAATAACTTTCCTTCTTTAACCGAAGTGATTAAGTCCGTGAAATCCAAAAACATTAAAAAAGTTGTTTGCAATTTTGGCCATTAAGAACCGTTTCTACAGAGTTCGTATATTGTAGGAAGTTGGTTATTGAGATCTAAGGTAAAATTTTGTAGTTAATTGTTTGCTTCAATTTTGATTGGTTTGATATCCAAAATCCGAGTAAAAATTATAACGGAAATTTGACCTTGACAATTTTGACCTTGAAGATGAGTTTGATGGATTTAATGTGTTCACAATTATTATTCTTTACTACGAGAGCTAAAACTTTGCTTCCACGAGTGAATCCAAATTCTTATCGGTTTAGTGGATATAGTCTTTGGAGGCCTATAACCGCGAAAGTTGATAAAATAGGGAAAACGGCGAGACACGTCAGAATATGGTTAATAAATTTCCTGTCGCATAGTGTTATATTTTGGAAAGGCAGTAAACCCTATCAGTCGGCTTTGCCGCCTCTGTGGATTTAGACGTTTATATATCGACAGATCGAAATTCGGCTTCACAGAAAATATATTTTTCCCCAAAATTTGTATTCTGGGAGTTTTCAGAAGTTTGTGGCCCTTTTTAACGATTGTGGACGTAATAAATAAATGCTTACGTTTTTCTAATAAAATTAATTTGGATTAAATCACAAAAGGGTTTAACTTTTGCGGAGAATGTTACTAAAGGAAAATGCCCAGTTAGTCCATTAAACAAGTAGATTTCATTATGAGAGTCATTCCTTCCAATTAATTCCGCCCACCAGTCATATTAGTTGGTCAACGTAGAAGATGGTCGTCTTTTACGTTTGATATTTGCGCATAATTTTAGCGAAAAATGTTTAGCTTTTGTGGTGGATGTACCCGATGGGGTGGACCAATATGGCTTATCCTAAGTTTGGAAAAATATTATGTCGTCAATTTGGACCAAATTGGTTAATCCGTTTGAGAGATGTCATGCACTCCAGCCAGAGAGGCAGACTGGGCTAAATGACTGCAGATTGTCTGACCCGGATTTCGTCCAAACATATGTGGACTCTAAAACCATTATTTCGATTAGGGACATTTGAGGGTAAAATTATACAAATACAATAGGAAAACGAGTGATCCAATGCTATAGTCGGGTCGGGGCCGACTATGTGATACCCTACAGCACTTCCCCTGTGTATAAGCTTTTGACTGGTAAAATAAAAATATTAAAATTGGGATAGCTTAGCGCCTTTGCTCTGAATGTCTTCATTAATACAGATCAATTTTATTGAAACGCATTTCAGTGCATCGTCAGAATAACTCAAATAAAAAAATGGAAAAGTGGGATGTACGCCAACCATCACATTCCGACCCCTGAATAATATCCGATCATTACCAAAATCAATAGGTTCTTTCCTCTGTGGGACCCATATTAACACCCAAAATTTCGTGACGATCTAATCAAAATTACGACGTGTAGCGTGATTACAACAAATTAAAAAATAGGATGTATTACCAACTCTTGCGATATATCCGTTATTTGGCCACATACGCCAACATGCTTTACATCATTGTAAAGATGGGATTTTCTACCTTCATAGTCGGACTTTGCTTTTGGAAGGTCCCCAACCAATGCTGTGCTGTTCGTCATTATTATTAAAATCGCAAAAATGAAAAGTTGTGTTTTATTAACGGCTATTGCGATATCTTCATTGTTTGACAACCTACGACAACCTGCTTTACATCCTAGCAAAGGTGATATTTTCTACTTTCATTAGCAGGTTTTGTTGTTGATATACCCCTTATAGAAGCGGAGATATTCGCTTTGAAATATAACGTTGACTTTTTCCCCAAATAAGTTTTTTGGCCATCCCGACCCCTGAATATTATCCGACCATCACCAAAATCAATAGGCTTCTTCCCCTCTGGGACCCTCAACACCCAAAATTTGGTGACGATCCGATCAAAATTGCGACCTGTAGCGTGATTACAAGGTTTAGATGGACAGACGGACGGACTGACGGACGGACACGCATAGCCAGATCGACTCAGCTCGTCGAGACATTCATTTTGGTATATATAAGTATGGGTCTACGACCATTATTTCGATGCGTTACAAACTTTTTGGCCAAAACCAACTTATAATACCCTCCCCACATAGTGGTGTAGGGTATAAAAATCAAGTGGGTATGCTACATATAGCAGATTTTAGAAGTTTTTGAAGCACATCAATTACTTTTTCTTCATAATTTTCAATCTGAGTTATTAAAGGGGCTTATAATAACGCATACAAGTAATTAAATCCATAACGATTTTTTTACGAAAAGTGAAAAATATGAGTCAATTAACAAATCAAATAGTGAGAAATTGCCAATGTCGACAGAAATAGAAAAGATACGTATTTTTTACGGAAGTTCATTGAAATAATTCATTAATCTGTTTTTGAAAGTCTGCTGAGAAACTGAATACGTTTTTATATTAGGCAACGAGTTCCACAATCTAGCAATTCGGTTGGAAAAGAATTTCTAGCAAATACTCGTGGTAGAGAGATTTATTTCTAGAAGACGATAAAAACTGGAATCAAATTAAAAAAGGAACAGAGGCATCGGATTTCAAGAAACCGATCAAATGAAAACCCTAAAAACTGAAGGGAAAACTGTGAATAATTATTTCTGCAACGTCTGCCATACAGAATTTTAATATTTTGGAAAGCAGGACATAGCTTTGTTTATATTATTCCCAATATCCTCAATACCGTAAATAATGTGAACATATATTCATTTCATATTTTGTTGATACAGGTTCCATAAACCTCGAAAATGACCTGTCAAATATGGTGTGTATTAATTACGGAAATCCGAGTTAGTTTTTTTTTCATACTGGAAAGATATGACATAGAGAAGTAATTCAGAAAAATTTAAAAATTTCAAACAAAAAAATTTAAACTATTTCTTACAAAACATGTAAATGAAGTACGTTTTTAGTACATAAATTTCAAAACTACATTTCATTTAATATCTACAAAAAATATTTATATTTACAAAAATGTAATAATTTGTTATATTAGCTCAGCAAATTTTGTTCGACCAAACCATTTCGCGGGGGGCCGGGTCCCCTGGGTCCCTCCTGCGTACGTCCCTGGCCTTAACCATATCCCCCAAAAAACATTTAAAAATCCGCCATAAAATTTTGCATATGTTCATCCACTAACTTTCTCATGGAAGCAGCAAGGTCATCAAACATCTTCGTATTCAACTCCTCAATAGACGAAGTAACCTTGGCAAAAAAAAACATCCAGAAAGAGGCACTGTAGTATCTTTTGTATTCACGTGCACCTCAGACGTTCTTAAAACAGGCGATGCTCTAGCCATTGCATATTGCAGCAAACCATTCCCACCAAAAACTGTGGTACTTGCAGACTTGTTGATACCCTCACTATTGGCCACTAACGAACTGGCACCGCTATCCAATGCATTTACACAAGAATTCACCACACTGCCACATTTACCATTAAAATCAGAGGAGGATCCGCTTATAGTAGACGGCAAAACACCATTATTCAAAACGACGTTCCCAACAGGTGTGTTGATAAGACTATGGCTTGGAACGACTTTAACACTGGAGCTCTTACGACTGTTAGTGGGCTTAGAAACAATTTGCTGATGATAAACTCCACACTACTCGGGTCCAAATTAATAATTTTAATTACTAAAAGTTCATGTTTTAATTTAATTTTTCGAGGAGCACAGTAAAATCTCAGATGCTCATCACGACGTTGCCAGATCCAAAATTCAAATCGAAAAATATGTCTACCAAGCCCAAGAATACACCCACAAAAAATTGCTACCAAGCCCACAGTGCAAAATTGTTTTATATTTTTTATTAGGTAGCTGATATAAAAAAGCAAAAAAAACGGGTTGGGCCAATATTAAATAAGTTATAGGTGTATCTTTGCACATAGCTTTGAGATGTATGTACTGAAATATTTTCCCTTGGTTTTTGATTGAGAAAATACTCCTGCTACATTCCTAACAAATCAAAGAATTTATATGAAAAATAATTTTCTAGTTTTAAGTGCATTTATAAATTAAACACTGTAACTTAATTGCTTTAATTATTTTTTATTTAAAAAATCGATCGATGAAAGACTAAACCTTTATGTTCTTATTTATTTTATATATGAATGATCTGCCATCTTACATCGATTCACCTGCGTGTTCCACGTTATTGTTTGCAGACGATATATTTCTGCTTTTTAATGGTAGCCGTGATGACCCATGTTTGCTTGAAACGGTTATAAACTCTAAATTACATTCATTTATTAATTGGGCCTCTAGGAATTCATTACATGTCAATCCATCAAAGACTAAGGCACTAATGTTTAATAGTGGCAACCGAACTTTGCCAACTTTTGACATATTCTTGGGCCAAGATAAAATTGATTTTGTGTCACAACACAAATGCTTAGGCTTAATTATTGACAATGAACTTTCTTTTAAAAGTCACATCGATGTTTTGACAGGCAAAGTCTGGGGTACTTTGCGAAGAATCTATGGGTCTAATTTATACTTTCCTCAACGTGTTAAACTAATTTTAGCTAATTCACTCTTATTGTCAAATGTATTATATGGTCTTGAGGTGTATTCGGGTACAATTGGCATTCATTTTGACAGACTTAAGAGAGTTGTCAATACCATTACGCGCTTCGTTTTCAATATCCCTCGAGTTAATCACATTTCTTCTCACGTTATTCGCTTTCTTGGATGTTCTTTCGAGATGTTTGTTAAATTTCGCTGTATTCTTCTTTTCTATAACTTGATTAGGAGTAACAGACCTCCTGCTTTGAGACAAATGTTTGTTTTTTCACACTTCTCCAGAAATCCTCAGATTTTTATTCCTATGATTCGGAAAGAAATATACGCGAGGTCATTTTTAGTGCGTGTGGCGAGGTGTTGGAATTTCTTGCCATTTGAATTGCGTATCTTTTCACATAGTAATAATGTATTTCGCTTGAAAGCTAAGAGCTATTTTCTTAATATTTCTTGAACATTTCCTGTACTTTGATTTTGATTTTGATTGGGGTACTATTCACAGGACATTTGTATATAGTTTAATATGTATTTTAAATGTCTATTTTGACGGCTGGGGAGCCAACAACAGATTTGATTTTCATAAATATTTCAAATATTGTAACATTTTTCATGTTTTTTTATTAATTTTTTTTTTATTTTAGTTTTAATTTTTTACGAATTTTAAAGAATATATATATTTATATATATTATATCTCTCAGGTATATCATAGTCGAAAAATACTTTCAATGGCCGTATTGGCTTTGTATTATAAATGGAATTTGAAATAAATAAATAAATAAATAAATAAATAAATAAATAAATAAATAAATAAATAAATAAATAAATAAATAAATAAATAAATAAATAAATAAATAAATAAATAAACATATTGTTACGAATGTAACTGATAGGTTTAAGTTAATTTAGTTTAATTTCCGTTAATTTAATAATTTGAATTGTAACGTAAAGTTTTTATTACGCAGTTACTTTGTTTAAGCAACAACAACTACCATGTAGAATTCTCTTCATCATTCTAGTTCTTACTTTTCCTTTCATTAATGTGCTTTTGTTTGTTTTGCCATAATCATGTAATTATCGTTTAGTTTGCTACTTCTTTATTTCTTTCATTTGTTTGTTGTTGTAATTACGTCATTAGTGTGCTTGTCCACTTGTATTGATCTTCGCCCATGTATGTGAGTCTGGTTGTTCGCTTAGTGCGAATGTGCGTCTGTGTGTTCGTTGCACAGATTCGAGGTGTTGCCAGACGTGTTTTAGAGGATTCTTGAACGAGGGAATTTTTAGAAAATACAGGTGGAACCAGCAACGACGAGTTAGTTGTGTTTTAAGTGTTGAACTGAACAGATCGGTTAAAGAATAGCGGCGTGCTAACTAGAGACAAGCTGTGTGCTTAGTAATTATAAGTCGGTTCGAATAAGTGTAATAAAGTAAATAAAGCATTGTAGAAACGTAATCTGAAACGAACCCTGTTTTATTTGGTACAAATCGTACTGAGGAATAAAACAACGTCTACACGGAGATTAGTTAAATCTAATTCCGTAACAATATAAAAATATGTTAAGATCGGTTTATTAGTTTTCGAGCTAGAGTTGGCACCGCGAAACCAGTCAATTGCCAGAAAACTACTTAATATTTTTCAACAAGAAAAATTCAGGAAGTAAACTAGGATGTGCTTTTCAGATGAAAAAAAAAATCTACTAAAAAACTACATACAAACTTCATTAAAAATGGCTTGAATTTGGCTTACAAGTGGGGTCTATGTTAAGCGTCGTGATCATATTTCTCCCTATGTTAAAGAATTCCTTGGTTGTACGTTTGATAACACTGGTAAACACGACTTTTGTTTTGAAATTTTTGTTGTTTCTAAATGAATTCGACGAGTTATTTTCAAATCCGGTCACGGATTTTCTCCATCAGCACTTGTTCTTGAGATATAGCTCGAAATCTGTTTTTACGAGTTTTACCCAGAATTTCGTTATTTCCGGATACAAACAAATATTTTTTTGTGGGGTTTTCGACACTAATATGTTAAGCAGATGTTGTAAGTTCGATACAAAAAGTTTTTGAAATAATTACATTGAATATACATATAACGAAAAATATAGAAAACATATTTTGCGCACTTTAAGATGTAATTACGTCATCGGGGGAAGTCATAGGATCTTTATATGGCAATGCGGATATGCTTAGGGTGTCTACTATATAGTCCAGTATTCAAATATATAATATAAAGTTCATATCACCCATGATTTGGCCATAACCTAAAAATCGCCATGAACAAACATTTTGGTTGAAACATTCAACTTTTTCAATTTTGTTGAGCAGTGTAATTGATTGAGTTTAATGTCAATGTTGTTTTTTATAAGGTGCTTAAGTTGCAGACCCCTTCCTCTGTGCTGGGTCTATTTACGTTTTCTCTATCTGTGAGGAGCACACAGATACTTGTTCCGCAAATTACTCCTTTGTTGGAAAAGTTGTTCTATGTAAGAATTTCCCGCATTTATAACAATTTGCCGCCATGTCTTAAGATATTTAATTCCTCCCTAAAAGGTTACAAGCGTAATTTATATGCTCATTCAATCTTAATAGAGTACCTATAACATTTACTATTTTTGTCATCATTTGTAAAGATTCAATAAATTATTATGAAGTTATTTCGTTTTTATGCTATTCATTTAATTGTCAGTTCGTGTTAATTTCATATCTTTTATTTTTATTTAAGGTAAGCAAAGAAATATTGTTAGATACTGAGATTAGTTAATATATGGATGTTTTTGGAACCGCTCATGGCTCTATGGGCTAGGTTACTGTTATAAATAAATTGAAATGAAATTAAAAATGCAATACGGTTAAAAAATTTCAAAAATATTTATTTTTTAGTACAGATTTTCCACGTTAAATATTGTATTGAATAAGTCGAGTTGGAAACTAGAGTTTTTGTACGGGAATTCCCATATTTCCCGCTCATTTTTTAATCTCGCAATTAAAAATTTATCAGAAATCAGGTTTTGTATAGCCCATAGTGTCAGTAAACTTTAAAGTAGTACAATTCTACTCAATGAATTTTCAAGAATTTCAACTTCGAAGTATCTGAAGTTATTACAAGTTTGAAATTATTGAAACATTCATACTTTAATCTAAGGTCTACACTAGGTAGGTCAGTTAGACTACTTTGGGAATAAACATGATAGATTTTACATTATAAATAATATAATGTTCCGGTGGGGTTACTGTCCGACTATATATAGACATTGCTTTCAACATTACTAGGGCATTTCGAAACCGGAGTAGATGCAACCCAGACACATACAATTTTTTCTTCTTTTTTACATTAGTCCTTACTAGAGGTTTCTTTGAACACTTTTGACGCGAACACTTTTGACATTTTGTGTATAAATTAATAATTAATATCCATCAAAAAATGAAAGTGGAAGACAAATATACAGTTTGAAGCAGGGCTTTGGAGTCGAGGTAAAAATTGACCGACTCTGACTCCAGGCCACGTTTTTTCACGACTCCGACTCAGACTCCGGAGTCGACTCCGAAAAAGACAATAATTGCAGTAAAAGGATTTCTGAATATGGGATCCCTCTCGATCTGTTAAAGGATTATTTATAGGCAAATAAATGTTTTTACTCTGTGGTTCGTAAACCCATAATGTGTGTTTTGTATTTGTTTAGATTTCTCTACTTGTCTCCTTCAGTACATGTAAACTGTTTACAGAGAGATATGTATGTATGCCAATATAAGGCAGGGCCTCCCTTGTGCTCTTTATTCACGCTCACAACCTATACATTGATGTATGCACTTAACTAGAAGAGTTACCACTGATCTATCAAATAAAAAGGTAAATTTTGCCCAACATTTTGTTCTGCATCAACATATCAAAAAAAAAAAAAAAGATTAGAGATAATTATCTCAAAAATAGGCAATGCATTCGGAGTCGAGCTTTTTTTACGACTCCGACTCCAACTCCGACTCCAGCAAAATTTGCTAGACTCCGACTCCAAAGCCCTGCTCATAAACGACTGCCTTTATTGCTTAAGTTTTTTTTTGGTGAAAGACTAAAAGACAGAAATGACTTAAGTAAGAATGTCATGCCCTTATGTACCGACTACTTTAGTTCAAAACAAATAACAAATTTTAAAACACAAAGGGGTTAAGTATGGCTGACTTCCTTATCGTCAGATGCTTGGCAAAGGCCTGTAAATATCTGAGGTATTGTGTTTCATAACGCCGTAATACTTAACAAATGCGATGCTATGTGTTTCAAAACGTCACAATTGCGCATTTTTAACGGAGGTAAAAAGCAAACATGTATCATTTTTTATTTCTGATGCATTAGATGCATTTTCGAGGAACAATGCATGAGTGTGCCACAGAAATATTTTAACGAAGTTTAAACTACAAAGAACCTGACGATACGGAAGTCAGCTTATTTTTCCTTTGTTTTTATTATCTTCTCGACATTGTGATATTCGACGGACCGATGGTTTAAAATGTATTTAAATGAATTGCCTATTTGCTCAGGAGTTCCACAATAGTTGTTATTATTTGTAAAAACTCGAAAAATTATTAGAAAGGAATCCATTTTTTAATTTGATAGAAGTGAGTTGTAGTATACCCATGGCTCAAATACCTTACCTTAAAAGAATAATAAAATAAACAAAAAGTAAAGAAGGCGATTTTTGACTAGTTCCAAACATGCTGAAGATAATGTGTTTATAAAACACAAGGTTCATTTTGAAAGGATACCCAGAAGGAGAATTCTGTGCTATGCTTCGCCAAGCATAAATAAGGATGTTGTACACGTGAATTCATAACTTTTTTCAAGGAAACTATTCATATTTTTAAGTAGACCTTTTTTTATCTAAAAGAGCGCATCTTAAACTATTTCTCGAAATTGTTGTTGAAATATGTATATTGCATGGTTTTGTGGTAAGTGACTGCCTGTTCAACCTTTTTTTTAAATCGGGTGAATTTTGTAAAAAAAAAATCGAGGAAAAAGTTAAAATGTCTCGTTTAAAGACAAGATGTATTTTGTGCATTTAATAAGCTCTCCAAAATACATATGTACATATATGAAAATCGGTCCATTCGTTTTCGAGCTATCATTGGCAACGACATCCAAGGTAGTGTTATCGTAAAATTTTGAATATGTAATGTCAAAATTTTCTTTATGTTGTTAGGGAAATTACAACATTAATAATTTTTTTAGTCTTATGCCAGACTATGAAAATTTTCATTAAAAATTCTTTGTTATTCTCTATTAAATTTTCATTGACGTCCACACACATACACTGCACCCCGCTTATTTACCTCTCTGCTTAACTCCCTTTCCCGTTTAATTGCCTCACAATCTGAATCCCCAAAGGTTTTTCATATAAATGAGTTCAAACTATCCCGCTTAACTACTTTTCTATAAGTACCCAATTCGGATATTTGCCCGTCAAATATTTCCCCAAAAAGAATAATGTTTTTCTCGGATTATTACCCGCACTGGTGTATTTATGAGAAAATCAATTGCGACGACTGCGTGAATTGTGATGAAGATGTCCAGTGTTATGTTATGGTGTTATGCTCACTGATGACTAAATTTCTTATTGATTAAATAATATAACTTATATATTTTTAGACTTTTTTTACTATAGACCGTTTTGTTTTTTGGCGATTATGTTCTAATTGATGTCATTTTTTGTAAGGCTGAGATGAGATTTTTGTATGCGGGAAAGGCAGTTACGAAAATCCCGCATAACTACCTCAATTTTTTAGGAATTTTATGAAAGGTGGTTAACAGGGGTGCAGTGCATGGTAGAACAAATACAAGGTAAAGTTAATACTACAACAAATACAACTCGAACAACAACCACAAAGGAATTTGTTTTTGTTTGTAAACCTTAGTGTCAACGTAAATGTAAACAAAACAAGGAAATGTCTATAAATTATTGGAATTTAAAAAACTAATAATTTTTCACATTTGATTGAATATTTTGGAAAACATGAATGAAAACTCGTTAGATTTTCAATTTGAATGTTTCCATATCATTCCACTAAATGCATAATTTCTCGCAGAAAGTAGAATACTTGCAAAAATGTTTCGGGTCGCTGGTAATTCATTGAAAAAAGAGAAGATGTTTCAATCATTTGCTTTTGAAAACAAAAAAGCACATGTTTATTAGGGCTTTATTCTTTTCAAGTTTAAGAAAATACCACACATATTAACAAATATTGTACCGCCTCTATAAGCGGTGTTTTAGTGTGCGGCATGTCGTTCGGACCTGGAGGAGGTTACATGTCAATGATATGAAGCCGTCTTTATGGGAAATAGTTTTTTTTTCTGATGAATAAATTTGTTCTTCAAAAATATATATCCCTAATATACATCGAACATAGAAATAAATACATAAAATGTCGAATGGAATTTGACACTAACACTACAACCCAGTTCAGTCAGCTGGGTATTGCTGCTACCTTTTCTTGTTCTACCATGGGTGCAGTGTATATGAAATCATATGAAAATTTTGATATTTTCATTGCTTTGAGAGTTACGAATTTAAACACAAAGAATAATTTTAGACTACAGAACCTTGTGTACATAGTTTCACCCCCTTCACACCTCTTGCCTATAAACTCTTTTTCACGTACATGAAAATTTTCATAGTCTGGCATACTTGACCAAAAATCAACTTGACCAAAAATCATGAACATATAAAATGTTGGGTAGCGTTATTTAAAGCTACTTTAAGGTGTAGTTAATTGATTTTATATGAATTATTGATACAACATATAAATTCAATAGAGACAAAGTTCACAATATTTAAGATAAAATTTTGAAACTCCCCATACAAAAAGTTCCGCCCGTTTTTCGGTATTTTGAAATCTTTAACCATATATGTTCTCGGCTAGGTACATACATATATCCAAACATTTTTTAACCAAATTCGCTCTTAATAGGCATTTTATGTTCTAATTCCCGCAGATAATTGTCATTGTTTTCGCTATAACAAGATTTTGAGAATTTCGAAGATCTTAAGATATTTTTAAGAACATCGACTATATTATGGATTTTGGGATTCCATTCGGTTTGCAGAGTATAAATGCAATCCCGATATAACGAACATGTCGAATAGAGTTACAAAGGGGATTAATGTCATAGAGGTTATATAAATTTGGGGTTTTCTTCTTTAAAGTTCATATCCAGGTATCACACTCTAACTTCAGTCCCTTATTTCAAAAAGTTTTTAATTAAACAAATCTTCAACATATCAACATTATTACAATCTTATAAACCGTTTATAGGTATTTGGTATACAGTAATCCGACATGGTATTTTATTAACTCAGTATTTTTCTCTCTATAAACTACTTTTATAATATTTATCTGAATTGTTAATTCATGCATGCGTACAACCTAAATGACTCCCTTGAATTAGGTACCTCCAAAAATATGAATAATTCGAATCCGCGAATACAGATTGGACTTGTATCGAAAATTTCCAATTCGGCTATTGTGTTGATAACATAAGAAAATAATACTCTTTTACGTCATCAAAACTCCAAGACATTGCCATTTTACCAGAATTGAAAAGAGTCCGTGCAAGCCAACTAAAAAAAATCAGAAATTTACATTGTAAAATGGGAAAGTGTTTATGCAAGGAGTCGGGAGATACAGACTGCGGTTCATAGACTCCGAATTCTACTCGCAGCACTGTTTGAGACTACGAAACTCGTGTTTGACTTTTGCCAAAAATATTGCTATGTCCTGACAAAATGCTACAACATACAAAACTCCATGATTTTATTCAGACAGCATTCTCTACTTTTGATATTATGTTACAGAAAAAGAGTTATTAATTTCGTAATTGTACGACTTTTTGGAATCGGTGACATTAAGAACGTTACCGCTTTTCTGGTATTTTGACTTTTAAGCTACATTTTCTGGCCAAATTATCTATAATTTGGAATTTGGGAGTTCCCGGGGTGCCGGGTCCCCTGGTCAAAAGTTGAATCACAAAAATATCTATTCAAAATTCAGGACACATTTGTCTCCTATTACCTATTTGAAATAAAATATTTAGAAACATATGGTGGGACAAATGAAAATTGTCCATTGTATGAATAGTATTTAATGACCGGCATTCCCCGGTAAAACTCTCAATCTATGTGTTGTACAAACACTCATTGTAACACATGCTCCTCGACCTAAAAACAACAAAAATTGTCAAGATGAATACAATATTGGAGCGGAGACATATTGTGATAGACATCAAGTAAATCAGAATTGGTGTGCTTTTGTGTGTCGGTGGTATTGTTCAGACAAAGTCCGTCGTCGTCGGTAAATAATATTGCTGCTTTACAATTTCCTTTTTGCCAACAAACACCATGTAACATCGACGTGTCTATCTATCTAATGTAGGTTTAAGGTAACATCTTCTCAGTCCGGGGTCTCCGGGTGGGTGGGTTGTGTGTATGTGTGACGTACAAAATAATAAGTGAATTGGCATAGCATTTAACAACCAATTTCCTCGCGTATCCTTTTGCCGTTTTTACATGGCATGTCACACACAAACATCTCAATACTCATCCGTTCTCTTTATCCTATCGCTCTATTGCTCTCCAAGCTGCTCTCTCTCTCTCTCTGCACTCTTTCACCCAACAACCAACTTACTGCCTGCTGCTGTCAGTCATGCTCAAAGGAAGTATTTTTTTGTCGTTGCAAGTGGACTGTTCGAGGACAGAAGGCAAGGCAAGGAACAACTTTTTCTGTATGTGTATAATATTTTTATCAAAAAATTATGTTTCATTCAGTTTTTCCAAAGAAAAATGTCCAGAACTGTTGAATGTTAAAAACGAGAAGAAAACATTTAAACAAATGAAATTAATAATAACAGCAAAGTAAGTTTTAATATGGCTTCGTTGCATTTAATTGTGTGTCGTGTACGGTGTGTGAAATTGTTCGTTTTGTGAGTGTTCTTCACTATATCAAGGGTGCAAACTCGTCTGGATGGCTACAAATGTCACATTCGCATATTACATGCAAAAATCAAATTGTTTTTTCCTCGGTTAATATATCCCACACAATATTGTGTGGTACATACATATTTTAGTGTTTTTTCGATATTTACTTGAGAATTACTTGAAGCAAAGTGTTTATGTTTATGATTTAAATGCAGCTGGTGGGCCAGTCAGCCCTTTTCAGAGCATAAAATGAAAATCGACTAGATTTTACCACGGTGGTACATTGTTAACACACCCGCCAGTGTTTTTTCTTTTTGATTCCCACAATGAATCTCTCACACATAAACATATAGCGAACCGGCCTTTGGTCTTCCATGTAGAAAAATTATAGTTTTATTGAATCTGTCCAATGTGTCGTTATGGACAATTGCACTCTTTGTCATTTGTACTGTTACCTATGTAGTCGCATCACATCGACCACAATAATTATCCGTAATTATGTCAATGTAAATTAATTATGAGTGTTGTGTTCTTGTTATGATTGCAGATAAAATATGAAAACGTTTAATATATCGGTCATCGGTCTCTCGGGGACTGAGAAGGACCGTGGACAAGTTGGTGTTGGCAAATCATGCTTATGTAACAGATTTATAAGGCCTATGGCCGATGATTACTTCATAGATCACATATCAGTTTTAAGTCAGGTAAGCATGTCAAAATACCAAAAATTGAAAAGTGTTCCAAATACTGGTGATCACAATTATTTGTTTTTTATTACAGAGTGACTTCAGTGGGCGAGTTGTTAACAATGATCACTTTCTGTATTGGGGAGATGTGCTTAAGACGACCGATGATGGTTCCGAATACTCTTTTCACATAATCGAACAGACGGAATTTATGGATGATTCCACATTCCAGCCCTTCAAGGTGGGAAAGATGGAGACCTACTTGAAGAGATGCACCAGCACAAAAGTATTTTCGGCCGAGAAACTTATGTACATTTGCAAGAATCAATTGGGCATAGAAAAGGAATACGAACAGAAAATTTTGCCTGATGGAAGACTAGCAATAGATGGGTTTATTGTAGTATTTGATGTGAGCCCAGTGCCAAACCGAAATATCGAAAAACAGGTGGAATTTGTACAAAATGCAATTACTTTAATACTCAAAAATAAGAAGCCTTTAGTGCTGGTGACCACCAAAAATGATGATTCCTGTGATTTGTATGTACGAGAAGCGGAGAAAATATGCCAACGCAAGGAGTACAAGGGCATGATACAAATGGTTGAGACGTCGGCGCATGAATCCATAAATACTGACCTGCCATTCCTGATGCTTGCTCAAATGATTGACAAAGTAAAAAACCGCATAAAAATCATACCATATCAAGAGGCAGCTAGGTCTCGTAAGGAATTGTTGGAAAGCCGCTCGGAAGCAGTTACACGTCTCATACGCAATCAGATAACCGATTATCATGTGCTATGGACACATGGCTCAAAAATGCTTGCTCAATTCCGCGAGTGGACAGAGTTTTTGAATATATTTGGTCATGATGCTGGACAGAAGCTGTTCCGGAGGCACATGAAGAAATTGCGCGATGATTATATGAATCAGCGTTTACATCAATATTTAGATAAGTTTGCCCGCACACTAGAGTATATGTTACCGGACATTAATGCTCTTTCCACGAGTGATGACGACATTTGGGAATGTGCCAAGAGCTACATGAGAAGTCATTTAGAATTTGATCAATACTTTTTTGAATGCCCTCAGGCGTCTTGGCAAGAATTGGTTGACATGGATGAGACAGAGGATGAAGCACGCATACCTTTTGATGTTTTAGAAACATCGGAGGCCGAGACAGTATTTCGCAACTTTTTGAATTCTGTTCAACAGGATAAGAAGAAAATTGGGTATGTATATTTAGGAGAGAATATTGCTCATTTTGCTCAACAATTGTGTCGATTGCAGGTGGAAACAACAATTTAAAATGCTGTTGGAAGAATCAGGCTTTGTTACTCCAGGCAAACAGTTATCGGAAGTTAGGGTTCTATTTATGGGCCGGGAGTGTTTTGAAGCACTTTCCGAACATGACTGTCAGCAAATCTATGATATACACCAGGACGAGATAATTGAGAAGAGTAAACAGAATTTCATTGAATTGCTCTTGGAACATGCTCAGTTTTTTCAACAATTCAAAAATGTTGATATCATAACCCAAGAGGATGTACGCCAAATTACCGATATACTGCAGGATGACTCCAGGTAGTGTAGCTAAAACAATACCCCTAACATCTTTATTCTACTCTAATAACTGTTGAATTTTATCAGGTACAAAATAATGGATCGACTGGATCAGGAGAGACGCGTTATTCTATTTCAGCATTTAGGTTTTATGCATTGCCCCATACGTGATCATTGTCCATTTTATCATAATTGCATTGACAATTTCATTGAAGAGATTTTGGCAGATAAGTCCGGTGGTAGTCACAAAACACTGGGTAGTGGTGGGAGCGGTAGTTGGAAATCTCAGGGATCTGATAAAACTCTGAATTTACTTATTGTGGGATCCGAACACTTGGCAAGCGATTTACTCAACGATATACGCATGTGCACCGGATCAAAAGGCGAATATATTTACGAAAATCAAACATACTACCTTAATTATCGTATAGCGAATGGTGATATGGAAGCATTCAAGGCCATTGATGTTTACTCCAGTGGTAAGCGGAAAGAAATTTGTTGGTCAAGTACAACTAACAAAAAATATATGTTAATTTTTTTACAATAGGTTTGATTTGTGTGTACTCAAATCTACAGTCCTTTGAAACTTTAAAAGACAATCTAGAACGTACGTTACTTTGTAATTTAGAGCTTGAGGACAAATTTGAAAATCTTCCAATTGTGCTGGTGTATCAGCCACATGATTTAAAAGAAAACGAGGTTGAATACTTACGCAATGAGGGTTTGCGCTTGGCCGAAATGCTTCACTGTGATTTTATTGATCACCAGCAAAGTCATCAAAAGTATGTCTATGAAATTCTAAATATTGTCATAGATTCGTTGAGAGTAGCCGAAATGAAAACCCTTGAAACATTTCCACCGAATCAAACTGATCTACGTATATTGGTCTGCATGTTTTGCGGTGATCAGTATGACATTGAAAACATCATTAACCCATTAATAGATGAATCGACATTTTGTAAAGCACTTGAACATTCCGTTGTGGTGGACGTTTTTATCGGAGACTCTAAGAAGAGAGTAGAATTTATACTATCATCGTACCATGGAATAAATCAATATCGCGATGAATTGATACATGGATTTATATTTGTATATTCCACCAAGCGACGTTCTTCGTTGGCTAATCTAAGGTAGGGTTCAAGGACAATTTAAATTTGACTAGTTACTTCATTGTCTTTGTATTGTTATTGTTTTACAGCGTCTTGGTTTCGCAAAACGCTAACATACCTTTGCAGATTATAGCTATAACGGAAAGCGGCGGTGCAAATGCATTTTTCAGTAGTGAACTATGTCAATTTCTTATTACAGAAGGGAATTCTTTAGCTGATCGTTATAAAGCCAGCTTCATGACATTTTCAGCAGATCAATATGTAAAATGTAAGAATTGAAGAATACTATTTATATCTAAAGCAACGATTAAATGCGAATTTTTATTTGTTTTGGCACTTTCAGTTGCTTTTTATAGTCCATTTTTAAAGAATGCTTGGGATAACAAGTACGATGTAGAAAATCTACACGTTGAAGAGTCAATTACTTTGGATTCAGGAGAAGGAACTCTTGAAAATTCAGTCAAATTGCCAAGACCTCCACCGCGTCACGAAAGCTATATGCTATCAAGTACCCTAGGTACTGATGGCTCTGGCAGTGAAAATTACGAAATGCTTCCTACTCGTTCTCTAAACTCATTAAATGGTAAGTCTGATTTTATCGACAATACATATGTTGTTTAATTATTGTTTTTATTATTATTATCTTTTCAGAAGAAAGAGACATATCTTTAGATGAAATCTACGAAGAAAGCAACGAAAAACCAAAAATGATCCATCAGAGTAAGTGTACTAAGTCTGACCATTTCATAAGAAATTCGATGAAACTAAAATTTTAAATTGTTTTTCTTAAATTTTAACAAATTGTTGTTTAAGGGCTATTTGTACCAATTCATAGAGTTCTATTTCATGTTATTACATTCCTAATTAATATAGCTAGTCCGAGTACATTGAATTTTGTAAAAACTTTTAATGAGGGTATAAAATTGAAATTGGTTTTTAATATAAACTGGGTAGGTCACTTTTATTTCGTAACTGCTGCTACTTTTTATAGAGGTTTGATGTCTTTCAAATAGTATATTATTGGTCAGAGGTTTTACGGGAATTGTCCAAGTTCATATACAAAATTCTGTATGATTAAATTCAATGAAAACAGATGGACTTACATTTAAATAACTGTTTTTTTTTAATTATATGTATTTCTTAAATGGGTTATAAAATTGATTTAAATGGTTTGTTTATAGGTGTTTAAAGCTAATTTTTATATATTCTTATGAAATGGTTATATATGTATATTTAATAGTTGTTGTAAGTATTTTGTAAAAATCTCTTAAAAATATTAGTTATTTCCTAATCCCTTCATCCAGAATGTTGGGTTTTTGTTTAATTTGACCATGTTTTCTTATTTTTTTGTTTTTATTAAAATATTTATTAGTTTCTATACGCTCACTATCTCACATGTAGCTAGCCAAATACTAATAGATGATCTTTAGGCAATAATATATGTATAACCATCTACGTAACTAATTTGTATAATTATCATAAAGGATTCCAGATCTTTCCACCTCCAACAACTCCTCCAGAGCCAGCTCCTCCAGATCATCAGCTCATTACATGCTCATATAAGAGTCAATTTGTGTCAGCTTCCGAGTCTAGTTTGGAAGAAATTACATGTAATATTTTGTTTAATTAAATGATTTTTAGCAAAATTTGTCACATTATATAATTTGTTCATTTCTTTGTTCATTTCTATTTTTCAAACGAATAATTTTCATAAGCAGCGGATGTAAGCGGGTCAAAGGATTCATTGGCTACCCATGATGCAGGTTACTAATTGTCATTTTTAGAATATTTTCAATGCCATTCAATTTGTTCATTTGATTTTGTGTTCATATTTTCTTGAGTTGAATCCCTTATCGCACGTTTCATAAATCTTCCCATATCCCCAATGAAAAAAGTATACATTTTTGGTTTTTATGTTATGCACTTTATTTTAAATAGCACTAGATCCTCAAAATTTGCAAAATTACTGCTTTAAATAATAGTTATTACGCAACAGACGAAATACATTGAGATTTTTCTAAAAAAGTAATACTGAATATTATAAGCTAGTTAGCTATATTGTTAGTAAAATAATATCCTATGATATAAATATTTAGAATCGAAATTAATTTCACTTCATTTCTTCTGCTTAAAATTCTATAATTCCTGAAAATCTAATAGAAGATGTGTATCTCCTCTGTTTATGTTTTAATTTTAACTTATAATTTGTATTTTTTCTATGTCTATCAGACTGATTCCGATTTGCATCGCTCATATTGACTATTTGAAATGAAAATGAATGAATGAAGTCATTGATTTCAGGGTATATGTGAAGATGAAAAGTATAGACCCCACAAGTAAATTAAAACAAGAAAGGGCTATAGGCGAACGGAACCGACCATGTGATACCCTAAACCACCATCCCTGGTTTCTACCTTTGGGCGGAATTTCTGTATACATTACTTCTGATCGTAACCAAAAAGTTCTCTATCATGAAAGAGACATTTTGTAGTGAAAGGAAAATGTTGTTCTTTAAGCACAAACAGAAAATAATAAAACCCATTTATATATTACACAGAACTTCCGTTAACTGCATTTTTGTAATGTGCATCAAGAAAAAACCAAGCATTTTTTATCCATATACATAAAATTTACTTTGGCGACATATGTCCTTCCAGAATTGGAAATGTCAAGTGTTCCTCAAATACAACAGAACAAACTGAAAATAATAAAACCTATTTATATATTACACAGAACTTCCGTTAACTGCATTTTTGTAATGTGCATCAAGAAAAAACCAAGCATTTTTTATCCAAATACATAAAATTTACTTTGGCGACATATGTCCTTCCAGAATTGGAAATGTCAAGTGTCCCTCAAATATAACCTACGTGGGTGGAACATGTCTTCCAAAAATAAAGGTATAAGATGTATATTTAAAATTTTACCAATTTTCACACAAAAGTTTTGGTCTATTTCACCCCCTAAGTATTATCAGATCATCTTCTTGTCGAAACCTCAACCTTTATTTAAAATTTCCTACAGATCAGCTACCCTAAATATTTCACGATCATCAACAAAAAATCACCAAATCATTTATATTCTCGTCGTATCCTGATCTCCATACAAAATTTCGTGACGATTGGTCCATAATTGATTCCTGTAGTTTGATTATAATTATTAATGGACTGACATACGTAAACACATCGCTTAATCTCGAGATATGAAAAATGGTATATCACACGAAATATTTCGCGGTGTTACATGAATTTTGGGCAAACAAACTTGGACAATTTTATTTGCAGGTATTAAGGGATAGGAATTATTGCTAGATTTGCACTAATCTGAAATAACAGAAATTAACTGAATTATAAAAAAATAATACAACTTACATAGAAATTCCTATTATTGGTGCTAAATAATTGCTCTGTTCCTTTACGTACCTGAGGTTACCATTTTTAACCTGCAAAGCGTTCCTTTACTTTAAAAAGCACACAATTTATATGGGAGCAGTTCACCACTTTTACCATTTTTTGCCACTGTTACCATTTTTAAAAGTAAAGGAACAGACCAAATATTAAATTGTCGAACTTTAAACCCAGATGACTAAACATTTGCGTTGACTAGTTTACAACGGATGTGACTTTGTATGTCATTATGCTTCTTAACACATTTCATGATATCTTCTGGTGCTATATTCGGATTTTATTGGGAGTAACACCTAATTCGTTAACAGAATTGTTCCTAAAACAATATATATATATATATATATATATATATATATATATATATATATATATATATATATATATATATATATAATATATATAAAAGGCAATGTGTGTATGTTAGTATGTTTGTATGTTCCGAATAGACTCAAAAACGGCTGAATAGATTTTCTTGAAAATTTCAGATAATGTACTGGGAACACCGGTGATGAAAATAGGCTATATATTTTTTTGAATGGTCGTTGCGGAAGTGAAATATCGCGGTCATCCCAAAGTATTCAAAAATGTATTATTTCAGATAACATTCCTAATTTTAGTAAGCGTGACTACAAAACCGCTACAACACTGGCTTCAATATGTGGGATAACGCGGTCAACGCCATAGTTTGGAATACAGTAAAATCCCGATAACATGAGATATCACTATATAGAAATTCTGAAAAATCAATTGGGAAATCTTATGAAATTTTGTATGTGGAGTTTTTAGGTCTGAGAATAGGTCGTAATCAATTTTTTTATCCCGCTAAGTGTAGTGACCGGTGGTCCTCCCCACAAATTGTTTAAGAAAACCGCGAAATTCAAGATACTTTTTAATATATTGTTTACAAATTGTTTGCATTGCTATGGTGATTACTGTCTTGACCCTGAATGGTCGTTGCGGAAGTGAAATATCGCGTTCATCCCAAAAATTTCAAAAATGTTTTATTTCAGTTAATTAGAACTGTCGTAAGCTGTTTTACTGCTAAGAATAGTGACCGGTGGTCCTCCCTACAATGTTTTTAAGAAAATCAGAAATCTTTACATTTTTGTTTACAGATTTTACGTATTGATCTTTACGTATTGTTTACAGATTGTTTTCCCTGAATGATCGCGGTCATCACAAAGTTTTCAAAAATGTATTATTTCAATTAATATACATAATTTTAGTAAGCGTGACACAAAAATTATGTGCGCGGTCGTGAGCTATTTTAATATGGCTAAGTGTAGTGACCGGAGGTTCTCCTTCAATTTTTTTTTAAAGTCCATGATATTTTTGAACGTAGTATTTACAGATTGTTTGCTATACTTCTGTAATTACCGTCTTGACCCTGAATGGTCTTCGCGGAAGTGAAATATCGCGGTCATCACAAAATGTTCAAACATTTATTATTTCAGATAATATACATAATTTTGCGTGCCTAAAAAATGCTATAAACGCTGAACACTAAACAATAATTGGGATAGCGCGATCAACTCCACATTTTGGAATACAGTAAAATCCCGATAACTTGAGATGTCACTATCCAGAGGTTAAATCCACCAAAAATAGCGAAAATCAGGCGCCACCCTTCTATGGGAACTATATCAAAACGAGGACGTATACTGAAAATTCTCTCCAAGACTGTTTACGACTCCCAAAAGTGACTATATCTCCAAACTATCGAAAATCGGGAGGTACTGCTTTATGGGAGCTATATCAAAACGTGAACCTATAACTGTTGCATACCGAGCGCAAATAAAAAGGCGTGTCTTTCGGTCGATACGAATATTTATGCTCTCCTCTTTAAATTACATTAAAACCAAATTTTAGCCATTTCGGTGTGATAATGATGTTAAATCCTCAAAAATAGGGAAAAATCAGCCGGTACCGTTCTATGGGAGCTATATCAAAACGTGGACCTATACTGACAATTCTCTGCAGTAATAATCCAATATATAGCAATGTTAACTGACGTGCACCGATCATTATATGTGGGTCACGAAGTGCTTTAAACTGTCAATTTATGGTGAAGGGTATAATAAAAGAGATTTTATATCTTAAATTTGGGGGATACCATTACATGGAATTTATGTCAAAACATTGATTTATATTATGAAGTTTCTAGAGGGATGCCTAATTATGGCTGTATCAATGCTGGATAGATAACTAAAGTTTACACGGAGAACCCAAACAACGGGCCAGCAACGCGGACCGGGTCAGCTAGTATATATATATATATATATATATATATATATATATATATATATATACGTTTACGCCCCTTTTCTTTTATAAGAGCAATGCTAAACAAGAGTAATAGTTTAGCATTGCTCTTACCTATTTCTTGTCATTATAATGATCAAATCCCAGACAACTCGATTTATTAGGAAACTATTATTTAAGAAGAACCTATCGGAATGTTACCCACCTTAAGTATTTATACACAATTCCAATTTTTAATATTTCAAAAGCATATGCAAGTGAAGTTTATTTATTTTTCCCTTTTATAGTATGTCATGGAACAGAACTTAATAAAAAGTCTTTAAGCGATTAAACATACATATTAATAGAGTAATGATATACAATAATATTGTAAATTCTACTAGTTCAAGCAGTGATATCCACACATTATAGAGATCAAAATCATTGATTCAAAATATGACATAACTCAAGAAACGCAATGTTCGAGTTAACTATATAAATTTTTATTCATATATTTAGTTTGAGTTTACAAACCACTATGGAGCATACAACTTGTATGCTGTATCTTCCATCCATTCCATTATTACTGATATTGGCCAGCTCTTGAGCAAAGTAAGGAGTATACAATTACTTTATTTTTTGTACAATAAACTATTTAAATTTGGAAGACGAAAAGGGTGCATTTTTTGAGTTATTAGACTTCTTTACTAAATGAATATAAAAAACGAATTTATGTTTTTATTTATGCCTAAATACGTACGTATTCCCAAAGCGTTTGTGGTGAAAAAAATAGAATACATGTATTCTAAAGCATAGTACACACGGTCCAACAAAACTGACAGTCAACGTACTTTTACGGCAATTTTCTGGCAAATAAAAACTTTTTGTTAGCTAAAAATGATTGAAATACAACATTTAAGGTATAATTTAGTGATTAGGAAAGTAATTATTCAGCTAGACTTTGATATTAACGAAATAGACCTCGATGACTGTCAGTTTTGTTGGACCGTGTGTACTATGCTTTATGAATACTATCGAAATACATGGTAGAACAATATAAGGTAACAGCAATACCCAGCTGATTGAACTGGGCTGTAATGTTAGTGTCAAATTCCGTACGACATTTTATATATTTATTTCAATTTTCGATGTACATTAGGAATATAATTTTTTGAGAAAAAAAATATATCATTCCGAAAAAAAAACTATTTCCCATGAAGGCTTCTTCGTATCAACGACATGTAACCTCCTCCAAATCCGAACCACGTGCCGCACACTAAAACACCGCTTATAGAGGCAGTACAACATTTGTAAATATGTGTGGTATTTTGTTACATAAAAAATAAAGCCCTAATAAACATGTGCTTTTTCGATTTCAAAAGCAAAAGGTTAAAACAGCTTCACCTTTTTCAATGAATTTTCAGCGACTCTAAACATTTTTGCATGAATTGTACATTCTGCAAAAAATTACGCATTTAGTGGAATGACATGGAAACATTCAAATTGAAAATTTAATGACTTTTCATTCATGTTTTTTCCAAATATTCAAACAAAAGCGAAAAATATTAGTTTTATAAATTCCAATAATTTATAGACATTTCCTTGTTTTGTTTACATTTTCCGGTGACACTAACAACAAACAAAAACAAATTTCTACGTGGTTGTTGTTGAGTTGTATTTGTTGTAGTATTTACTTTACCTTCTTTGTTCTACCATGACCGAAATACGTCGAGCGTATTTTATTTAAAGTTGAAAAAATTCAACTCTGACTGAACGTATAATATGTTTTGTATATACAGTGACACAGAAAAGTATACATACACCCTACAAAAATGCAGTTTTGGCTAAATCGTTGGGTTTTTTACAGCAACAACTGCACTGTGTGGCTCCTTGGTGACAAAATAACCATAATTACACAAATTTATTTTAATCTAATACGTATATTAATTACAGTTAAAGAAATTCAATTTTCACAACACAGAAAAGTATACATACACCCCAAGGAAATACGAATATTATCGTAAAATTTATGGAATTATTAGCAAAATTTATACATTTTTTAGTTTTGGCGAATGTCTCTGGTATCTGAGATATATTTTAGAGAAAAGAAAATAATTTTTGGGGTCAAATTCCGTTATTTAGGGTCAAATTTCTAATATACCACGTTAAAGCTGATTCTTGCTTAATTTTTTGCGTTTTTAGGTATTGTACTTTATAAAAAGCACAATATTAGTTTCAGATTGGAAATCTTGAGACCCAAGAAAGCTTTGGAGTTGTTATTGAGCAAAATATTCCTTCCTGGACGTCGATTAATGCACGTTTTTCCTCAAATTTCTCAGGAAGTTAATATATTCTGCGGAATTCTTGGCGCAAATTACATACAAAATGCATTGAATTGCCTTGTAATATGGTCTGATAGAATCCTTGGGCCTTAATTGAATCAGAAATGTGAAATATTTTGTTACAAACCTGTTCCCAAAGCTTCTAAAGCAACAAAATATAATTACTACCAAAAAAGCATGAAATTTGTACTGTGAACAACGTTGTAACGAACCACCTCACGCGGGCCCTACTTCCTCCGGAAGTGGCTACCTCCTTGCCCCGGCCGTGCTCAGTCTTGGGGCAGTTCTTTTCCTTCAGAAGTAGGCTCGGTTTCGTTATCATAAAAGTAAAATAAGGTAGCTCTTATAGAAGAAGGAATAGATATGGAAATGATAGTGGAAACTGGGAAAAGTTAAGTGGGAATAAAAGAAAACGATGATGATGCTACTTTAGATGCAGTGACAGTTGTTATTCCACCGCTTCAGCATACCCACCCTACCGTGCTGAAATATATGTTCTCAGCCCTAAAATACCTCTTTACTTAAACACCTTTACCTTTCGCAAATGAAGAATGACCACTTAACAGTTCATAGTGTTTATATTTAAAACTCGAGTAAACTATAGCGAATATTAAAAGTAGATTTCATATAAAATTGAGAAATTATGTGATAAAAGTACAAAAGTGTATCCTTGCAAAGGATCAATGTATTGGTTATTATCTCTATATATATGAAATATGTGATTGATGTATGATAATTAATGTCAAGAGAAAATTGTATTATTTAAATTTAAGTGATGAGAGCTAAGTCAAACATAAAGTAAAATAGTTAAAACTCACCAATAAAACTCGCGTTGTCATCAGGCCTGTTGACTTAGTTGATTCATGCTGAATCTGCGGCTGTTTTTTTTTTATACAAAAGATTTACGTTTGCTTAGCTCACAATTTAATGGAAACTGAAATGTGTGAAAACTAATTTAAGTACTAAATTCACAACAGGAATTCCAAGGTCCTGCAGATCAATTTGATAGGATACATGGTATAAGTAAAGAGGTAGATTTAAATGAAAAAAATCTATAGAACCCTTGTTTTTCTTGAATTCCTAAAACTTCAAAATAAAAGCAACAAGTGGGTTTGTTTACAATGCATTTTTTGAGCATTTTATAAAAAACGCGAAAAATGAATGAAGAGATAAGTTTTCTCCACATAATCGAGTTGTGAATATGATAAACTGATTTTTTCAATGCAAATCTCACCAATTTCTTCCATACAAATGGTCTAAAAACAATTTTAAAAATCATTGAATTCGATTGTTTTTAAAATTGTTTGGCATATTATTCAAACACCACACACACATACACAGTTTGTTTATATTGTTTTGAAGTTTTAGGCATACTCGAATGAAAAAATTTAAATTGACATAAAGCTTTGGCTAACCTTTCTTATTAAACCATGATAGGATATTGAGTTTTGGAGCCTTTGATTTCATAATAAATCTTGGTAATGGTTAGTTATATGGGGAGAACATTCGAATTTCAATATGGTTTCAAAGAATGTTCTCCATCTTGAGTCACTATTTGGGAAAGTTTGGTTCCCGCTTCAGCGGGAATCGCCTTAATAGATTAATTCCTCTTGTTGCCTCTGGTTCTATTCACTAATTATAAATCTTGATTCACTAATTATATCGTTAAATCCGTATTTTATATTTGATATTTGATGTTATATCTTCCAAATTTTTGTAGACTTAAAATTGGCGTAAATCAGGGCGTCAAGGATACTTTCGTAGCAGAACAGAACTTGGAGGATTTGATATATTTGTTGGTCCTTTTATACGCCGATTCCCCCAAGAATCGGCAGTCTAATAATAACAAATATTTAGGTATATGAAATGCGCGAATATATTTCATACCAGCAAAAGTCCTTACCCAAACTGTGAATATAAGTCCTTATTCCACGAAATAATTAAATATCCTTGGATATCCTTCGTATTCAAAAGGAAAGGATATAATAGTTTTTTTTTAATCCCTTTTTCAAATATTCTGGCACGTCTTGACTGTGTAACTTTTCGAATTGAAATGATTTTCAATATTTTCTGTACAATATCGTTTGAATAAAAGTATTGAAATTTTCTAGTTTAAATTTCAAAGCCTACAATTTTATATTTTTTACAGTAAATTTTTTTTGTTTAACCTTCGGTTACAAACTATACCACGCTTACAAAAAAAAAAAAAATCAAAAAAAAAATGTTTTACTACGTCCAAATGTCTTTCAAGTGGTAAACCGCAATCTTACCACTTTCACAATCTTGTAACTCGTAATTTACTTTCCCTATTTTTCGCAGAACTTTAGCTTTAATGCCAATGGGTGCTAATTTTGCACTAAAATAATTCAAATGTGAACTTTGTACGAAATTGCGTCGTATGACCTCTTGTCCAACTTTTACTTCTCTATTCCTTGCTCTGGCATTATATATTTTCATATTCTTTTCGTATGCAACCTTCATCTTCTCCTGTATCTTATCCCGCAATACAGTAAATTTATCTTCTCGTTGAAGTTCTATGTCGTTTTCTTCCAGCGCTTGTAGTTTCCTCAATAGTTTAAAGTCTTGGCCATGTGTAATCATTTGCTGTCCAAACACAATTTGATATGGCGTTTTTCCCGTTGCCTGGTGTATGGTGTTCCTAAGGGCACAATTAATACTTGGAAGATATATATCCCATTGTCTGTGGTCCTCCTTTACGTATGATCGAAGAGCAGCGTTCACACTTCTATTCACACGTTCGCTTGCGTTAGCCTGAGGACTGTGAACGGCCGTATACATATGCTGCACACCAAATTCGGACAGAAATTTGTCGAATTCCTTACTTTTAAATTTAGTGCCGTTGTCGGAAACGAGAACCTCTGGTACCCCATAGCATGTGAATATTTCCTCTTTTAAATATGTAATAATGGGCTTTGCTACCAACTTCTTCAAAGGTTTCAGAAACGTAAATTTTGAGAAATGGTCTAGAATGATCAAAATACCTATATAACCACCTCGTGTACGAGGGAATGGACCAATAATGTCGACATAGAGTCTTTGGAATGGTCTCTGCGTTATTACCATGTTACCCATTGGAGGTCGTAATGTCATAGCAGGAGCTTTTGATGTTTTGCATACATCACATTTATTTATATATTTCTTTACATCGGTCACTAGCTTAGGCCAATAGAAATACCTCCTAATTACCTCAATTGTCTTGGTAATACCACAATGCGAAGAGTTTGGCATATCATGAGCAGAATAAATAATATCAGCCCGTAATTTTGATGGCACCACCAACTTCCAAGGGCTCTGATCATCTTCATCCGTACTAGAAAACTTCGTCCTTCTATAAATCAATTTGCCTTCAACCCTAAAATCAGGATGACCAGAATTCTCCACATCTACCCTCAATTTGGAATATTCTTCTTCATTGAAAGCATCTGAATCTAGATTTATTTTAGATTTAACTTCGATTTCGGAAACATGGCCTTCTACTTCAAAGCTTCGAGACAAAGCGTCGGGTACCACGTTGTCCTTTCCCCGTCTGTGTTCGATTGTGAAATTGAAACTTTGTAATTTCAACGCCCATCTGGCTAATCTACCCGATAAATCACTTTGCTTCATAAGCCATTTGAGACTGGCATGGTCTGTGACTACCTTAAATTCATGGCCCTCTATATAAGCTCTGAACTTTTTAATTGCTAGAACTACGGCTAAACACTCTAGCTCTGTTGTTGTGTAGTTCCTTTGCGCTTTATTGAGTTTTTGCGACATATAAGCTATAGGCCTTTCGTTACCATAGCAGTCCTCCTGAGCCAACACTGCTCCAACGCCAACGGTACTTGCGTCACATTGCAATATGAACGGCTTACTAAAGTTGGGATGGATCAAGACTGGAGCCTGGCACAGCTTGGATTTTAGATCATCGAACGATTTCTGCGCATTATCGCTCCACTGGAAAGGTCTCTTCTTTGACAGCAACTCCGTTAAGGGAAATGTTAGCGTTGAAAAGTCGGCAATGAAACGCCGGTACCAACCGATCATTCCTAAAAATTGACGTAATACACGAACTGAAGTTGGAGTTGGAAAGTCAACAATCGCTTTCACCTTATCCGAATCTACACTCAAAGAGCCTTCTCCTACAATGTATCCTAAATACTTTACATGTTTCAAAGCGAAACTACTTTTCTTCACATTAATAGTGAGTCCCGCCTTTCGGAACTGCTTAGCTACTTCTTGAAGGTGCTGTAAATGCTCGTCAAAACTTTCCGACATTATCAGTAAATCGTCAAGATAAACGAAGATGTGTGTTTTCATGTTATATGGAATTACTTGATCCATAAGCCGACACAATGTTTGTGGTGCATTGCACAACCCGAATGGCATTCTTGTAAATTGATATAGTGGCCTGTTGGGAATAGTGAATGCTGTTTTTGGTTTGTATGACTCATCTAATTTGATTTGCCAAAATGCATCTTTAAGATCCACTTTGGAAATAAATTTCACAGATGGCAATCTTGACAAAATACCCTCTATATTTGGGATTGGATATGAGTCCTTAATGCTGACCGCGTTGAGTTTCCGGCTATCTACACAGAATCGAACTTTGTCGGGTTTAACTATTAAAACTCCCGGTGACGACCATGGTGACTGGGGACACTCTTCAATCACTCCGAGAGACAACATCCTGTCGATCTCTTCACATAGGATCTTTTCCTTTGCAGGAGAAATCGGGTAATATCTCTGCTTAATCGGCTTTGAATCCCCTGTATCGATTGAATGTTCAACCAAGTAGGTACACCCCAAGCCTTCACGCTCTGAACTTGGGAACAATTCGACAACCATGTCCAATTTCCGTTTCTGTTCTGGGGACAACTCTATAAATTCCTCACTAGAACTAGTCTTAACCACCTCGCCAATTTCACCATACATGGATATCGAAATATTAAATTTCTTCCAAAAATCGATTCCACGTATTATGTCTTGTTTTATAGACGGGATAACTAAGAATTCAAAATTATACTCTCGATCGTGATATGCAAATTTAATCTTAGCTATGCCCGATATTTTCTGTGTCTGACCATCGGCCGTCCTAACGTTTCCATAACATTTCCTAAACTCTGGTAACTGTTGAATTTTATTACTTAGTTCTCCTCCGATAACGCTTTTGTTAGCCCCACTATCTAGTAAAGCAAAATATAATTTGTCATATACGGTAATCGGGATATATGGTCTAGTATCGTTATTCTTTGTAATTATGGAGGCTATCGTGTATTTTCTAAACAATTTCAATCTTTTCTAAAAATTTTGTATTCGCAAAGAACTACGTCTTTGTTTCGAATTTTTAAATGAATGAGTAAGACCGTTTGTTGTACTACTTGATGAGATGTTTATAATCCGATCTGAATTTTGAGTTAGTAATTTATCGGATTGACTAGGTAATAATATTACTTCATCGAGTGTGTCTTTGGATGTCCACTCTTCTTTTGAGGGACACCCCTTTTTACGTTTCCCGGATTTTTGCATTTTGGGCAAGTAGGCCGATAAGTATTAGCCTGCCCACAACCATAACAGAATATAGTTCGGTCTTTTAAACAATTCTTATACGTGTGTCCATTCTCACGACAATTCCAACATAAAACATCTAAGTGAATCTCCATCACATCTGTGTCTTCTGGTTCGCTATTAATTTCATTATCATCTACTTCGGCCACTTGAACCTTGTCTCGATTTTATTTTATGCGTAGTTTGCAGCTCCTTAACAAACTTTTCGTGTCTCCTCACAGTTTTCCGAAGTTGTGCAACGCTTGTTATTTCTAAATGTAACAACTCGTGCCTTATTTCCGTTCTGAGATTGCGAATCATGGTTTCGCATAATTCCTCATCTGTCATAGGCACTCGAAGCCGATCAGCTAATGTCATTATGGAATCATGAAATTCGTCGAAAGTCTCCCCATTTCGCTGCTTCCTACGACGAATATCATCCTTTAAGTCATAATCATTGAAACATTCTTTATACTGGATCTTTAATGAAGCACATAGTCCGGCCCATTCTACCGCCTCATTTTGACGATGGTATCTCCAATTTCATTCAAGTGCTTTGCCTTCAAACAGTATATGTATATATCTGCATAACAATTCAAAATTGCCAGCAAGGGTATTGGTGGTCATAATATTCACTCTGTAAATAAATTCCTCTACTGGAATGTCCTTATTATAACCCGAGAAAGACAATTTCCAATTACGAATTGTATTCATTACTTTATCGGGATTATTTTGTAAAATATCCGCATTTCGGTCCGATCCAGAACTATTTACTGGAGTTATAATTTCTCTTTGTTCGGAAGCATTACTATTCACATGGATCCCCTGTACTAATCTCCCTACTTCATTTGCAATTGTGGATGTTATTTCGTTTCGCATTTCAGAAACAGATTCTGAGACTATCAACCGAATTCTTCGTTCATCCACCCTATTTGTACTTTCAATACTGGTAGAAAGGTTCCTAGACCGATCTAATTCTAAATTTCTCCTCCTAGACCTATTTCTGTGTGACATCCCAGGTGAACTAGTATCATCTTCTAATACAAAAGATGCATTTGCTGGCACATCATTATTTGCATTTCTGTTGGCACTACGAGTAACCGGCATTATGTATATGTATGTATATACGTGACTATATAAAATTCGGATTCAATATACAATTATAATCAAACTAAACAACACCAGGGCAAAAACAGAAATTATATAGAAAGTTGATATAATACTCAATAATGTTCAGTTGCTACTCGGATAAAAGTATTTTAGTAGAGGTGTTATTCTTCAGTAACATCATCAAGTCAAGAATTGAATTGTGCTTCAGATCATAGGGTATATCCCAGGATCAGACCCCAAGAACATAAATCCACTATAATCTAGAGCACACTGATACTGCAATGGTAATGAAACAACATACAGTATGCAAAATTCATATTCGTACACCCCTAAAAAATGAATAAAATCGTTATTAATTCCATATTTTATGTGCAAATATGAAATAATTGATGGGAATTACCATAACGAAGAAAGATTTAAGAATAACAAAACAAATTTTTAATTTATTCCGTCATTTAGGTGTAGATGGCGTCTGTGTGGGTGGCAAAGTTCGTATTCGTACACCTATAAGCAATATATATTTGGAGTTTTTAAGGAGTTTAAAAGCAAAATCCCGCAGATTTTTGTTCTTTTCTTCTTTTGGAATGCCTCTGCTATAGAAATATGTACAAATAACGGTAATTTTATTAAAAAATTTTGCATAAATAAAAAGTCGGACGAATATTTGAAATAATTAAGAAAAATGTGCTAGATATGATTAACTATTGCAATTTATTCCCAAATTTTGGACGAAAATAGCTAATAGCAGTCCTTCTGTACCAATATTCGAAGTCTAATATGAAAATAAATGTTGTCAGCGTTTGGAAATGCAAAGAAACATAATGCGGGCTTAGGTAAAGTAAACGTGAAAATCACATGTTTAGTTTTATATTTGACATTAAATGTATTGAAGTTTTAGAATACGGTTTCGAACATCATTTTATGTCAAGACATATCGGAAATTACGAGGAATAATAAGATTTTAAGGGTGAACATTTCCACGAAAATAATGCATTTCTTCAAAAGGTTACCCCACGTTCTTTCCTAGACAATTTACTTAATTGTTTTGACATTTTTGTACTCATTTTGAATTCTTGGGTAAAGAAATATAATTTTCAAGAAGTAAAAACCATTATTTTCCCAATTTTGGCAGCCATAACCCTCGTTCATAGTAAGCGTAGAATTTCAGTCGTACGCGGACAGCGTGAAAACTTGTACAGTTTAATTTTCCTTCATAATTTCTCACAGTTTGTGACATAAAATGATTTTCGAGACCGTATTCTAAAACTTCAATACATTTAATGTCAAATATAAAACGAAACTTGCGATTTTCCCCAAGTAAAAACCAAAAATGTGTTTACTTTACCTAAGCCCGGGTTACGTTTCTTTGCATTTCCAAACGCTGACAACATTTATTTTAATATTAGACCTCGAATATTGTTACAGAAGGACTGCTATTAGCTATTTTCGTCCAAAATTCGGGAATAAATTGCAATAGTTAATTATATCTAGCAAATTGTTCTTAATTATTTCAAATATTCGTCCGACTTTTTATTCATGCAAAATTTTTAATAAAATTACCGTTATTTTTACATATTTCTATAGCAGAGGCATTCCAAAAGAAGGAAAGAACAAAAATCTGCGGTATTTTGTTTTGAAAATCCTTAAAAACTCCAAATATATACTGTTTATAGGTGTACGAATACGAACTTTGCCACCCACACAGACGCCATCTACACCTAAATAGCGGAATAAATTAAAAATTAGTTTTGTTATTCTTAAATCTTTCTTCGTTATGGTAATTCCTATCAATTATTTCATATTTGCACATAAAATATGGAATTAATAACGATTTTATTAATTTTTTAGGGGTGTACGAATATGAACTTTGCATACTGTATAATCATTTCGAAAAGTCCTATTTGCGATAGTTCAAAGATGGAAAAACAGAAAAGAGGGAGAAAGAAAGAAAGAGACAAAGAGAGAGAGAGAGAGAAGGAAATGACCCCTCAAACTATTGCAGCGGTAATTAAACGATTTAAACCAAATAATTAAATCCTTTCTACACTAGTTTAAAGAAGTTAAAAAAAAAGTAGAAAATCTTCCAAAAGGAATTTGGTACGAAATTCGCAATGGCTAAGATCGTAAGTCCGAAACTCGTTTAAAAGATTTTTTAACTGTTAATATGGGACCAGCATTAAGGTGTTAAATTACTGTTCAATTAATTTCGCCGGATAACGGCTAGTTGCTGGCCCCACGTTGGGCGCCATTTAATTTATGTAACGAACCACCTCACGCGGGCCCTACTTCCTCCGGAAGTGGCTACCTCCTTGCCCCGGCCGTGCTCAGTCTTGGGGCAGTTCTTTTCCTTCAGAAGTAGGCTCGGTTTCGTTATCATAAAAGTAAAATAAGGTAGCTCTTATAGAAGAAGGAATAGATATGGAAATGATAGTGGAAACTGGGAAAAGTTAAGTGGGAATAAAAGAAAACGATGATGATGCTACTTTAGATGCAGTGACAGTTGTTATTCCACCGCTTCAGCATACCCACCCTACCGTGCTGAAATATATGTTCTCAGCCCTAAAATACCTCTTTACTTAAACACCTTTACCTTTCGCAAATGAAGAATGACCACTTAACAGTTCATAGTGTTTATATTTAAAACTCGAGTAAACTATAGCGAATATTAAAAGTAGATTTCATATAAAATTGAGAAATTATGTGATAAAAGTACAAAAGTGTATCCTTGCAAAGGATCAATGTATTGGTTATTATCTCTATATATATGAAATATGTGATTGATGTATGATAATTAATGTCAAGAGAAAATTGTATTATTTAAATTTAAGTGATGAGAGCTAAGTCAAACATAAAGTAAAATAGTTAAAACTCACCAATAAAACTCGCGTTGTCATCAGGCCTGTTGACTTAGTTGATTCATGCTGAATCTGCGGCTGTTTTTTTTTATACAAAAGATTTACGTTTGCTTAGCTCACAATTAAATGGAAACTGAAATGTGTGAAAACTAATTTAAGTACTAAATTCACAACAGGAATTCCAAGGTCCTGCAGATCAATTTGATAGGATATTGAGTTTTGGAGCCTTTGATTTCATAATAAATCTTGGTAATGGTTAGTTATATGGGGAGAACATTCGAATTTCAATATGGTTTCAAAGAATGTTCTCCATCTTGAGTCACTATTTGGGAAAGTTTGGTTCCCGCTTCAGCGGGAATCGCCTTAATAGATTAATTCCTCTTGTTGCCTCTGGTTCTATTCACTAATTATAAATCTTGATTCACTAATTATATCGTTAATCCGTATTTTATATTTGATATTTGATGTTATATCTTCCAAATTTTTGTAGACTTAAAATTGGCGTAAATCAGGGCGTCAAGGATACTTTCGTAGCAGAACAGAACTTGGAGGATTTGATATATTTGTTGGTCCTTTTATACGCCGATTCCCCCAAGAATCGGCAGTCTAATAATAACAAATATTTAGGTATATGAAATGCGCGAATATATTTCATACCAGCAAAAGTCCTTACCCAAACTGTGAATATAAGTCCTTATTCCACGAAATAATTAAATATCCTTGGATATCCTTCGTATTCAAAAGGAAAGGATATAATAGTTTTTTTTTTTAATCCCTTTTTCAAATATTCTGGCACGTCTTGACTGTGTAACTTTTCGAATTGAAATGATTTTCAATATTTTCTGTACAATATCGTTTGAATAAAAGTATTGAAATTTTCTAGTTTAAATTTCAAAGCCTACAATTTTATATTTTTTACAGTAAATTTTTTTTTGTTTAACCTTCGGTTACAACGTCGTTTTCGTATTATGATCATTACCGATACTATAGGCGCGAAACGTTTCGTATAATTGTACATTTCTGAGTCAATTGATGCCCAAGGATTGTATCCGACAATATTACAAGGCAATTCAAGGCCATCTATATGTAATTTGCACCAAGAATTCCGCGGAATCTATTCACTTCCTGAGAAATCTGAGGGAAAACGTGCATTTATCGACGTTCAGTGAGGTATATTATGCACAAAAACAACTTCAAAGCTTTCTAGGGTCTCAAGATTTGCCATCTGATACGAATTTTGTGCTTTTTATAAAGTACAATACCTAAAAACGCAAAAAATTAAGCAAGGGTCAGCTTCAACGAGGTATATAAGAAATTTTACCCTAAATAACGGCATTTGACCCCCAAAAATGATTTTCTTTTCTCTAAAATATATCTCAGACACCCAGAGACATTCGCCAAACCTAAAAAATTTATAAATTTTGCTACTAATTCCATAAATTTTACGATAATACTCGTATTTCCTTGGGGTGTATGTATACTTTTCTGTGTTGTGAAAATTGAATTTCTTTAATTGTATTAAATATACGTATTAGATTAAAATAAATTTGTGTAATCATGGTTATTTTGTCACCAAGGAGCCACACAGTGCAGTTGTTGCTGTAAAAAACTCAACGATTTAGCCAAAACTGCATTTTTGTAGGGTGTATGTATACTTTTCTGTGTCACTGTATGTATGTGTGTGTTTTGTATTTTGAAAACAAAAGCAAAACAAATCATGAAAATCAATTTATTGTAAAGGAAAATTATTTGTGTCTACGAATGAGAAAAGGTTTAATATGTTTTAATCGCGGTTTTGTAATCGGTCATAACGTATTTGGGTAATACGGGCGCCCCAAGACCGCTTTTGTTGTAGGATGGTGAATTATTATAGTACGTCGCGTTTAATATTAGGTATGGGCGTAAGAATTAGGACTTAAAATTTTTTTACATCACCATGCCCAAACTGTTCACAGACCATATTTATATTAGGCAATTGTCCTTGCGGCAGTTGTCAGTTTGTAGGAGAGAAAGTGGGGCATATGGTAACCCTTTGCCTCTCAACACCCTTTCTCACCGACAAACTGACAATTGCCGCAAGGAAAATTGCCTAATGTAAATAAGAACATACAACCATTTTACAGCAATTCTAATTTCAGTTGGAATAAAAAACATATTACTAAGATTTGTTCAAACAGTACTAAATTAATACTTAGGGTGATTTTTCATTGCTTTGCTCATCAATTCATTCCATTTGCTAGCAAATTTTAAATGCATTTTCTTAATAGATTTTTTATTTATATTTTTTCTATGTATATTTTTTGCTATATATTTGTTTGTACAAAAATTTTGCTAAAAAATGAAACTATAGTTTATAGATGAGCGAGAGTTCTGCATGCAATGTGTATGGCATCAGCGAAACTTCAAGTCAAACCTATTATTTATTTACTAGTAAAAAAAAAACAAAAATGTGTTTTGTACATAACATGTTCGTTCTGGATGTAGGGTAGCGTTACATTGTAATGAGAATAACGATTGTTTTTTATCTCAATTTTTTGTGTGTATTTATTTTGTAAGGAAATTGAATTAAATTAAAATTTTTGTTTGCATTTTTAGAATGGTTAGATGATAAGACAGATGCGCGGCGTAATGCCAATAAAAATTCAATTTGGAATAATTTTGGTGGCTCAACCCACGCCTACACAACTGGTCGTAGACATATAGATTCTAATTTGAATAAAATTCGTCCAAAAGGTCCAAGTCAGACCCTAAAGGTAATACCAGTTTTCACAGTATTGAGTATGAAATGCAGCACATTGAAACTTGTATTTTTATTTCCATTTAGCAACCAGGAAAATTAAATATGAAAAATTTTCAATTAGTTAGTGATGCAGTAGCAAAAATGAATTTTGGAGGCGACTCTTATCTGCCAATTTGTGAGAGTGGCGATAAGGACTCTAAACGTTATACCCAATTTGATCATTCTCAGCTGGATGGTGATGAAGATGACTCTGAAGAGTTAGCTGAGTATGAACAAATCTATGAAAATGAAGGTAGGTAAATTAGTAGTGCGATTTTCTAACTCATTTTTTGAGTTACCGACAAAAATCGGTAGAATTAAAACGCAATGTTATGAATGAAAAGTTCAAATAAAAGTTGACGACACTCTTGTTATCGGTAGAACTTTACTATTGCATTTAATTCGTCGCTAACTTACCGAAAAACATCGGTAACTACCGAAATTATAAGCATTTTAATTTTACCGACAATTGTCGGTATCTTAAAAAATGAGAAAATTCGCACTACAGAGACATGAAAACCCATTATATTCAAAATATTTATTTTTCTTGTACTACTATTTAGACTGTACTGAATCCGATAGTTGTGCTAGTTCTATAGAGCGAAAAAACCGTCAGCAAAATGCCTACTATAAACAAATAAATAAGAAACCACCCGTCAATAAAAAGACAAAAAAGAAGAAAGTTGCTATTCCGGTACAAACTCCAAGAGTACCCACCATGTTTGGCTCATACGTAAGCCCACCAGAAATACCATTACATTATCAAAGAATGGTTACTGCCGAAAAAAGTACGTTTTTGTATTCTAATTTTGGAACTAAAACTTTAATGAAAAATGTTTTTTTTTAGAAAAAATTAGTGATCCTTCTTTAATAAATGACATGATAAAACCCGATAAATCTCCTGAGGTGAGTGTTTGTCATTTAAAAAAGAAACCTAATTAACAAATATTTTTTTCAGTACACCATGGTACCAGACAATCCCGGCCTCTTTGGAGCTCCAGAAAATCTCAATGAATACAATATGAATGCTAAATGTTTAAAGGAATTTGAAAAATCCGAGAAGCGTCGCCTAAAGGAGGAAAGTACAAGATTGCGAAAACTACAGGAGAAGGAAAAGGAGCAAGAAAAGAAACTTAAACGTAAATTAAAACAAAATTCCAAGGGTTTCCCCGATACCGAATCTCAATTTGAAAAACTAATGATCTCCGACAAGGTGGAAATTCCTATATTTTTAATAAAGTGCATAGAGTATATCGAAAAAGAAGGTTTAGATTCGGAGGGCATTTACAGAGTACCGGGGAGTCGAGCTCATGTAGATTTATTGTTCCAGAAGTTTGAAGAAGGTAAGACAAACATACAAAATTAATAAAAAAAAGTATGTAATCATTTTCTTTTGAAATATTTTATTTACATAGACTCGAATACTGTAATTGAACTTTTGGATATTCCCGTAAATGCTGTAGCAACTGCTTTAAAGGATTTTTTCTCAAAACGCTTACCACCATTATTTAGTAAGGATATAATAAATGAGCTGGAAGAAGTCGCAGGTATGTAAAATATTTTAAATAAACATTTTTATCTCAGTTTACATACTGGATCTAGTTCACTCTGTAGTTCCAACTGGTTGTTGTTGTTGTTGTTGTAGCAGCATGCATATAATGCTGGGTTGGCTGGCAGCCGCTGGCCGAAACACTTTTGGTTTCGGGTCAATCCGGTACGTAAGAACCAAACCAAAATTGAGTAAGAGAATCGCACAACAGTAACTAGATTGCCCAACTCTAGAAATAATTGAATTAACGATTAGAATGGCTCATCTAAACCAGGCATGACCAAAAGGTTAGGTCAGGGGATGTGCAGCCACTAACTTGTGACTGTGTCACTGGGAGACCTTCCGGTCCATTGCGATCATCCAGTAGAAATAAGGGGAAAATGCTGCAAAGAAAAGAGTTGATGGAAAAGAGAGGATAGGGGGAAGAAATAAAAGGAGGAAGTTGTTAAAAAAGTAAAGAACGAATAAATTACAAGAAATTTAAGAGGGGAGGAATAGTGTTAGAGAAGAAAAAAAGTTTTATTTTTAATGGTAGGCAGAATATTTGAAACATAATTTACGCGTTCAGGTTGCGCTGTCCCAGCCACTTCAGATGTTGTAGATCACAGCAGGTTCTACAGTTGAATAGAAAGTTAGAAACGGTGGAAAGTGAACACCTACTAACCTATGTATGCCGTCTACGAGCCAGGGCTGGACAACAACACAGGATGTGCTTGATCGTCTCTAACTCCTCCTCATCCTCACAGAGTCTGCAGTAGTCAGTAACATCCTCATCCCATTTCCGGTAATGACTCCCGTCGTTACTCTAACTTCAGCTTTACTCCGGTTCAACAGAGAGTTCGTTTCTTTGACTGACAGAGACGGCCATATGGATCTTGCCACAATGCATCTAGGTTCATTATGCCACAATTCACTGCCTCTTTCGTCAGAGAACGTTTCAATTTTTTGGAAGAAATGACAAATGGGTGGTTTGATAGAGTCAGCGATAGCTAGATCTGTAGACTGCGATCCTCGTCTAGCTAATTCATCTGCTCTTTCATTACCCAGATTGTCGCGGTGTCCTGGTACCCAGCATAGCCGGAAGCCGTTAGTTAGCGTTCCCAAGGCTGATCTACACTTAAGGACGACATCGGATTTGATGTTGCAGGATTTGATGGCTTTAAGTGTCGCTTGACTATCCACAAAGATAGTCACCGGTTCAAAGATTTCTGCTTCCAAACTTTTTATCAATTCCGCTGCCTTCCAAATCGCGAAGATTTCAGCCTGGAAGACACTAGCCCCGGTACCTTCCTCCATCTTGGAACCGTCTGTATAAAAAGCCAGACCGTCCAGAGGGGGGTTACTGCGGTTCCAGTCGTCTCTACTAGGTATAACAACGTGTATATCGTCAAATCTCAGGACTGGTGATATATAGTCGCTCAGTTTTCCGCGTTGGTTCACATTTATACCTGATGCGTTCAGGATATATCCATGCCTATTAGGGTTAGTCATTTTTTCATTTTTTTTCGAATATCAAAAATCTGTGGAAATGGCATGTAGGGCAGGCAAAAATAATAAGAATTGCGTTTTTACTTTTTCGAAATTGTAAAAAAACCTTCCGCACAAAATGCAATTACTTTAGCTAAAAACAAACTTTTATAGTTTACTTTTTTTAAATTTTTAAATTTGAGAAATTTTTTTCTGCAATAGTTGTTCTTGGAAATAATTTTTTTAGTTGGTTTTAGTGCATCAATTTCAAATATGCAATTTGATCAAAAATCTGTCATTTAGTTTTTAAGCTACATCGATTTTAAAATTTGCAACTCGGTTTCATTTCCCAGTTTTAAAAATTGTAAACGAGTTGCTCTAATAAAAGTTTGACAGTACAGAAGTAATGTCATAATACATAATTTATATAGTTTTTAGTTTTAAATTATATTTTCATAGTTTGTGTTCACATCGTTTAAAAAAGTTGCAAAAATGTCCAAAAAACAGTGATAACTGGGTCAAAAATTTTAAAGCAAAAAGACCCAATGAAATAAAAAAAAGCTGTTTTGCCGTTTTGTTTTGATCAAATTGCATATTTGAAATCGACGCACTAAGACCAACTAAAAAAAATTATTTCCAAGAACAACTATTGCAGAAAAAAATTTCTCAAATTTAAAAATTTAAAAAAAAGTAAACTAAAAAAGTTGGTTTTGAGCTAAAGTAATTGCATTTTGTGCGGAACGTTTTTTTACAATTTTAAAAAAGTAAAAACGCAATTCTGCTTGTTTTTGCCTGCCCTATATGCTATTTCCACAGATTTTGAATCTAAAAAAAAATGACTAACCCTAATGCCCATAGGCACAACCGCGTCGAAGATCCTGTTCATGCAGCCGTAGGGCACTGCGAGTTGCCTGACACTTAATGCTGAGACTCAGTGGTTTTAAGTTCAGCATTGCGTTCAGGCTGCGGTGTGCTCCTGGTGGCTCCAGTTATGAGAATCGCGGCAGCTCTTTGTACCTTGTCAAGCCTACCGGATGTCGATTTTTGGCGCAGTGAGTGCCACCAAACAAGAGAACCATAGGATAAGATGGGTCTAACCACGGTGTTATACAAGCACTGTATAATCGATGGGTTTAGACCCCAACTTTTCCCAATAGAATTCTTACATGAATAAAGTGCAATCAATCCTCTCTTCGCCCTTTCCTCTGCATTCCTGTTCCATCGCAATTGACAGTCCAGGATTGTGCCAAGGTACTTTGCCTCGGGCGAGAGCTGAAGCTGCACTCCATCCTGTTTTGGTGGTACAAATACGCCGAGCTTACGCTTTCTCGTGAACATTACCAGTTCTGTCTTGGTTGGGTTTACTCCAAGGCCATTGGCCTTAGCCCAGCGCGACAGCGTCGATAATGCTCCTTGCATAAGCTCCGAAATGGTTGACGGAAACTTACCGGAAATCAGTAGTACAACGTCGTCCGCATAGGCAACAACTTTTATATCTTGATTGTCCAGATCAGTCAAAATATTGTTTATAACAAGTAGCCACAGTAACGGTGAGAGCACCCCTCCTTGGGGGGTGCCTCTAGTTACTGTTTTCCTAATTTTTGTCTCCCCAATGCTGCAGTTTATAATTCTGCTTTCTAGCATATTATTTATCCAGCAAGTTAGAGTTTCAGGTGTGTTAACTTTCTTAAGTGAGAGTTTTATGGACTCAAGTTCTACGTTGTTAAAAGCTCCTTCTATGTCCAGAAAGGCAGCCAAGGTAAAGTTTGAGTTTTCCATATTCCTCTCAATGAAGCCAACCACCTCATGCAAGGCAGACTCCACAGATTTTCCTTTGATATAGGCGTGTTGTGAGTTGCTTATAGAGGCGGTGTCTACATGGCTCCTTATCTCCAGATCGATCAGTCTTTCGAGAGTCTTAAGGAGAAAGGATGATAAACTGATGGGTCCTTTGGTGCAGAGTGACTAGGTTTTCCCGCTTTGGGAATGTATGTAACTCTTACTTCTTTCCACAGACCCGGTACATATGAGAGAGTCAAACACGCCCTATAGATCTCCTCCAGGATTTGATATAAACGTGGCGATGCAAATCGAAGCATCGCCGGCGTTATACCATCCGGTCCAGGTGACATATATGGCTTAAAAGTGTTGACAGCCCATTTAATCTTATTTCTGTTAACCACCTTATCAATGAGATCCGAATCCATAGGCTCTTGAATTTGGAAGTCGTCACATTCATTATTGACGGTGTCCGCATCCTTACAGCCTGGGGTTAAGAGTCTCAGTAGCAGAGTCTGTCCACGCACCATCTTGCTTCTTGATACTTCCGATGGATTTAGGGTCCTTGGAAAGTAATCTTCGAAACTTAGCTGCGTCGTTGTTGTTGTTGTAACAGTGTTTTAGTTATGCTTATTTGTTCGTTCCTATGTTCAATCTGGCTCTGGGTCTTTCTCCAGTTCCAGAAAAGTGGCTGCTTCGATGGGATGTAGCCACGGATCCACTGGAGTTAGATGGGTAGGTTTGGCGGGGCAGTTAAAAAGGTGTTGTGTGTCGTGCGGGCCCATGCCGCATACTGGGCAGATGTCTTGCACGGCGCGATCGATTTCCGCCCAATAAGAATTTAGGCGACTGCAATATCCCGAGCGTAGTTGAGCCAAAACTACTCTAGTTTGTCGTGGCAGCTGACGCTCCTCAGCTGCGATAGATGGAGGATGTACTCCGAGTACTTTATTCACACTATAATTGCTTAAGGCCTTGGCGACTGCGTCCGTGTGAATGCTATTCAATCCTGCTTGATATGCTTGTTGATCTAGGGGTTCTCTCCTGTATCGTTGGACCTCTCCCTCTAGAGCATGGATATCCTTCCTGATCTCCCTGAATGGGCCGGGCCTACCCACAAGATGGTGATTGGGATGGCTCACACGATCACATCCAAGCAGGTACTGCAACGAAAGCATCTCATTGTGTTGCTTTACAGGAAGAATTTTTGCCTCCTCATGTAGATGGCCCACTGAAGATTTGAGGAGGCACCCTGTCGCTGTTCTCAGGGCGGCATTCTGGCAAGTTTGAATCTTTTTCCAGTTCGAATCACACAATCTCGGGGACCAGACTGGAGCCGCATAGCTTACCACAGACCGACCTATCGCGTTATATGTGGTCAACAAGGTTTCTTTATCTACACTCCAAGTGCTGCCGGCCAGGGACTTGAGGACCTTGTTCCTACTTTTCAACTTGTCGCAGATAGCTGTGGCGTGTGCGCACGACGTGAATGTGACCCCTAAAATTTTAGGGCAGTTTGTGGTCGGAATTCTGCTACCGTCGACCACGACATTCAACTCACGTCCAAACTGCGCTGTCCATGTGGTGAACAGAGTGGCTGTAGATTTTGTGGGGGAAATCTGCATATTCCTCGAATGGAAAAAGGTGGTAAGATCAGTTAAATAGTTGTTCAGTCTCTCACAGATGTCATCAGGATAGGTACCCGACGCCAAGATCGTGCAATCATCCGCTTACGTCACGATCTCAATGCCGTCTGGAGGGGGTGGAATACGGGAGAGGTAGAGGTTAAACAGTTCCGGAGATATCACCCCACCTTGGGGAACTCCCTGTTTCACTCTACGGGGTTTGGACTTCTTATTCCTGAATTCCACGTACGACTGGCGTCCACACATATAGTTGACTATCCAACGTTTCAAGCTTGGCCGGAGGGTTGTCTGCTCAATGTCCTCAAACAGCATGGAGTGCCTGACTGTATCAAAGGCTTTTGATAAGTCAAGAGCCAGCATCACTGTTCTATCGCACGGCCGTCTCTGGTTGAGTCCTTTACAGATATATGTGGTAATGGCGTGCAGCGCTGTTGTCGTGCTGTGCTGCTTACGGAATCCATGTTGATGATCGGCAACTTGATAGCTATTTCTGATACTGGGGAGGATCAAGGCCTCAAGTGTCTTTGCTACGGGCGACAAAAGCGAAATCGGTCTGTACGATTCACTTTTGCTGGCATCCTTGCCTAGCTTCCGTAGTGGGACCACCCTGCCCATTTTCCAGACTTCGAGAACAACGAGGGTGGCTAGCGACAAGTTGAAGACTTTGGTGAGATACTCGACTCCCGGTTCATCCAGCTGCTTCAACATTACCATGTAGATTCCATCAGGGCCCAACGCTTTGGATGATTTAGCTTTCCTGATGGCATTGGCAATATCATCCATTGTAAATTGTGGTGGTTCATCCTCGGCAGGAAGAGATCTGATGCGACGTAATACTCTTCTCTTCGCCCTGTCACTCTCGGGATGCTCGACAAACTGTCGATTGAAATTACTTGCGCACCTCTTCGGGTCAGTCAACGTAACGTCGCCAAACGTGACTGAGGTCCTATCTTCCCTTCTTCCAGGGTTCGAGAGTGACTTAACCGTTGCCCACAATTCACCTATACCGGCTCCAATGTTGCAGCTCTTCAGATGATTTAACCATTTGTTCCGCTTATGCTCGCCGACCAGCCTGTTAACTTCCAGTGTCAGCTCCCTGACTCTGGGGTCATTGGGGTTGATACGACGAAGCTGCGTCGTTGGCTCCTTCTACTGACTTACAGAAAATAACCCAAGATTTTTTCTTAGCTGGCTTGATCTCACTCTTGTATTTATTGAAACTCACCTTGTAGGAGTCCCAATCAATGTCGAGTTTAGTCTCATGCGCCTGTTATACAGTCGCCTGGTGGTTTTTCTAAGCTCGCCAAGTTCCTTGTTCCACCGCATGGGCTGAGATTTCTTCCCAGGATAGGTTAGTGGACAGGATTCCTTATGGCAACGGAGAAGAACGTCTGTAAGATTTTTTACGGTCCCATTAAGATGCTCAACTGTTTCTAAATTAATATTAAGAGTCAGTTGAGGACTCGTTACTTCCGTGTACTTATCCCAGTTTGTTCTTCGCGGGTTCCTATAAGGAATTTGGCGACCTCCGCCCAAAAAGACATCAAAGAATATCTTCATATGATCCGAGAAGGAACATTCTTTAGATACCCTCCAATTCCTTAGGACGGAGTCATCTAGATTGGTGTCCTTGCTGCCCCATTGGAAATGGTGAGCGTTTGCGTCGCATCCCAGGTTCACGTTGCAGGTACCCATCATATCGCCGAGCAACCGTCGGACATCCAGGTTTGGTGAGTCTGGGGCCTCAAAAGTCATGTATACGGATGACAGCAGCGTGGCCATCCCCGTACCATGCTCCAGTCTAACCGTGCACATGTCACCGTTGCTGTAATTAGATAGAAAGATTCGATTTAAGTTCTTTTTACCTACTATACAAGTCCTCACCTTGTCCCCCTCGGACGCGGCGAAGATGTCGAAATTGGCATTGCTTAGTCCAGAAACCTTATTCTTATAGATATAAGGCTCCTGGACTAAGACAATGTCCACTTCAGAGGTCGTGAGGGACAAGAGTAGTTCAGCGGCGGCGGCTTTGCAATGATGCAGATTAATCTGCAAGATGCGCAGCCTTTGCCGCTTCCCTACCCTTACTGAGTTTCGTGGAGTGGACTCATCCTGAACCGAAATTCAGTTTTCCCTCACGTTCTCTAAGATATAACTCCCCAGGGGGGGTCAACCGCCACTCTTGCAACCAAACCACCATCCTCGTTACAGGGTGCTAGACTTATTACAGTCCAGCCCGATGTAGTGAGGTTGGGATTTTGCAATCTCAGCATTTTCAGTAGGAGCTCATTGTCCACAGTAGGTGGGCGAATCCACGCTGAAAGAATCTTCCTGGACGGAATATCGGATAGGGAGACCGCCGCAAGATCAGCTCTTTCCCCCAGGCGCCTGGTAGGAGAATGGCAAACTCCCCCAGGAGGCATGACCAAAAAGAGAACGGAGAAAATGTGAATGTATTTAAAATATTGGCAACTTAAAACAGTGTGTTAGTAAGTTTGTATTCACGCAAGCTATAAAACAGTAAAAAAACAAAACATTTGTTCTCTTTTGTACGCTCTTTCTGTGGATTCGGGTCGTGTGCGTGTAAATTGCCGAAAATCATCGGCACCACCGTGCCAAATGTGACCATGCTTGCTCTAAACGAATTGGCATGGCATCAGCCTGCACTTCCAAACTATCCTTATATTAATTGACGGTAATTTTAAGGATTGTACATGAGGGAACGATCCCAATATTTGGAGGGTAGAAAACGATGTGACAAAAATCAATACAAATAAATAAAATTTGACATCATATTTTTTGGACAGTAATCGAACTTCCACTATCAGAAGAATGGTGATCCTTCGGATTCTAATGCAGTAGGTCACGTTGGTTAATCGGATACCAGCTTCCCATAACAGAAAACACGGAAACAGAAAACAATTAGACATGTATTCAGAACATGTAAACAAATAGACATTAACAATGTTAAAACAATCGGGCATGTTCTGGAATTCACCGTGCATCCATTTCACATCACACTTGCACTTCACCTGTGAAAGCAATTGCGTTTCTGTATTTCACGTGGAAAGAGCTTTCATATTTCACGAAAGAACTTTGGAAAGCTTTATTAGAGCTTTCAAATTTTATCATTAACAATGAAAAAATATCGGTCTGTGTTGGCGCATCAAGGAATACACATGCGTGTGGGGGTATGTACGCTTTGTTCGTTTAATTGTTTACGAAACAGACGTACACAAAGAAACGAACTTCTACATGTTGAATTTGGTACTTTAAGAACAAATACATTTTTAAATCATATTTTGTTAAGAAAATAAATTTTTAAATGCTCATAGATAACACATTAAATTTTATTCCTATGCAGGTTTTTGTAGAAATATTCAATTAGTTTCTTTAAAAAATAAGGATACACTCAGCTCTCGCTATCAAAATTACAGTGTGAGGAATACACCCCAACTATGTGTAATGTGTGTTGCAGAACAGCTTTAGGTGTGTTCGATACACGTGAGGTGCAAAGGTGAATGCCAGAACATGCTCGAATATCATATAACTCACGACACCTGGTTGAGGCTTTTAACTGAAACGCATAATAATATGAGTGATTTATCGTCGAACTGCACCAAATTATGAATGACCGCCATTTGTACGGAGCACAATGTCATCCATTAGAATAGCTAGTTAAAATGAAGAGAGAAAAAGGTAAAGGGCCAAATTGGGGAAGGGAATTGGAGAATATAAATGAATACTCATGTTCTTTTTTGTAAAATTAAATATTCTAATATCACAGATTAAATATATCACAGAATGGTTTGCACATAAGATTGCAATTTTATGTTCGCCTCATTAATAAACCTAAGGAGAAGACCATACATATTCACATCTCTGTGTTGGAGGAGGGTTGTCAATTCATGGTGCCGTGAAAAAAGTTTGATATAGTTGGCTCTAATGTGCCCAAATCTCAGACAGACAAAAATACTGTTTTGAGCACTATCTGGTACTCCGCACTCATCGCATAAATTCGATTCGCAGGCGCTAATGCGGTGTAAAACACTTTGTCATAAGGCTGACCAAACATGAGCCGGTTAATAAGTTTCGTGTATAATGGGGATAAACTTGTCCGTGTAAACCACGGTTTGTCACGTACATTATTCTTAATTTCAAAGAAATGTTTGCCTTTGGATAATGACAATTCTCTGAATTCTTCATTCCACCTCTCACATCATAAATTGGGTTGTTATATATAATACGTCAGGCATTCTGCACCAGTACACGACGGGGCCAATGACATGTTTTTGAGGCAAAAAGTCATTTTTTCAAGTCAGTGATTGAAATCAAATAAGAACGGAATTATATTCTTAACACTTTCAAACCTCCAAAACCAAAAAATTACACTCTGGCAACGGCCCACGGCGACATGCCAATCTGTCATAATTATATCCTCCACCACCTTGTGGTAAGGGGCATTATATCTTTGTGCATTAGTTTGTAACATGCAAAAGGAAACGAGATAGACCCATAGTTCCTTTTACTTTTACTCACTTTCTGAGTCGATTTACGCATGTCCGTCTGTCCATGTATTTTTGTAAACAAAGTACAGGTCGCATTTATTGTCCGATTCGCATGAAAATTGGGGAAGATAGTTTTTTTTTTGGCGAAAGGACGAACGCTTTTTTTTTTGGTAAAAATCGTTTCAAATTATATCGAAATCGGTTCAGATTTGGATATAGCTCTCATATATATTATAGGCAGAATACACGTATTTGATGCACGAAACACGCTATATTTGTCCGATTTCAATGAAATTTGGAATGTGTGACGGTGGTTAGTCTAGAAATAACTGTGCCAAATCATATCGAAATCGGTTCAGATTTGGATATAGCTCCTGATGAGACCGACTCCTAATCTCATCACTAAATTTAACCTAGGGAACCGAACAAAAGAAAACGCGCGCGAACCATTTTGTTCGCTTCGTTGTTTAAGAGAGACTCATTCTTTTATTACAAGATATTTAACTCTAGACACATTAGAAATGCACGCTGTACCGAGAAATGCATTATGCACACAGAAGGCATAATGCTTCGTGGGTAATAAAACTACACAATTTATTGCTGCCAGTCTTATCTTTAAATAGACGTAGACCCTAATCACAAAATGACCTCATGCGTCGCTGAATAGAAAACTACCAAGACGACAGATATATGTCCAATTTTGATGAAATTTTGACTATGTGACGGAATTTGGTCTACAAATAAATTTAAAAAAATATATCGAAATCTGTTCTGATTTGGATTTAGCTCCCATATATATTTTACATATTCACGTTGGTGTAGGGTATTATATAGTCGGCCCCGCCCCGCCCTTTCCTTACTGGTTTTTATTCCGTTTATTTCTAGCTTTCAGTCGTAATTAAATAATTTAGGTATTTTGGCGCCAAAACCTGATCTGTTGATATTATGTAATTTTAAAAAACTGGAAAATACGGGTAATGCTATGTAAATTAAGATTACTATTAAAAATGTAAATCTAATATTAGATCTGGTCAATAATTTATTGTGTCAGTAAGTGATGTTTTTTGATGTAGTCTGCGGTATCATCCATGTGTTCTTTGGAGTAGAACTTTCGGTATCGGGGCGTATTCTCGTAAATATATACAGTTGAACCTCGATTATCCGTGAATCGATTATCCGGGAACCTCCATTATCCGTGATAGAAAAGAAATGGTGGACTTTTTTGCATTTCTTCTATTTTTCGTTATAAACTTCATTACCACGGAGTTAAAACACACTTTCCAATTAATTTGACTAAGCAAATAAAAGGTAAACAAACGAAAACTGGAAATTCTCCCGTATTACACAATTTGTGTATTTATGGTATCACAAAAACCATAGGACAAAGTCAATTCAGATGAATCTGATGATGATGATATTATGTATCCTTCAAAAGTTTTGGTGGATTACCGTAACAAATTTGATAAACATTGCATTGCATTTTCATATTATTGTACAATATTATGCCATTTTTACCTAAAAATATGTTCAAAAACTGCATAAAAGCATTGCCTCCATTATCCGGGAAAATCGATTATCCGTAAAGCCTCCGGTCCCGACCATCGCGGATAATCGAGGTCCGACTGTATTTGGTGGAAGGTAACGATATCAGCTAACGGATTTTGAAAAGAAATTTTGCGTATACTTGCGAATTAAAAAGAAATCAGTTTCCAGATTTCATAAAACTTTAAAATTTGGATATTTTTAATTTTTGGTTGGAAAGCCTAAACATGTTATAGACTGGATTTCTGTGAAATTTAACAGATGTGTCAAAGACAACTAAATGACGGGAGTTAAACAACAAATTAATAACATCTGTGCAAGCCTTAACCAAATAAAAAAAACTTCTGTTAACTCTGAACTGAATATAACAAAAATTGGCCGACCAACTTTACTCTTGGCTGATTTCGGCCGGAAGTACCGAATTTAATCCCGATCGGACTTACTTTACGAATTTAGTGTACAATAAACCTCGAATCGGATGAAAAATGTACAATATGGGAGATATATTCGCATCTGAACCGATTTAGATATAACTTGGCAAACTTATTTATTGTCCGAATTCCGCGACATTTTCCAATTTGCATCAAATTAGACAGAATTTGCGTATTTGGTGCACCGAATACCTCAAATCGGGCGAATATATATATATATATATATATATATATATATATATATATATATATGGGAGCAATATTCAAATCTAAACCGATTTCATTATAATTTGGCAAACTTTTTTCTAGTGCAAATTCCGTCATACATTCCAAATTTCATCAAAATTGAACCGACATAGCGTGATTGGTGCACCAAATACCTAAAAGCAAACATATATATGGGACCTGTATCCAATTCTGAACAGATTTTAATATAACTTGGTATATATAGTCAGAATTCGGTAGCATTTTCCAGATTTCATCAGAATTGGACAGAATTTGCGTGTTTGGTCGTTGAATTATTTGAAATCGGGCGAACATATATGTATATGAGAGCTATATCTAGATATGAACCGATTATAAATATCTGCACGAAATTTTGAAGGCCTCTGACTTTTTGCCTCAAAACCCGAACTTTCGCCCCACAGTGCAGTATAGGAATTCTGTAACTTTTATGGATTCAAAAGTTGTTGAAATTTCTTTTTTTATTGTAACAACTACAAAATAAATGAAATTGTTGTAATATAAACAATGAGTAAGTAAGGTTGTAAAAAACTGTTGGTGGTGCACATGTAAGCGTTCGTTAGCGTAGCACAGTGTGTAGTACGTTCCGCAACAAATCAGAAATTCGCATGATTAAATCCAGCAGAGAGGAAAATAAAATAATAAAATAAAAAAATATGTTTGTTAAATTGAAAGCAAATTCCATCTCAACTGTTCTAAAAATATAACTATTTTTTACTATAGATATTTTCTTTCTATTCTTTTTTTGGCACTGTTTTGGCCATCTATGACTGACTTCGTACATATTATTTATATCTTCCTTCTGATTCGGATCGTCCTCACAAATTTGATTGAGATGTCGATATGTGCACGTTAGATATGCAAAAATGGAAAACTCTATGAACTCTCTATGAACGGATTTGTTCGCTAAACGTTTTTCGCTGGTACATCTAAAAGTTTTTGCAGGTTTTTGGCGTTCTTCCGATTGCCAATAAAATCCACCACCACATTATACGTACATTGATGTAATTTCATGTACATTGATGCAATTCCGCTTCAAACTATTAGCCATATTATTAGCTGATTATATGTTCAAATCAGTTCTATTCAGTAAACGACCAGGTATTGGCGAATTCCTCAGATCCATATAATTCCTAATTTTTCAATGTACCTCTTAGGTCATAGCAGCTCAACTCGAAAGAGATTTATTTAAAATTTGTATTACGTAAAGCGATCGAAAATAATCGCCGATGTCGTGTTATGTAGCGGAGCGTTTTTTTGTTTTTTTTTTTATTTAAATAAATTAGAAAAAATATCAGAACAAATTGTAAACAAGTGAGGCGTGGGAACGTTCGAACAAAAAAAGGAACTATTTTTTGATGACAGATGAGATATACTTAACGTAGCATCTATAAGAAGACATTTAAGAGAAAAATCGAATCCTTAAGAACTGTATCAATATTGTGGGTAGATGTTTTGTTTTCAACATTCATCAGAATAATTGCTTATTTATTAGGTTTAAATCCTATTTTCGGCTTCCAGAAGAAGTTGTTCTTTATATAGAAGAGACATTAAAAATGTCTTTAAAAAGTCCGTAGGTCAACAGCCACTCATTAAAGTGTGTGCTGCTTTACGTGTTTTTTTTTTTTTTTTTTGTTTGTTGAAGGAATTTTTCAAAGTTCCCATGGCAATGAATTTTACCTCGGTATGGCTCAATCCACATTGTCAGTGGTATTGAGTGAAGTGTTGCACTTAATAGAGGAAAATTGTGTAAAAGTTGGTGTAGTTGTGGTGTTCTTATTATTAGCTAATTTTCTCTTTATTTTGGCTTTAAAATGAATCCACACTCTGTGCCACACTCTGATGTACGGTATGGTGGACCACAACTATTTAATTACTCTGCAACATCCTTCCATACCTATTTAAAAGTGGCCTTAGTTTCGCCAAAAAGTCTGACTCCACGAGCTACGTTTGGGCTTCCATTTTTTCAACCAGCATTTAAAATTGCTGTTTCGTACTAATTTTTGCCATTATAAGTACTCAAACGCCAAAAACGTATATACAGTGTTGTGCATATCAAAAGCAACAAATCCAGTATTCTGAATTAAACCAATTTTTGGATCCGTTACAATTTTTTAAATTGTAATATTTTGTGTCCAGCTGTTTTTTGTTACGTGCAGAGAGGGTGCCACCGTGGTGCAATGGTATGCACGCCCGGCTTGCACGCAGAAGGACAGGGATTCGATTCCCCGGCCAGGCAACATCAAACATTTTTCAACGGTGGCAAAATACCCCTCAGTAATGTTGGCGACATTTCCTGACTCGGACTCGGCGATAAACAGTAGGTCCCATATCATTGAGCTAAATATGAATCGGGGTGCACTCATTGATATGAGAGAAGTCTCCCTTGTCCCGTATGGGATGTTGTGGAACAATGTTTGTTATGTTTTGTTACAGAGAGCATTCAACAAGTTGTTACTGTACTTTGTAGCTGGATGGGATAACAACAACAACAATATTGACTGATCCTCGAGAATGGGGATTGCAAAACAAAAGCAACAATAGAATATTATTAAAAACGATTATGCTATTTGTTTCTATAAGATGTACTTTTGACTTAAATTTATCTTTTGGGGCATAGTAGTGTCATTTTAGCCCTTTCGGCCCCGAACTTTTTTCCTCGCATTAGTAGTTACTTTAAAAACATAGAATTAAAGTATAAGTCATTACTAAGACATAACATAAATTGGTGGGCGTTACCCCGCCTATTTCGGAAGATACAGTACATTTTATCTAAAATTTATTTGCTCATTATTTTGTGCAATTATGTAAATATAAATGTTATAATCGTATAGAAGTATACCTCTGACCTTACTTTTAAAGAATCAAAACTAAAGTTCAACATAAAGCTCATACATTTTGATTTAGAAACGATTTAAATAATTTGGACTGTACACATCGATTTTTGACATGCCGTGATTTTCCAGACTTCACACTGAATAATGCATCGTAGTTCTGTTGATCGGGATACAACTGGCAATTTTTTTTATAATTTTTGCATTCTTAGGACTACAATTAGCCAAAGCAATGTGTTCTTTGAGGAAAAAATTCCGTTAGTTTTAAATAAAACGACGTTAAAGTCGAAGTTGCTTATAAGCAACGTTGGGGCCGAAAGGGTTAGAAAGAATTTGCATTTGTTATCCTAACAGGGTTGCCACTTACTACCACTTTTCCCATGGTCTGGAGAAAATATCATAATACCCTCAAATCACAATTTTTCCCCTCATATAACAATTTAAATTTTAAAATATTCATTCGGAAAGTGGATTAATATCAACCGTTCTTTTGTTTGCCGTATAATAAAAAAGTTAAACAACCGAATATTGGCAAACACATACATCCTGGTGTAAACCCCTTGAGGCCATCGGCACATTATGGCTAAAAACGTCGAGGAAACTTTAAAATTAGTGCGAATACGAACTTCCAAGAATTAGTTGGGACCTCTTATTTCCAATATATGGCCTGTAGTACTTCGCAGAAGAAGCTTTGAAAACAATTGGACACAAAATATTACATTTTAAAAAATTGAAACGGATCCAAAAATTGATTTAATGCAGAATGCTTGATTTATTGCTTTTGATATGCACAGCACAGTAATATTAGACAAATTCATTTAAAATAAATAAAAATGTTAGTTATGTTTCAATTTCTCGTTTTTATACACTTGTAAATATGCACGGCGACAGCTAATTTGAAAGTTTACTCTATGGCGACAGAATTTGACGGCATCAGGCGATTGTTGCCATCCGTAACGCTTGTCGCAATACGGAATAGACCCATTAATTCAAATATCACTATAAAACGACCTTGCGGAATATGAATTGTCGCGGAATTCTTGCGGAATGCAGTTCTCGCGGAATAGATTTTTCTCGAGAGAACATTCCTCCTATCATGAATAATGTGAGAAAAATAGTCATTGAATTTGGCAGCACTGAAGGGGCTTTTTATAACTTGTGTACCCTAAAAGCTGTTCTACACGGTATGTTTTTTTTGTACACATGGTGTGAACCATACAGAAATTTCAATGCATGAAAGTGTTATGTGCATACATATGTATATTTTTCGAATAGAACACGCTCTATTCTCGTCTGTACAACCAAAGATAAACAGCTGTTTTGTTTGTACGCGGAATAAATAAATAAAACTACAGAAAAGGAATGAAAAATAAAATTTTGCCGTGCAGAAGGAATCACATATGGGCGAAAAAAAGTGACAGTTGCTATGCATGAATATGTAAAAAACATACCGTGTAGAAACCCCATAATTGTTGTGAAAACAAAGAGGAAGTGTTAAGTGTTTGTGTTTTTAGACAAAATAAACAAATTTAATCAAACAAATTACACTTTTACACATCAAAGATATTCAGAATATGTTACTTATTACGAAAATCATCAAATAAGATTGGAAAATTCCAAGGAAACAGTGCATTGTGCTATGGAACTGCCACTATCACGAATGTATTAAAAACTACTGTTTTTAATAAAAAGATGGCAAAATTTTAAAAAATATGAATTTTGGAATAAAAACAATAACGAATCGGTATTTTGTATGTGCAAAATTCTGAGTTTGTAAACTAATGTTGTGTTCAGTTTTTAATAAATTTCCAACGGCGAATTGAAGATTTTAGTATAAAAACCCAACAAAACTATTTATTTTGCATTTTTGTACAAAATTTTTGGGAAATACCAACTTTTTTTGTAATCTCCCTTCAGTTTTGCAAGGGAGATTTTTTGGAAGATACCTACTTTTTCCCCATCGGAATTTTTTCCTTGCGGATTTTTTGTTTGTGATAGGAGAGAAGAGAAAAGAGAGAAATTCCGCACGGAATTTTCATTCGTGATTGGGATGATACAAATTAATTTTTGTTCCAAAACTCTTCAATGTCCTCTTTTGTCTACATAAGTTAAACCTGTAGTTTTCCATAATTATGTTAGGTATTTGATTGAAATGCTCACTCAGAAATTTTTTATTTCCTCTGCACACTAAAAATATTTAGTGCTGTCTCAAAACATCGTACTCACATTTACTTGGCTTAAAGTTAGATCCCAACATCTGAATTTTTGTTTCAATCTCTCTTGACATAATTGATTTATTTTTGCAAAATGCTGTAAATGATCTAATCTGAGTTAAATTAGCTCTTACTCGTCACCAAATGTTCGATTAAAACTCGGGATCTTCTTTAAAATTACTCCCTATTGTAATGAGTATGTGAAATTGTAGTTTATACGTTACATTTAATGATAAGTAGTATGTTATCGATAACAATATGACATACCCAGCGAAACTTACCCATCTATACATTATTTTGTAATGACATGTCCGGGGCATCCACAGCGGTTGACTGTGACCAAGTGAGACATTTATAATTATTAAAGAAGTTTGAAGTCCGAAACTTCAGTTGCTTTGCAAATGTCTTAAGTATTGTATTTCACAACGTCGTAAAAGTCAACAACTGCGAAGCTATGTACTTCCAAACGTCACAGTTGCGCATTTTTAAAACAGTTAAAAAGCAAACATGTAGCATTTTTATTTCTTATTCATTCGCAGTTGCAACATTGCTTTAGTGTGCAACTAAAATATTTTTACGAAATCTAAAAATTGCAATGTGTTGTTGGAAATCAGGCAGTTTGCATAAAGAAGATTTTCCTTGAAATTTCCATTTGCATATTAATTTACTCAAGTTGAAAGAATAAATAAAAAACAAGTAAAAAAGTATCAGTCGGCATTGCCGACAGAGATATACCCTCAGCCTGCGTGGATTGAAATACTTTTTCCCAAAAAAAAAAAACAACATGTATTTAGGGGGCGTATGAACCGACAAAAGTATGGATAGGATTAAACCTAAAAAAATTGCGGTGATAACGATAGATAGTGCTTATTTATCACACTAGCCTACGAAAAACATAATATCGCTGTAAACAGGGCTACTAGGAAAACCTTCGGTAAAAATGTCCAAAGGTTCCTCGAACAGACCCTTAACCAAATATGAACATAAACTAAGTTTCGACAATATTTAGAGATCCAAAGTTTGGACCAAATCAGTTGCTAGGTCTATGAGAAATCGCGCGTACCGTTTTAGCGAATATTTTCGAACGTTTGTGGTGGAGGTACCGGAAGGAGTGGACCTATAAGCACCACCTTTGAATTTCATCTAATATTCGAAGAAATATTATACGGGCATGTTCTGGCATTCACCTCTGCACCTAGCGTATATCGAACACACCTAAAGCTGTTGTGCTACACACATTACACCTAGTTGGGGTGTATTCCTCACACTGTAATTTTGATGGCGAGAGCCGAGTAAATCCTTATTTTTTAAAGAAACTAATTGAAAATTTCCGCAAAAAACTGCATAATACTAAAATTTAATCGGACATGTTCTGGCATTCACCTCTGCACCTCACGTGTATCGAACACACCTTAAGCTGTTCTGCAACACACTTTACACCGGATATCGGCAGCTACTTTATTCGCGAGCAAGCAAAGAGAGTTTCTCTTTCCACTCACACAATTTAACTCATTGAAAAATCATGCACTCACACAATGACAACTGTGTTTGCTCAAATTTTTGTTGTTGTATGCCGATTGCTGCTTTACACCCAATTTTGGTGAGTTCGACACACTGTTATTTTCTTGGTGAGAGGCGTGTGTATTCTTGATTTTTAAGTATAGTACACATTGACAAGCAAAACTGACAGTCATCGAAGTCTATTTCGTGAATATCAAAGCCTAACTGAAAAATTTCTTTTGTAATCTCTAAATAATACCGTATATATTGTATTTCAAAAGTTGTTAGCTAAATAAAAGTTGTTATTTGCCGGAAAATTGTCCTAAAAGTACGTTGACTGTCAATTTTGAATGATAATGTGTACTCCCCTTTATACAAAAGAAAATTCAATCCACAAAAATAACAAATTCGCGTAAAATAATCAATTTTTCTTGAAAAGTTACAATCCAACTTTAAATTTGTAGACACAAGTTTTGTTTACGTTTGTATACACACAAAACAAACACAAAGAAATTTGATAGTTTTACACACGTGAAAGTCACTTGGAAAATAAACAAAATTCATCGGATTGAAAGGGGTTCATTTACAAAATCAAAACTATTTTGATTTCAATCCTGCTTAAAATACTCACACATACATTGACAAAAACTTCCCAGTTGTTCGGGTAACTAGGGAATAACTAGTAATTTTGCTGGCTACTGGTAAACACCCCTAGTGACCCAATGATTACACATGCAAGTAACTTGCAGACAGTTGTTTATACATATTATAGTCGAAACTTCAATTTTTTCGAACTGACACTTGCATGTGTAAACGTTCGGAAAAAATTGAAGTTACTTTCAAAGCACTTACATTGATTACTGACAAGGAAATTTTATCGGCAGTGAGGTTGTTAGTTGGTGTGGCAGTGAATATGTATGAGTGTATTGGTATTTTTCGAACTGTCATTTGCATGTGTAAACGGGGGGTTACAACCCAATCAACTCGCAATGTTATTGACTGGTGAATTTAACATGGGGATGTCATAGGAAGGGGTCTATTGTCCCCTCACTGCATTACCAGTAACCACCCAATTCGACAGTCATGTGAAAGGCAATTGTCCCCTCACTGCATTACCAGTAACCACCCAATTCGATAGTCGTGTGAAAGGCAATTGTCTCCTCAGTGCATTACGAGTAACCAGTCAATTCGGTAGTCAGAAATGATAGCCAAAAATACTAGTAACTTGAAGTCAGATAAATGGGTTAATGCATATATGCCTTAGCCACACTTTATTTTAATACATGGAGTGCAAATATCTTACAAAGGACAATATAATATTGTATACATATAGACCTTGATCCTTGATACTGGAACTAATGTATGACTACTTAATACAGCGACTGATGTTTATTTGGTCCTTGGAACGTTTTTCTCGTCGGTCATTCAGATCATTCGAAAGTTCCTGAAATAAAATGTATAGAAGTTTTATGAAATGTCGCGATAATGAATTGTGACAAGATATGTATCAATACTTACCACATACATATATATATTATAAATATTCTTCTTAAATTGTTCATCCTTCTTATGATTCAGCTGGTAAAACGTTTTTTTTTTGCATCTTAAATTTTTTCCCAACAAACGCGTCAACAAGTTTTTTAATTATGAATAAACAAACAAAATGACAGAATATTTGTTCTATTTTGTTAAAAAAAAAGAAATAATGTTGAAAAGAGATTACAAGAGAGAAACATTGTCTATTACACTATCCATTGGTAGTCTATAAAATAGTCAATATATTACACGCCGCATTACCTGTAACTAGTGAATTGACATGATAGGCAAGGAAGCCCATTTCCAGTGACAAAAGTGGCCTATAGGCTATTTTGTGTGCCATTTTTTGGGTGTAAAGTAACTAGGATCAATGAGTAACTAGTTACATGCCTATGTCAAAGTAGACAATTGCTATTTCTTCAACAACTGGGTTCAAAATTTACCAATACTATTACAAATGCTGTCGTGCATGCCCACAGTGTATGGGATACTGAAGACTGATGAAAATCAAAATAATTTTGATTTCAAAATAAACCCCCATCAGTCTGGGTGAATTGTGTTTATTTTCAAATTGTCAATACACAATTTTCAAAAACAAAAAATAATGTTTGCGAAGGAACAAAGAAAAAATTAAAATTAATTCATTTTTTAAAGATTTCGAGAATTGACTGAAGGCTCGGCTACATGTCATGCACACACGTACAAAAAGGGTTCATCGGACCGACATGATGACTGATAGGTGAGTGCCCAGCTTTAAAGCAAACCCGTTCGTGGGTATTGATTTGGTTACGAAGTTTTTCAGCAAATCACACACACGCGACCCGAACGCAAAGTAAGAGAGCAAATGTTTTGATTTTTTTACTTCAGTCTTGTACTGAATTTCATGCAAGCAGGTTGATGCCGCTTTATTTGTTTATTTTTGGGTACACAGAAAAGATTTTGCAGTTGTACAGCAAATATGTGGAGGGAAGAATTTGAAAATGATTTTTGTTTTGTATTAATATTTTTAATGACGCAGAATGCCTCGTCTGCAATGCAACAATAAAAAATGTATGTATGCTTAGAAAGTCTTAAAAAATCATTTTTATATACAATTTGTTTTTTCTCTCAAAAAAATAACATATGAAGAAAAATACTTTTCAAATTATGAAGTTATTTATATTATTTTTAATTTAAGTCATACAAAGCGAACGCGCCAACAATATATTTTTCATTTCACACTCTATATGAAAATCATCACCCTGTTCTGTCAGTGTAATTTTACCCACACATAAACAATTTAAGCGCTCGCTCTTCTTGGTCGGCTATGCTTTAAAGCAGTGTTCACCAGCGAGCTGCTACTGAGAGCAAATTATCGTAACTTTCAATGCAAAACACACGGTAATGTATGTTCAGTTGCTCTCAGTACGGGCTCGCTGGTGAACACTGCTTTAAAGCAGAGTGAGGCAGAGAACATTTTTGGGTCTCTCTTGTGCTCTCAATGAGCGTAAATTTGTTGTTGTTCACAACGTGTTAGCATCTACACAGGCTGTGAGCGATAACAAATTTACGCTCACTTAGAGCAAATGGGCTCTCTTGTGAGTCACAATGCCTCCTCCTGCTTTAAAGTACCATATTCAACATGTGCGCTCTTCGTTCGAAGTTCGTTTGTTTCTATACGTCTGTTTCGTATTCAATCAAACGAATAAAGCGTACATACCCACACACGCATGTGTATTCGTTGATGCGCCAACGCAGACTGATATGTTTTCATTGTAAATGATAAAGTTTGAAAGCTCCAATAAAGCTTTCGAAAGTTATTTCGTGAGATATGAAAGCTCTTTTCACGTAAAATACAGAAACGCAATTGCTTTCACATGTGAAGTGCATGTGTGATGTGAAATGGTACACGGTGAATTTCAGAACATGCTCGATAATAATTAAAGTGTGGACGAAAGCAGTATTGGGTTCGAGCTCTCCAGCCACTTCATATGGTGCGATAGGGGTTTTTTTTTACAACTTTCGGGCTGTTTTCTCAAGAAGTATGGACTTGCCCTTGAAAAAAACTTTTACTGTCGTAATTGAGGCAGCGAATGCAAGTTGCTTCAACAAAAATCAAAGTGATTCGAGAGCAGGTCTTAAAGTGATTTTATCCAAAATTGTGGGAGGTACCCGCAGGAGTATCTGGTGATCAATATCTGGTAGATACAGTGGTGGCCAATACATTTTCAACAAAATTGCACGTTTAAGAAAAATGTCTCTAAAATATCATTTCATATGTTGAAATATTGTCTTTTATTGGGAAGCGTCTGCTTTTCCCGGAAGTGTCTATATACTAAATGTGTGTGGCAAATTATCATCTGATGAACATTCTAAATCTATTCAAGTTTATAGATTCCCGAATTTCCAATGATACCGCCCGTTTTAACGTCAATAGATTAGTATTACTCACCCTGACAAGGGTCCAACAATCCCTACGCTCCTATGTTTTTCGAGACCCAGATTTCGGACTTTTACTAATTAATGATATAACTGCAATCTAGAGTCTGAATTTTATTAAGTCGAAAACTGAAATGTGAAGAAATTTCCATTATTTCCGAAGTTCCTGACTCTTGCACCCATGTTTAGGCTTCTCCCCTAGTAACCGCCACACCACCGGTGAAGTACGTATGACTGATATCAGTTTAAAAATGTTATTCACTTTTAGAGTTCCCAAAAACAAAAGGAAATGATTTAAATCATATACAAAATGATATTTTACAAAATATTGAAGATTTTTGCATGCGATTTGGTTCAGTTGCATATGTTTTGACCATTAAATTTTAAGGCGTGTTGTCTATTTTCTTTTTATTTTCTTATTTTTGAAGCATTAAACTATAAATTATTGCAAAAAATACTTAATTTCACTTTCAAAAAATATATTTTAGAGACATTAATCTAAAACGTGCAATTTTGTTGCAAATGTATTGACCACCACTGTATACTAGGATGTGTAAAGTATGGATCAAATCGTCCACCCCCTTCAAGAGTTATCGTGCGAACAATTTTTCCGAACATTTTTGAACTTTGGTGGGGAGGTACCTGGAGGAGTGGAACGATATGGCTTATCTTCGAACTTGAATTTTGTTTCGACAAATTATTACGAAGGCCACATTTTGGACCGAATCGGCAGATCCGTTCGAGAGTTATCTTGCGCTCCAACCACTACACACGGTGTCATAGGGTTTTGTTGTACCTTTCAGGCTATTTTCTCAGGAAGTATGTACTTGCCCCTCATGAAACTTAAAGCGTCGTATGGGGGACAGTGAATACAAGTTGCTACTTCAAAAATCAAAGCGATTCGAGAGCAGGTCCTAAACTGAACTTTTCCGAAATTTTGTGTGGGAGGTACCCGAAGGAGTGGACCTATTGAGTCCATATTGGAACCTTATCTAAGTCCGGTAAAAATTTCACGATGTGCAAAGTATGGACCAAATCGGTTACTGCCTTTAAGAGTTATCGTGCGCACAAATTTTCCGAACATTTCCGAACTTTTGTGGGGGAGGTAGCGGAAGGAGTGGGCCGATATAACCCATCTTCTAACTTAAACTAAGTTTGGACAAAATATTACGAAAGCCAAATTTTAGACCGAATCGGTTGATCAGTTCAACTCCAAATTCTCTGAAACACATTTCGTCCAAACAAACTTGGGGTCTAAAACCATTATTTCAATGAGGCACATTTTGCTCGTATAAAAGTGTATATACCCTCGTTAGCATAAATGCTGAGGGTATAAACATTAAAATTGTAGTTAAAATTATATTAATAATTGTATTGTTTTGGTAATTTCAGGTTCCCGCACTGTATGTGGTTCCAAAGTGAATGTTGAAGTTAAAACTGATAGAAGTTGTCGTCTAATGGCTTTAAAAACACTGCTGGAAAAATTGCCACCTGTTAACTTTGCTATTTTGAAATACATATTCCAACATTTTGTACAGTAAGTATACCGCTTTGTGACAAAAATATCCTTATAATAAATGTCTTCATCTACAGTGTATCCGATAACTCAAAACTCAATAGCATGGACAGTAAGAATTTGGCCATATGTTGGTGGCCAACATTGATTCCTATTGACTTTACGGATATGGGTCACTTTGAGCAGTTGCGTCCCTATTTAGAAGATATTGTACAAACGATGATAGATCAATATCCATATCTATTTTGTGGTGAAGATGCATTTGTCATGGTATAAACATCAGTATTTCGATTTATTTTTTTGTTTTCCGTAAATATTTATATGTGCGTGTGTTTATGTGTTATTAAGTTGTATAACAACAACAGCAAAATTAAGAAAAAAATCTCGTAAAGAAGAAAATACTTTTTATAGTATAAATAATTTGGAAATAAGAAAAGAACCGCAAATTATGCTCACCTTAAGAATGAACATGTGTATTCAGTTTTTGAGTGCGTGTAAATCATTGTTTTAGTTGATAGTTGATTTTTAAATTATTATACAAATATATATTTCATTAGTTAATTGTATGTATATTAATGTCTTTGTGTGTATGTGAGTGCAAATTTAGTTTTAGTAAACAGAAGTGAGATTAAAAGGATCATTCGCAGTCCAAGAAAGAAAATAAAAAGTAAACGAACAAATGATTATACAAAACTATGCTTAACAATTTCATTGGCAAACCAAAAGATAAGCGAATAAACAAACATTATGATAGCAGCAGACAGTAAACATAGATAGAAATAAACGAAGCCAATATCAACAATATATAAAAAAGCCAATTAATTTTTATCTTATGTGTGTTATTTACCAACTGCCTAAGTTCCCTTAGCTATGTGCCAGTCTCTCCAAGTCCCCGTAAAACCCGATGTTTGTGCTTAAATACGGAATAGCTTGTTGTGTATAACATTGTCAATTTGTATATTTCGTTTGTCCCCATCCATACTCAGAGTTAATTTCAAGTTATATCTAACTCAAACATATTCTCAGAGTTTGTATAAATTCTTAATTTAAAGAAAATCCTTTTTACGAGTATAAAATATAAACGAACATATCTTCTTTAACAAATCCACATTATCCATAATACGATAAAAAAAAAACTAAAATATTTCACATAAAGGTTGAACTATTTATTCCATTCTTCAAATTACAAATTCTGTTTGATTCCTTCAATACTCTAATCTTCACTATACTACTCTCCCTCTCTACATCTTTCACAACAACTCTATACTCATTCCTATCTCACTCTCCTAGTGCATATTTCTCACAATGGAAATAAGGAAATACTTATTGAATTTTATGTTGTTGTAATTTACAAAGAAAAGAAATGTTATGATTTTGGTTTTGTGTAAAAGACTATTGTGTTATTAATACAAATGTTTCTATTCTAAAACTAATAAAATATTGTAATAATTTTTTTTGCTAAAAATTTAAACAATACATCGGTGATTATGAATTGCTAATTATGACGAACAGTATTAAATGACTTTAGCATTTGCATTTATCAAGATTTTTCAAAGAATACAGGGTGTGATGTGGCAAATGTAAATAAATCCAATATATTGCAATATCTCTTAATGTCGCGTTGCTATATTTTATCAAAAATTCCAGAAAATCAGTCACAGATGGTCCCTCAGAAGTAACGCCATAAATTCAAAAAGTATTTTCACTTTTTCCCCTCAAATGTATTATTTTTTAAGCAATTTAAAGAATAGTAAATCGAGTTTTACAAACTGCTATAGTTTTAAGCGTGTAACAAATATAAAGCGAACAAGTAAGACAAACACAAAACAACCATATAATTGTAATGGGTGTTATTACTAACAAGCAAACAAAAACAAAAAAAAACCTAAAACATTAATAAATGTATTAACAACTGATTGCATTATTTATATAAACTTCTCTATGTGTGTAATATGTCTAAAACGCACCGTAATCTTCCTGATTTAATATATAATAATAATTATATTAATTAATAATGATAGTAAGTAAAAGAAACAAGAAAAAAGAACAAGAAAAACAAGTGAAATAGGTATTACAAAATAATGAGATATTTTATAAAATGATAAAACCAACAACAAAACTTTAGTGTAATTTGTATGTATAATGTCTGTGTCTATGTGTCTATTGCATAAACAACCAATTATTAAATAACTAATACTAATTAAAAAATATATATATTTACTACTGATTAACGTGATGTGGTGTATTGATATTTTTAAAACCGAAAAAAGTAACAACAGAAAACGAAATAAAACATGAAAAACAAACAAATTGATATTAACGGTCATTTCAGCTATATAAATAAACCAACACATACGCTTGCAAGCGTACTTTTATATATACATACATAATACATTGTACGTTTGCAGTGGTGTATGTGTTTGTGTGCAAAAGACGAAATAGGCAGTCATACTTAATGAGAAAAAATCAAGGAAAGTAATGAAATAAAATAATTTTGAAATAACTGTGCAAAACAACGTCTTTTAGTCCTAACCTAAAATAAAACGGGGAAATTACCTGTATATTTTTAGTTATTTCTTGTATATGCAACAAAAATAAACAGCTTTTGATGGAATAATCGAAAAATACTTGAAATTATTTAATAATCCTATCTGAAGAACCATTGTACAAAAGAACGCGTGAAATCGATTTTAAATAGGTATAGAATAAAGATGATACATACCTATAAAACATGGTGAGAATTAGGGGATTTATCACGTTTTGTGGAGTAAATTATAATACTGATGACAGCTAGCTGTCAACTGAGTCTTTTTTGTTAAATGTTTGTTGCTAAATTGTTGTAAACCTCGCTTAAAATCGCAAAAACTATAATTAAAACGTCTAAGAGAATATTTCATTTTTTTTATAATTTAGCATTTTTGAAGAACTCGAAGCTAATGGGTCTACGGCGTATTGCGACAATCGTCGAGTTGATTTGCCAGTTGCAATTGTTACATTACGGATGGCAACGGTTGCCTGACGCTGTCAAATTCTGTTGCCATAACGTTCATTTTTGGACAACCACAAATTAGCAGTCGCCGTGTAGTGCATTTTTTCAAGTGAATAAAAACAAGAATTTTTTTGTGCTCTAAAACGATCCTCTCTTCATCGAGAGAGATAACTGTGGCGATCCTCAGAACATCTGTTAAATAATAAACAACGAGAAATTGAAACGTAACACTTTCATTTATTTTAAGTTACTTTGTGTAATATTGTATACGTTTTTTGGTGTTTCAGTATAGTATAATGGTAAAAATGTAATGTACAAGGCTATTTCAATTCGTGGTGTGTCGCCCACGAAAGGCGTGTTAACCATACTCAAACACTTAAGTAGAGGAGAGGAACCTGATGTTAAGTTTATAGCCTCTGTTGAGTACGAAGTAAGAGAAGGGAGCCTTCTGAGTCCTACTTCGTTTCCTCAATCTACCAATGGGACATAAATTGACATATAACAGACTCCCTATTTGTATATATCTGACAAAGTGAAATTTATATAATATCAAAACAAATAATTTACAATCGACCCCAATTATTAGGTTAAGTGTGAAAGAAACAAAACAATATGTATAAAAGCTTAGATCTTCCATATGATAGTGGATTTACAGATGTTATGGAAACCTTCACCTATTAACCCAGATCCCACGGTTTTAGTGGCGAGTATGTTGGCTAAAATCCCTCAACACCTACTTTACCTTCAAGTCACCTCGTAAGAAAAACAATATCGATTTAGCATTTCATTTCCATAAGTTTAGATATATTTTAAGATTAATTCAGATCATACTAACTATAAAAAAATGTAAGTAGTCTCACAAAGAGTTTTAGTGCAACGATATGTTGTCAGCTATACATAAGTTTAAATAGTAGAATTAACCGGGAAAAGCAAAATTTACAGATCTAAAGATTTTCTTAGTAAAGAGGTCTAGAAAAATTAGATTTTACAGATTCTGATAATTTTTTTTTTCGAACGTTCCCAACGCCACACTTTCCCACCCCTTCCGAACCGTGGGGGCGACCTCCCCATTACGTAGGGATCGCGTACACGTCATGATCCGGAGCATGACGGGATAAAAAGTTGGCATTGAATACCAGCTACAGAATATTCTTTAACAGCTAGTATATTTTATAATGTTAGGTATATTCTAAGTATTAAGATATGAAATTATTCTAGACTTGATAATATCTACAATAAAATATAAAGAATTAAATTCATCACACATTCTGCAGACAGGTTCGCTTAGTGCATAATTAGTGCGATGAGAATCAATGTTACAGAAACGATAATATCTACTGAATCTGATAGGAACATTTATTTTGATTGAAGAAATAATTTTATAGCCTAATTTATAGGATCTTTTTTTACTTCTTCTCTAGATTAAACATCCTGTTGGACCGATTATTTTAAATGACTTTTTTCAGATCTAATTCTTCTTTGATAAATATGCACAATTCTATTTACCTTTGTCCACACACATTATTTAGTATATACTCACTCACTTACTTACGAATCCTTGAAGATGCGGAGGAGGATGATGACTGATGGTGTTTCCGAGGCCTCAGGATTGATCATTCATAATCCCCCCTTTCGTAGGGACTTGTGCAAGGATTTGGAAGTCTGTTGACGGTGAGGGTGGTGGTAGTAGATGACGTAGGTTGATGATGATTAATTTTGCTAAGGACGATTAATTTAGTAGAAAGGTTGATTTAGAAATTTTGCATATTTTTAGGAGGAAGAAGAATTACAATTTTTCCCTGTTATACGTAATTATTTGTTTTAACTAATTTTACTTATCTATTTGTCCTGGTTGGTTGGTTTACAATATTGTAGCTTTTATACTCCTCGCTCTGTTCTTTAACAATTTCCGGTGGCAGTTTATGGTCTGGTAAATTTACTTTGCAATAAAGTGTTAAAATTCCCTGTTTCAAAGAATGAACTGCTGCTGCTGGCAGACGGAGTTGAACCTTCCCTATAATCAGTAGCGCTTAGCCAACTGAGCTACCGTTGATGTTGAATAATTTTGGATTAAAGGTGAATGATATCGATGGATCTCGCTGGTAAATGCTGGTTGATGAACAAGAATAGGAGATATGTGAAGTGTGTCTATAAATAGCTCTGTACTCCAGTTGGTCGACACAATTAAGGGGAAACTAAACTTCCTATTATTCTGCTTCTATACTGAACAGTTTTTGCATAAGATAATTCCGTACCGATGGCATCAGATGTGATCGCCAGTGAGACAAAATTTGGAAAGAACGAACATAATTTCATAAAGGTATACTATTCCCAGAAGCATTGGTTGAATTGTTGTGGTGGAGCTTTTAGTGAGAGGTAACATTTGACATTTTGGTGGAGGAGAGTGATTCTGGTTGGCCACTGGCATTCAGCCCTGTAATGTATAACAGTCGCAGATTGTATGTGTGTAGGATGTAAGACGACAGCGTCTTACATCCAATCGAATGCATGGATTTGTTCAAATGTTCATTTCAAAAAAGGGTAATAATTCCAAATGTTAGATGGAATGTTCAAAACAAAGATTTCGAAGTAATGGGTACTTTACACCATATGTTTTTTACATATGGGTTCTCACTTTTTATATACAAAATGTATATGCAAAGTGACAGCACATATGTAAAATAACATATCGTGTAAAGTACCCATAAGTTGGGAACAGTGTATCCCAGTGAACATCCTGGCAGTTTTGTTTGCAGAACAAAGTTCACCACAAAAATTACTGCAAAACAGCAATTTAAAATGCTGAAATTGAAATACATGTATTTTGTTTTGCGCACGCACGCTGTAATTTATTTTTATTTAGGAGGGTTGGCGTTTTTTTGTTTGGGATGACGACTTCTATTTTGTTTTTCAAAATAGTCAGGCTTAATCCCATAGTCGTTGTTTTAATATTTTTTTAAAACAACTTTAATTTATTAGTGGGAAAAAATTGGCGATGTTTACCAAGGGGTAAGGCAGGGAATACTATAGTTTCAGATCTCGCCACAGATCTTCATCAGTTCCCTTATTTCTTGTTTTTTAACAAGAAACTTTTTATACCCAAGTGTCAATTGCTAGCTCAAATAGATACGTGCGCAAAGAAACACTCTGATCGAGAATTTCTTTGGCACTACCTAAACTCTAGCAACTTCACTTGCAAACAAATCCAAATTTTTATTTTTATTTATTTTGTTATAATATTAACACTGTTAATAACAAAGGAAATAGCATTGGCTACAATGACCATCAGCTAAAATTGGTAACAACATTTAAAACTTAAATTTATGTTATTAAGTCATTTTGGCTTGCTTTATGTAGTTATATATTTTATTGATGTTTGCTGCTGTGGGGTATTTAAGGGTATTCAGTCCATCGTTGTTGAGGTAGGCGAACTGTATGTTGAACTGTGCAGATATTACAATTTGGACATTTGTTGTCTACATTTTTGTTTAATGTGTGTTGATGTGTAGCTATACTATGTCCAATCTGAAGACGTGAAAATATGCGTATGTAATTTTTATACACTCCACCATAGGATGGGGGTATATTAAGTTTGTCACTACGTTTGTAACTACTCGAAATAATCATTGTAGACCCCACAAACTATATATGTATATTCTTGATCAGCGTGCAATTATACATCGATATAGCTATGTCCGTCCGTCTGTCCGTCTGTGGAAATCACTCTAGCGTCCGAACGGATTGACGTAGGTTGATGAAATTTTGGGAAAATTGGGACTTTTGGTATTGAAAGCGGGCTATGTAGGTCCATGCTTTCGTATAGCCCCCATACAAAATGACGCGTGACGCGTCGTCGTTTTAAGGAATTTTTAAGATATTTGTCCCATTTTACCACCGAATTGCTTGTAATTTGGTATTTTGTGTCTCCAGAAGCCAAAAAACATTCCTACCAAAGTTGGTTTATATAGGTCCATGTTTTGGTATAGCCCTCATATAAAGTACGCGTCATTTTAATATATTTTGAATGTATTAGTCCCATTTGACAACAGAATCGGTTGTAACTTAGTATTTTGTGTTTCCGGAGACTAAGAAATATTTCTTCCATAAAATGTTTATATGGGTCCACGTTTTGATATAGCCCCCATAGGACGATATCTCCCGATTTTCGGTATTTTGAAGGTTTTGGCCTCATTATCACACCTAGATGGCTGAAATTTGTTATTTAGTCTTCGTTGGGGGTATAAAACTTTCCCCAGAAATTTGTAGGTATAGGTCCAAGCCATCATATAGAACGGTACCTTCCGATTTTCGGTATTTTGAAGGTTGTGGCCACATTAATCCACCGATATGGCTGAAATTTGTGGTGGAGGGTATAAAAAGTTAGGCCCGACCTTAACCCGAACTTAACGCTTTTCCTACTTGTTATGAACGTTGGAAGGGTACATGGTTTAATAAGAAAGGTTAGCTAAAGCTTCCTGTCAATTTAATTGTTTTCTTTCGACTGTTCCTAAAACGTCAACACAATATACACAATCTTTGTATGTGTGTGTACTGTTTGAATAATATCCCAGCTAGCATTTTGATGATTACTTTTTCAAAAATCACATTGCGGAGTCTTTTTAGTGACCTTTTTGTGATCAGAAACTGATTAAGTCACTTGTATGATCAGAAAGGGACTCCCTGTAATGATTAAAAAGAGTTTAATTTAAAATACAACAACAAATGCGTAGCAATCACAAATAAATCATTGAGGCGTTTGAAATGTGACTACTTTTTCGTTGTTTATTGTCACATTTGGATCTTCATGAAGATTAAAAATGCTTAATCAAAAAAGGGTCATGCAGGTGTTTGAAAAGTGATTATAATTATGTATCTTCTGATCATATTTTGAACAGTTAGGTGATTAAAAACTGATTGTTTTGTTTTACTTTTGTTTGGCTGTAAATAATTCTCATATACACTTTCTACAAAACTTTGATATAAATGTAACGTATAATATTAAGAGTAAAGACAAACATAACACATGTTCAGGTTTTGCCAAGTGAAATGAAGAAGTAGTATACTAACCACCGCGCAACATAAAGGATAATTGAAAGAAATAACAAAGCAGAAAATACAACAAAACAAAGGAAAGACACAAAAAAGAAAAAAGAAAGAAAATTCTTTTAATTTATTTCGTCTAATAAAAAGGCTCATAAATGACTCCCTAAAGACTCATAAACGATTACAAACTTGACTCTAAAAAGAGTCCCAAATTAATCAAGAAATCACCAATAAATGATTGAAATAAGACTCGAAAAATACTTTACATACCATCAGAAAATGGGCAAAAATGACTCGAAACTAATGCAGAGGAAGACTCATTTGTGATTTGTTTAGAAGAGTCGCCTGAGGTTACGTTTTCCTCCCGACAAAGGAGTCATTTATGATCAGAAAATGAGCTCATATTCCAGCTTTTTAAACGTGCAGTCGGATCAAAAAAGACTCGAATTTGATTAAAATTTTCAAAAAATGCTCGCTTTGATGCCAAACAATTTTAAAAGCAATCGAATTCAATGGTTTTTAAGCCTTTACCTAATTAACTGCGTGTTGCGTGTGCGTTCAAAAATACAAAAACAAAATACATGTATTTCAAATTGAAAACAAAAACAAATACATGTATTTTGGTTTTGTATTTTTGAACGCACACGCAACACGCAGTTAATTAGGTAAAGGCTTTAGAATAGTTTTTAGAACATTTGTATGGAAGAAATTTGTCAGCTTTTCATTGAAACAAGCATTTTATCATATCCACAACTCGATTATGTGGAGAAACCTTGGCCCTTCATTCATTTTTCGTGTTTTTTATAAAATGCTCAACATTGGTATTGTAAACAAACCCACTTGTTGCTTTTGTGTTTACGAATTTTGATGTTTTAGGAATTCAGGAAAAACAAGGGTTCTATAGATTTTTTCCATTTAAATCTACCTCTTTACTTATACCATGGGTAGGGTATATAGATTGTATATTGTTGGGATTGACTTTTTTTATTATTTCTTAAGTCTATAGATTCTTATAATCCTTACAGACTAAAATATATTAAAATACATATGTACAGTGTTTTTATATAAATAGATTAACTGTTTAGGGAAAGTATAATTTTTCTCTTTACCGATTCTCGACTTTCAGAGACATCAATCATGTTACTAAATTTGTTAAATTCCAAGAGTAGACGGCGTAGTGGGGGCGAACAAATGATATATACAGTTGTTTTGTTACCAACGGGTCTGTGAATTCTTTACTCCATCTCTTGATAAATCCCAGGTTTTTATAAGCTTTATTTGTAATTATAGATATGTGTTGTTTGAAATTGAGACGATTATCTAAAAGGATTCCCAAATCATTAATAGAGTCAACATGTTCAACATTCTGCTCATTTAAATAATAACGAGTGTAAATTTTCCTTAGTCTATAGAATGACATGTGTTTGCATTTAAGGACATTTAGCTCTAACAAATTTGTATTGCACCAACGGCAAAAACGGTCTAAATCAGATTGAAGAAGATATTGACTCGATGCATCACTAAAAGAACTGAATATTTTGACATCGTCGGCAAACATAAGAACATTAGAGTTTTGTATAACATTTGGCAGGTCATTTATAAACAATGTAAATAATACCGGTCCAAGATGGCTCCCTTGTGGAACCCCAGATGTGACATTTATTTTATTGGAGATTGCAGCACCAAATTTAACCATTTGCTCTCTATCACATAGATAAGATTTAATCCATTTCAATAATGAATTTGAAAACCCAATAGATTTTAATTTGATTAAGAGTATTTCATGATTTACTTTGTCAAAAGCCTTACTAAAATCAGTGTAAATACAATCTGTTTGGCAACTATTTCTGAAGGCCTCATTTACAATTGAAGTAAGTTCAAGCAAATTTGTTATGGTAGACCGACTTTTCCGGAAACCTTCCGGAAATCCGGAAGACTTGATTGTAGTGGATATGATTAACTGTTGATCGTGTTTGGCATTTTCCTTAAGTTCATATTTGATATAAGTTTTCAAATCATTTTTGCATATTTATATGTATTTTCAGCATATTTGTTTCCTTTAATACCGACGTGGCCGGGTATCCATTAAAGCCTTATATGCTGTTTATATTAGAGATTTTTGCAGGGTTAAACTTCTTTATGAGGATTTGTTTGAAATATAAGCAATGCAATTGACATTTAAAACCCAATCGGTTTGTTAAATCCGGTTATATATAAACGGTGTATTATATTCAGCACTATTCTGAACATTCCCATGGAAATCCTTCCGTGTCCGTCTGGAGAACGTCTCTATTAGCATTTTCGTTCCCAAAGCTAACTGCCTTCGGAGGTACACTATTAGTCCCTGCAGTCAAACTTTGTACCGTCTTCACCCAAGGCGAATTTAACAAGGTGATCCAATAGTTGACGTTAGGTTGTAGTCTTCATTTGCTGTCAATTTTTTTTTTTGCGCGAAATATCCACAAAAATTAGAAGAAAACGTTAAAATATTATTCGCGAAGCTTAAACAAAGATGTTGTACACAGATATTTTTTATAGAAGCGAAATATTTGTTATTTATTTTTGATTAAAAATATGTTTTGACAGCAAATGAAGACATAGGTTGCTATTATTGTATCACCTTCTTTCTTACACCATGGTCATGGTACAATTATTACAGATAAAAGCAAGTGTTGTTGTACAACAATCGATACAACAACCACATAGAAATTTGTTGTTGTACGTAGTACTAGTGTCAACTGCTTTGAAGTCTCATAAATATTGGTTTAATGAAGTACAAATAATATATGTAAATTTAATAAATGAATTAAAAACTATTTAAACTAACATCAATAATAATTCCGCGTGTTACTTTTCTTCAAAAATGTTGACTGTGGTAAGTATCACTGCATCTAAATATCCAGAATTACTAATAATTCATGGTTAATTTCAGATGGGGCACATTGAATCACAATTTTCAATTAACCAAATCCAAACATATTATATGCGAAGAAAAGATGAAATCCACGATTCAGAATAAAATTTATCAACATTAATGAATAAACACTGCTAGAAACAAATGAAGAAAGCCGATGGTGACGCAGTACGGCAGAAAACTACATACCTGCTGTAATAGGAAATGCAGCCGATGTTGCCAGGATAAGCAAACATCTCTATTTCTGACTCCCTTATATGGCATAAACAAATGAAACATCTCAATTCGATATATAAAATATATTTTGTTCTATGTATGTACACATGTATGTTTTAAATAAAATCAGTGTGTTTGGACATTATCCCCAAAAATTGTTGGCTGAAGTTCATAGATGCAAAATGGGTTCACTATTTTCATCCTACACGTGTAACGAAAGGAGAGTTTCAACGTGCCTTATAGTAAGTTCTGATTTACGAAATCTGAACGTGGGTTTATGTTCTGTTTAATCCATCGCTTGACGTTTTGTGTAGCTAAAAACAAGAACCACATAGGACTGGTTTCGTGATACCAACCACAGCAACACTTGAGACGAAACTGCTGTTCTGATAACTCTTCCTTAGCAAGAGGGGCCTACTAGGGATATTTTGAACAAATCTGCTTCTTCATAACCAAAAAACACGACTGAGGTTCCATAATAGAAGTTTAACCATACTCTGCAATTGTCTTATTCCGTATAATTCAGGGTGCATCCAATATATTGAGATTTCATTCATAATGTTATCCATCAGATCCTTGTCTGCAATGAGATATTTTTAAGTGCATAAATACCCACTTGACCCTAAATAAATATAGCACTAACCTGTATCCGCCAATGCCTGACACTCCATTTTACACGGCCTTTTGTTCTCTTACACCATCCTTACAGATTGCTAAACTATTCGAAAGTTGCATCCTCCTGTGGATCTATTTATTCGAAGTTCCCACGAACACATTACTCGTGAAGTCTATAATTTCAAAAATATGTGTTTGTTTATCAGAAAGTAAAAAATATAAATATTAATTGACATTTAACGAAAAGAACAACTTCATAAACTTCATATTGTATTTGACACTAGTATTCCGGGTGAACCTAATCAGCTGGGACTTGCTTTTACCTGTATTATTGTACCATGCACCATGGTCTTCACCAAGGCATATTTACATAAGGTAAATGCATGAATTACAACAACTAACAAATTTACGAAAACAACATTGTTGTTATAGAAAATTTAATGTCAAAGAAAATATTGAATAATGGGGTCGTTCTAAAAATGTTCTCAGGAAAAACATAAATACATTTTGAAAATCCTCTAAAATAGAACAAATTTGAACCAAAATGTAAATATATAGCATTCAGAACTGTCGTTGGTCATTTTTATTACACGTTCACGATGGAAAAAAGTATTTTATGGTAGCAAATTTCGAAGTTGCAAATTTCATGAGTAGACATTTTGAAAACCAAATTTACAAAAAAAAGTAAAATACAGCTGATTGTCACTTCTACCTTATATAAATATGCCTTGTTTTCACTAACAATTTCAGAGTAACTTTCATTTCTCGGACTTCAGTACCAACTATTCCTTTGATTTTCTCTTCTAAGTCCCTGTCCGATAGCTGATTCACTGGACCGGGGGTAGAGAATCTTTCTGCTCCACTCTCAGCTCCTGTTTCAGTAGCCGGAGGGATATTAGGCGTACCTTCTTGACCTGGACGTCGAATAATCATTTCCGATAAATCTCTTATTTGCCCATTTACATTAATTTCGGAATCTAATTCAGTCATCTTTTTCTCTTTAGACTCAATTCTGAGCTGTCCGGTAACTGTATCGAAATTTGATGGCCAATTTCGCTGGTACGCTGACCTAGTTAAGCCCTAAGCACATCCAACGTCATTTCTGATAGAAGAATAAAGGAAAATCCAATCTATGTTGCCCTTGCTCTTTTATTGGATGTGTTTAGGGCTTTATCTTTCCCTATGTCAACTATAATCCTGATAAGTGCTACCACTTATGGACGAATGTTAAGTTTGAAGGCGTTTACTATGTATCGGGTATGTTCTGAGACACACTTCACCTCTCACTTCACGCCTCTTGCCAGATTCTTACGGTTTCCTCTACTTAGAATTAGCTGAGGAAAAAGCAGAGCGGTGGGTTGACACACAGCCCTCCACCCTTAGGTCCGAGGATTGGGAGCCTCGCCTTGTCAGTTCATCAACTATCTCATTACCCTAAACATCGCAGTGTCCTGGTACCCAGCAAAAATTGACGTCTATGTTACTATCTTTTAGGATATACCTACAATTTTGAACAATCTTAGATTTAATGGTATAAGATCCAAGCGCCTTCAAACAGCCTGGCTATCCACGTAAATAGTCGCTGTCATACCTGCGTTGTCTGTAGTTTCTTCTAGTAGCTCTAAGGCTTTTAAAACAGCAAAAACCTATGCCTGGAAAACACTACAGTTGTCGCTAAGTTTGTACGAGCGCCTGATATTCAGCTCTGTACAGTACACACCTCCATTTTTGAACGATCGGTAAAAATGGGTAGACTGTCAGGAAGTGCTCTGCCTGCTCCCAAGCACTTCTACCAGGGATCAACACATTTGCTATGTTAAAGTCCAGTAGTGCGATTCTGTAACTCATTTGTTGAGTTACCGACAAAAATCGGTAAGATTAAAACGCAAAATTATGAATGACAAGTTCAAATAAAACAACACTCTTGCTATTGGTAGAACTTTTCGACTACTTTATATTGGTTGCTAACTTACCAAAAACGTCGTTAATTACCGAAATTACAAGCATTTTAATTTTACCGACATTTGGAATGGTGAAATATAATCAGTATCACCCCCTCTGTCACTTAGTCCAATCTAACTGCTTTTCCGCTGTAGAATACTAGCATTTCCAAGCATAGAACAACGCCACAGGTTAATCTCCTTAAGCCTCAAGGTGCTCCGGGATGCTTGGTATTGTGCCAGAATATCCAGAGTTTGGAAATTTAATGCAGTATTCAGGGCCGCCTGAGGGGTGCTTTTTGCTGCTCCAGTGATAAGAACTGATGCAGTCCGTTGCACTGCAGATAACCTGGACAAGTTGGTGCTAATGTTCAGGGCTTTCCACCAGACAAGACAACCAATAGATCAGAATGGGTCAGACCACTGTCCTATACAGCCAGTGTATTACATGTGGTCTTGAGTCCCAGCTCTTACCTATGGTATTCTTACAAGAATAAAGTGCAATTAGGCCCCTCTTAGTGCGCTCCTCCGTGTTCCTTTTCCATCTTAGCCTATGGTCGAGGACCACTCCCAGGCATTTCGCCTCAATAGAGAGAGTCAATTGCACCCCAGCCAACGTGGGCGGTGTGAATTCAATTTCATTTCCTTGGTGAAGAGTACCAACTCCGTCTTTGCCGGGTTAACGCCAAGGGCATTGTTGTGAGCCCGGCGTGAGGGTTTTACCAGTGCAGCTTGCATTAGATCAGACAGCGTAGATAGATATTGTACCCTAGTCTATCAAATTCCTTCAGTATTCCATTTACCACCAGAAGCCAGAGTAGGGGAGATAAAACTCCCCCCAGTGGAGTGGCTCTGGTGACAGTTTTCCTAACGGAACTCTTCCCAATGCTTGAAATAATTAGCCTACTTTTCATCATACTATCAATCCAATCGGTTAGGATAGTAACTCTAGAGCAGAATGAATGGATTCGAGTACCACATTATTAAAATCACCCTCTATATCCAAGAAGGCAGCTAGGGTGGAACTCGAACCATCCATATTCTTTTCTATATAACTCACAACGTCATGCAGCGCTATTTCTGTCGATTTCCTTTTGGTATAAGCATGTTGTGAACTACTTATGAGGTCATTATTAATGTACGATCTAATTTCCAAATCTAGTAACCTTTCAAAAGTTTTTAGAAGAAAGGAGGAAAGACTGATCGGCCTATAGTTATTAGGTAACGAGTGGCTTGTTTTCCCAGCTTTGGGAATGAAGGTCACAGTTACCTCCTTCCATAATGCCGGTATGTGCGACAATAGAATACAGGCCCTAAAGATACTTTGCAGAATGGTAACCAAACCAGTCTGTGCATTCTGAAGCATCGCTGGAATTATAGCATCAGGTCCAGGAGACTTGTAGGGCTGAAAAGTACTAATCGCCTATGAAACTCTGTGATCACTTATTAGCTCGTCAACAAGGACCGCCTCCTCCGAGGTGTAGGTCCTGCTCAAAACCACCCTGGATTGGCATCCTCACACCCTCGAAAATGGATCCCTGCCAACAGGTCAAGAGTTTCCGATGCAATCCCGAAGAACACCTGTGAGACTTTCAACCTTTCTATCAATTTCCTCTGTTGTGTGAAGCTCTGCAGTTTCACGCAACCTCGAGGAAACGAGAGAGTTGTAGTTTTCCCTGTTGGCTCTTCTCGGATTACGATGAGGCGGTTGCCTTTTACTACTATAACAGACTCGAAAGTGTATCGATCTATGATCCGAAAAGGAAAACTCCTCCGATACTCTCCAGTCTGCTATAGACGTATCCTCCATATTTGTAAGGATGAGATCAATAACTTCCCCCCTTACCCTATTCTGGAAGGTGGCAGTATTTTCCCTATTACATACTCGTAAATTATTAGCTAAAATAAAGTCGAATACGGACTCACCTCGCACATTGGTGTCACTGCTTCCCCCCAGTGGAAGTGATGAGCATTTCCATCACAGCCCATTACCAATTTACAAGTGCCCATCGTCTCCTCCATCAGTTTGTGCACCAATCTGTTTGGCGGGTTGGGTGCCTCATACGGAATGTAGACCGTTCTTACATTCTTAACTTCTCCTCATTGGATGCAAAGAATAAAGAGTAACGACCATTGCTTAGTCCAGAGACCCTATTTTTGTATAAATAGGGTTCCTGGACTAAGGCGATGTCTATTTCGGTTTCTGTGAGGGAGAGAAGAAGTTCGGCAGCCGCGGCCCTGCAATGATGCAAATTGATTTGCTGCGGAATCCGGAACCGAAGTCCACCAGACCCGAAGTACAGCACTCCCTCCCAGCCCCTATATGTTTCCCGCTCTTATTATCCATCGCGAATTTCATCACCGTTCCTCCACCATTCTTGAAGGAGTTAACCAGCCTCCAGCTGTCAGTCAGAAGACCCCTGTTTCGCTTCCGGATCATCTTCAGTACATCCGCCAAGTCTGAGTCCGCAGGTGGCACCCATGCTTTGGCTGCCATCCTTCGAGGAATCTCGTCGACAGGAACCGCGGCTAGCCTACAGCCGTCCCTACCGCCGTCCCACAGTGCACCAGAGCCCTCAATCGTTTGGATGAGGAAATCCTTGGATTCCACATCCTGGCAATTGAGGACCTTGACGCCCATGTGAACGACTGCCCTGCCAAAGCCGGTCTTCCTGCATCTACCTCGTCTGAGGTTATGGCCTTCCTCAACAGATGGATAAGGTTTCCATCCCTAAATGACGGCGTACGGAAGAGTGGCAAATATGTCGTTAGCTACAAAATGGCCCATCATTCAGGGATGGTAACCTTATTCATTCAGACGTACCCTGTCCCATGGCGGAATAAGAAGGTGTTACATCGATAACAATAATCGGGCGATTTATCACACCAAACGTCAACATTTTTTCACAATATTGCATTACTCCCAGGGCTGCCAGATTATTTTTATGGAAAATCGTCAAAATGACGATTTTTATTTTAGAAATCGTCAAATCTATTTTATAAAATCGTCAAAAATTAATGGGCCGATTCCGTACAGCGAGGCGAGTCGTGTCGCCAGTTGCAATTTTTCCATTACGTATGGCAAAAGTCGCACGACGACGTCAAATTTTGTGGCCGTAATGTTCATTTTTTGGCGACAACAAATTAGCTGTCGCCGTTCATTTTTAACTTACGAATAAAAATAAAATAAAAATAACTTGTTATCGACGATTATTTTCTGTCGCTGTACGTAGTGCATTTTTTAAATTTTGTCGCAGAGACGATAGACGACGCGACATGACTCGCCTCGCTGTACGGAATCGGCCCATAAAATACGCACTTTTAGATATCTTTATTAAAAGAAACATAAAATGAATATTCCGGTTATTAAACATGTTTTTACTTCAATCAGTAAATTGAAGCGATTTATTTTTTTATAAATAAGAATGTGAATAAACATTTCGTCATTAATAGCCTGTTTCACTAAGACGATTCATTTTTAAGAGATCGGGCTTAATAAATATGTCATAACAATATGTTTTGTTAAGTTTTAAATCATCTTTGGTATAAAGTATACCCTCCATTGAAGAGAATTTAGAGATTTTATTTTATTAAGATTTCCTTGGCTGAGAACACATTCAACATTTGCTGACGAATGAGGTAATACCTATTATTACCTCCCAGCAAAATTACCCCTTACTAACCCTTTATTTTAACAAGGGCCTGTCGCGCTAAATAAGTAGTTATTATTTGGTCATTGAAAAAAAGTCGTTAAAATGTGGTCTCTTAAAGTCGTGACTACTTATTAACTACTTATTTTAGTGGACAAAAATAACCATTAATTTCGCGCGACATGCCCTTCTTACAATAAAGGGTTAGTAAGGAGTTTTGTAAGGGGTATTTTTTGGTGGGTTTCTTTACAAATTTTGTTCTTATAGAAAAGCGAAATAAATCCGTTTCCATTATTTTAAAACATTTCCTTAATATCGAAAAATCTTAGTTCACGAAATTTTGAATCCATTTTTTGTTTATCCTCGATGTTTACGAAATGTGAAAATTCTTTAAAGATGTCGAAAAACTAAAAAAATTGCTTTCACAATCAAATATTTCAATTTTAAAACTTTCAGTTAATTGCTCTCTTCCTTGTTGCGGTGCCTCGCAGAAACCAAGTCCCAAATCTGAGGGCGAAAAAAAAATTTTGCGTGGAGGGGCCTTAGGATGTAGCCTTTACGCCTGCATGGCGGCTACGAGCCATGAGATTCCACCAGCTCCCATTATGCGGTAGAGTTGGGGGAGCCAGTGGTAACTACAGTGAACACTCCCGGGATGGCAGGCCACTGTAATGCCTTTCATGACCTGCCGTGTCCACAATCATATTGTTGTTTGATAATATGGGGCCCCCACCCCATGAGTGTTATGCCATTTGGGGGTGGTAAATTTGCCGGAAATTTTGTTGAAGATTTTGGTATGTCGTTGGGGTGTCCTTAATAGGGATACACCCATTTCTGTTAAACTTAAGGGCAACTGGATTATCATGCTATTAATCCGTTACCCATATTGAACCAAGCCGCCACATGTGGAATCCAGAAAACACAATTATCAACCACTGATATGGCAAAATAACCCAAGAATATAATTGCCATTCCAGAGGAAGATTGTGAATGTTTCCTGTAGTCCATCATGGGGGGCAACACCTGAAAAAGAAATGCTGAAAAAAATAAAAGAGAGAATTAATTAATTATATGAAAATAATAGAAAAAATTGGAACCATGGTATAAGTAAAGAGGTAGATTTAAATGAAAAAAAATCTGTAGAACCCCTGTTTTTCTTGAATTCCTAAAACTTCAAAATAAAAGCAACAAGTGGGTTTGTTTACAAGGCATTTTTTGAGCATTTTATAAAAAACGCGAAAAATGAATGAAGAGTTAAGTTTTCTCCACATAATCGAGTTGTGAATATGATAAACTGATTGTTTCAATGCAAATCTCACCAACTTCTTCCATACAAATGGTCTAAAAACAATTTTAAAAATCATTGAATTCGATTGTTTTTAAAATTGTTTGGCATATTATTCAAACACCACACACACATACACAGTTTGTTTATATTGTTTTGAAGTTTTAGGCATACTCGAATGAAAAAATTTAAATTGACATAAGGCTTTGGCTAACCTTTCTTATTAAACTATGATTGGAACGATACCTGAAAATGCAGCTTGTTGTGCGTTTATTTTGTTTTGTTTTGACATTTGTTCTTCTGGAGAATGTAAAGTCTCCAAAAATTTGGGAAGTGTTCGGACCACTGAATGAATCCGAGTTGCCAACTAATGTAAGTCCATATTTATATTAGGCAATTTTCCTTGGGGCAATTGTCAGTTTGCTGGAGAGAGAGGTGAGGCATATGGTAACCCTTTGCCTCTCAACACCCTCTCTCACCTACAAACTGACAATTGCCGCAAGGAAAATTGCCTAATGTAAATATGGACATACATGGAATTTGAAATTAACGCTATTCCGGTATAGAGGGCGGACAGGGTAATCTAAAATCAGGTTCATATATAGGGTTCGGCGAAAATCATGAGGTCAAATGTTGCAAAGGTTTGTTGCAGATAAGCTGAGATTGGGACGGCTGGTCATGGAAAAAGGGACAAATCTAGTGGTTTGCAAGATGGCGGGGAATGGAAATCTGCCATTTCTTGCGACCGAACCTATAAAAGAGAGTGTTTGCAGAAAAAGGTTGAGTTATTTTAGTGGTGCTGAGTGTGTAAACTTTGTTTGAGAAATTGAGAGTATTTCCATAAGCGTGAATGTTTTTTTAAGCCATTTTCATACAGACAATTTTAAATAAAACAAAGGTAAAGAAAATAAAAGCGAGATTACTTGAAAATCGAAAAGAAATAAAATCTAAATAACCTAATATTGTGTGGAAATAGGTGACGTGAGGAGATTTAAGATATAACGATTGTGACGTTGTGTTTGAACCGAAATAACCTACATAACTATTCCGACAAACAAAAAAAGGTATGATCAGAAAGGTTGAAACGTTAAGTTTAACATTAGTTAATTTAAATTTTTTGTTTGTGGATTCATCAGGTCGGATTCAGGTTTGGGACATACAGCGTTATCTTGTGGATGAGAGTGCTATTAAAGCTGCCACTGATACAATCTCCGGAATTTAAGGTATGAATACAGTACTACACCAAAAACGTCTAGTGCCATCTATGGGCTAATTCCGGAAGGAAATTAGATCTCCCCGTCAAAAGCGAAGCTCAGCACCCAGCTTTTTTTTTGAGACACTAAATACGTTCTTATACACTGAAGTCTCCAACTCCTTTATTAACAACACAGTGGTCTGAAATCAACACAAAACAAGTAAGAATATAAATATCAAATAGCCAAGAAAAGTTTGTTCCAAGTGACGGTTGGTCACTAAGGCGTAAAGAGAAGACCGCTGGTATGAGAATTTTATGACCCCAGTTAGTTATTGGTGACCGCTGAAGGGCCTAAAAAAAATAATAGATAAAACAAAAAAAAAAATATTTTCCATCATAACATCTTTATTTGACGTTGATTTTTTTACTACTTATTTTTGCATGATTATTCTATTATTATTATTAGTATTATTTAATATTTTATTATTTTTTGTATTTTTATTTATTTATGTCATTGATTTTCCGATTTTTGTTAGGGCATCAAATTAATGTTTCTGTAAGTCCTATTTTTAATTTGTTTATCAACATTCTCGGTAACGAGTCTGTGGGTCCTGATCTTTAGATCCATTCTGTGCCCTTTAGTAGAAAAAGAGCTCTTTTTTTGTGACATTAGGGTGGCATTTTATTGTCAGAAATATAAATCTCGTGAAATCGAGGAGTTTGATTGATTTTGAAGATCCATATTGGATGTATAATTTGTGTTGGTCCAAAGGACTGTTCAAGAGAACATTAGCTTGATTTTGTTTTTGTTCATGTGTTTAATTGGTCAAAAGACCGTTCGTTTAAATATTAATTTTGATGAAGTCATATAACTATTTAACTAATCCATTGGTAAAAAAAAGACATTAGATTTAAATTGGTATTCCGTTTTAATTTTTTGTTATTTTTAATTCATTTTTATTTCTGTTTATTCAAACTTCAAGGAAATTGTTTAACGTAAATTTCTATATATTAGTTTTAAAATTTAGTACAATAAAAAAATAATGACTTGATGTATGTTTAGAAGAAAAATGATGTTTTAAGCTAATTTGTGGAGGATGAAAATAAGGTGAGGTAAGTGGTGTGGGTGTGTGCGGAATTAGGGGTCATCTGGAGAAGAAAGGGAAAAGATGATCTAGGTCGGGAGGGCGGCTAAACTGGCCTGTAGACCAGTAGTGGGGGGTATGGATAGTGATGGTGTGATGTTAATGTTAGTTTCTGTTGATTAATTTTGTTCCCGAGTAGAGTTATTGTTGATGTTCCTGGGCCGGATGTCGGGATGGGACTCACCCCAAGGGAGTCGGCAGAGCTGGTCGGCGCTATCAAGGCATCATTCGGGCTGCATAAAGGGACACATAACAGTATGGCGCCCAATCCAAAGAAACCTTAGTGTTTGTAGACGTTAGGAAGTGTACACCATCGAAACACTTGAAAATAGACCACTAAAAAAAAAATAGACCAACATTACAACTTTGAGTTTGATACAAACAATTCAGCCGTTTTTGTAGCCATTCTGGACAGGTGCCAGAATATGATGTACGAAAACTGCTGACAATGATTGTTTTAGACGAAAGGAAGTGATGAAAAGTACATACCAGGATTGGATGTGACCCGCAGATCTGGTGGTTAACCGGTCTTGCACAGACAATTCTGGGTAATAAAGTAAATGAAATTCCGATTGAGATTTAATGGTGATCCAGCTTCATAGATTAGGGTATCCGCTCTGGATAAACTAGAGGTCAGTTGTATCCGAATAGATGATCTGAAAAGTGGTGGCGTCGTTGGCCAAAGGCCCATCAGTGCACTTATTAAATCTTTTAAGTCAACTTTTTGTTTTGTTGTTTGAATGATCCATCGATATCCAAAGCCTCCAATATAGCCTGAAAAAACCGCACACACTACTCCTCACCCGAAAAAAAATCCTCCTAAAAAGATATAAGAAGACATTTAGATTCGATTTTCGTTTATAGTATATAGTTAAAAAAAAGACCTATTGATTTGAAAATTTGATTTTAAGAATCGTGGTAATAAGTTTTGTTTTAAAACTAGATCTGTTAAGACCCTGTAGGAAATTCTCTGACAAAACCTTTTGACAAGTAATGAGTAGGGAGACTAGGTCCCAAACAAGAGGCAAAAAGAGAGATAGACCTATTTTATTTGACTTAAACAGAACTATAGATAATTCGGAAGGGAAGAAAAAGAAGGAAGATTCCGAAATGACGGAAGCGACTCCAACAAATGGCTCACACTTCAGGGATTTATCCGACACAATCATCGCCAGAACCCCACTTAATAGTACCCCGCATCCTGCATTGTTACAGGCTGCAGCCGACCAGTTACGCAATGCCCCGAACACTGATCAAATCAGGGCTTTAGAGACCTCTGTCCATTCCGTTCAATCGGAGATGGCTGAGATTAGGAAAGCATTAGGAGAGTTATCAATCACGATGCAAAAGATAGCCCAGGGCAACGTCGATCGAGAAAATACCACCAAACAGGTTCCGAACACTACCTCAGCTCAAAATGCGCAAAATCAAAACGGCAACAACATTCCGAATCCAGTTCCGGCCAATATAGGGACCAATCAGGACCCACCAACTACTTCTACCAATTCCCAACAAACAAACAATGCTTTTCAGGACAGACCACTCCCTATCGAACAAACAAAAGGGGTGAATATAATTAGAATAAATAAACTAGGACTAAATTTTGATGGGAGTCCTAATGGTATTGGGGTTGAAGACTTTGTCTTTAGATTGGAGTACTTCCAAAAGCAATATAGGATACCATGAACAGAGATTATTCGTGATTTCCCTCTCTTAGTTTCCGGTAGAGCCGAATCGTGGTTCTGGTTATTCCAGAAGACTAATCAATTTCACGATTGGGAAGATTTGAAATTCTGCCTATTAAGTCAATACCAATCATCCCGATCGAATTTTGAAATTGTCACGGATCTAGCTCAAAGAAAGCAACAGCCAAACGAATCGGTAGACAATTTCTTTCAAACAATGGCTAAAATCAGAACCAAGTTGGTTCAACCAATTCCTGAAATCGATATGATAAAGATTATGAAAAAGAATATAAGAGAGAGCATAGGAAGAATTGTTTACCCGATACCGGTTTCCTCAGTTGAGCAACTCCGAATAGAGTGCAATGAGGCTGAGAAGCATTTTTTGAGACGGGAAAACAAACCAACCTTCACAACAGCACGCCCAATCAGACAGGTCAATGAAATTTATGAAGAAATGGACATGAGAGGAAACCAGTCCTATGGGAATGAAGATTTTGAGGTGTCGGCTATTCAATTTAACCGAAACCCAAATCCTCAGCTAATTTGCTGGAATTGTAGGAAGACTGGGCATGGGTTTAGGGAATGCGAAGAAACCACCAGGTCTCTATTCTGCTACAAGTGTGACAAACCTGGAACTACAACTCCAAAATGTAGCGTTTGTCAGCAGGGAAACTGCAAGAAGGGCGTCGAGAGAGAAGGGGGCTCACGTCCGAGTTACAACCCCGGAAACTAATGATATCCCATGATAATGATAAACATCATATCAATAACAATAGTGAGATTACACAAACCACGAATGAATCTTCATACGCCCAAGAAAGGCATCTAAAATCGCTTGAGGAGCGTCAGAAAAATTATGACCAAATTAGGGAAAGAATCTTCGGGGAAGTTGAGGTCCCACTGTGCAACAAAAAGGTCCCCAAAGTTCGTCAAAAGTTTGCAGATAAGAGGAAAAAGTTCAAAATGATTATCGAAGCCATAAACAGAACAATTCAAGTTAATGACCCTAGACCGACGTAGAGATCGAAGGGATCCAATTAAAAGGATTACTGGACTCTGGGGCTTCAGTGAGTCTAATGGGAAAGGGCTGTAGGGAAATTGTAGAGAAGTTAGAAAAAGAAATAAAACCCATCTTCTCCCATGTTAAAACGGCTGCTGGTAGTCAGCACCGGATAATAGGAAAAGTATTTTTAAACATCTCATACAAAGGCGTGGAAAAAGAAATCGAGTTGTATCTCTGCCCTGACTTAGAGCAGGAGATCTACTTGGGGATAAATTTTTGGAAACTATATAATATTGCCCCGGAAGTAGTTAAAGCCGATGAAATGAATGTAGAACAGATACATAATGAAATGGTAGATGGGGAGAACTACAAATTAAACCCCCATGATTTAACTCCAGAACAACAACAAAAGCTAGATAAGGTAATCAAAAATTTTAACACATTTGAAGAAAAAGGATTGGGAAAGACTTCCTTAGAGAAGCATTCCATAAAATTAGTTGATGGCGCTGAACCTGTGAAGGATCGATATTACCCCATATACCCCGCAGTTCAGGCTATCGTATATGATGAAGTGGACAACATGCTTCGGTTAAATGTCATAGAGGAAAGTGAAAGTCCCTGGTCCAACAGAACAACTATAGTCAAAAAACCAGGTAAAAATCGTTTCGGCTTAGATGCCCGAAAACTTAATAAATTAACAATAAAGGACGCGTATCCGCTCCAAAATATAGACGGCATCTTAAGCAGAATCGACGAAACCTATTATATCAGCAGTGTTGATCTAAAATTTGCATTTTGGCAAATTGAATTAGATGATGAAAGCAAAGCATACACAGCGTTTACTGTCCCCGGCCGCCCTTTATATCAATTTAGGGTAATGCCATTCGGCCTTTGTAATGCGGCCCAACGCTTGTGTAGGCTGATGGACAAAGTTATACCATCACACTTGAAATAGAATGTTTTCATTTATCTGGACGACCTGCTGGTTATATCCAGTGACTTTGACGATCACCTACGTCTTTTAAACGAAGTAGCAGAGTGCCTGAAGAAAGCCAATCTTACTATAGGGCTTAAGAAATCTCAGTTCTGCTTCCGCGAATTGAGGTATTTGGGATTTATAATTGGCGATGGGAAGCTAAAGACAGACCCCGACAAAGTGAAAGCTATTAAGAATATTAAACTACCACAAAGCGCCAGGGAAGTTAGAAGCTTTTTAGGGACAGCGGGATGGTATAGGCGTTTCATTAAAGATTTTGCTACCATCTCCGCACCGCTTACGGATACACTAAAGAAAAGTAAAAAGTTTGTAATATCTGAAGCAGCTATTAAAGCATTCGAAGCATTGAAAAAGGCTTTAACATCCGCTCCAGTTCTTCGCCATCCTGATTTTTCTAAACACTTTTACATCCAATGTGATGCATCAGAATATGGCATTGGAGCGGTGTTATACCAATTAAACGATAAGGGGGAGGAACATCCCATAGCGTTCTATTCCCAAAAATTGAATTCCTGTCAACGCAATTATAGCGTGACAGAAAAAGAATGTCTAGCAGCTGTGATGGCTATCAAAAAGTATCGACCATATGTAGAACTGATGCCATTCACAGTGATTACAGACCACGCTTCACTAAAATGGTTGATGTCCCTAAAGGATCTAACCGGAAGATTAGCTAGGTGGTCACTGCAACTGCAGGCCTTCAACTTTAATATAGAGCATCGGAAAGGAACCGATAATGTCGTAGCCGATATGCTGTCGAGGGCCCCAGTTGTAGATGTTAGCGAAATCACTAAAGAGGACTTTCTAGATTTTGAGACCCTAGAGTTCGAGAGCGAGGAATATTTAGACCTGATCAAGACGATTAACGAGAATAAAGATAAATTGCCCGATTTAAAGGTAGAAAACGGGTATGTTTTTAAAAAGTCACTACCCCATGTTACCGAAAATGAGGAGCTCATGTGGAGGTTATGGATTCCTTCCAATCTAACCCAAGAAATAATAAGGAAAGCCCATGATTCCCTCACATCGGCACATGGTGGTATTGTAAAGACCCTAGAACGAGTCAGAAGATTCTTCTATTGGCTCGGATGACTGTTCAAGTGCGAGAATATGTTAGGAACTGTCAGCTGTGCAAGGAAACCAAAGCCAGCAATCAGCATATGATGCCGAGTATAGGAAAAGAGGTGGTAACTGATAGGCCGTTCCAAAAGCTGTACATTGACTTCCTAGGGAAATATCCTAGGTCAAAGAAGGGTAACACATACATCTTCATCGTTGTGGATCACTTCACCAAATTCACCTTCCTCAAAGCTATGAGAGAGGCAAACGTAGGAAACGTGGTGAGATTCCTCGTCGATGAAATTTTTCATAAATTTGGTGTTCCTGAAGTGATCCACAGCGATAATGGTGCACAATTTACCTCCAAAACCTTTAAAGAATTGATGGACACTTATCAGATAAACCACATGAAAACGGCCATATATTCACCACAGTCAAACGCGTCGGAACGTGTTAACCAGTCGGTGACAAATGCCATTCGGACATATCTCGATAAAGACCACCGAGATTGGGATATGTATTTATCCGAAATAGAATGTGCATTAAGAAATTCTATACATACTTCGACTGGTGTGACACCGTTCTTCGCGTTGTTTGGCTTTCATATGTATTCAAATGGATGTGATTATAACCTGGCAAGAAAGCTAAAATCATTAACCGACCACGAACTCAACGATTTAGATAGACCAAGCAAACTAGAACTTATAAGATATAAGATTAAAGACCATTTACACCAAACGTACAAAAAAAGTTCCGAGAAGTATAATAAACGGGCACGGGTGGTAAATTTTCGACCTGGACAGGAAGTGTACAGGCGAAATACAGTCCTATCTGACTTTTCAAAGAACAAAAATTAAAAATTCTGCAAGAAATTTTTGAAGGCTCGAATCGTGAAACCCGTTGGACAAAACATGTACGAGTTGGAGAATTTGCAAGGGAAATCTATCGGTATATACCATGTCAAAGACATAAAGTATTAATGCAATATAGAAACAAGATCTGTGATAGACAAGTGCAATATTAGATTTAAGTTAGCTTTAATTATATGTCGTACTTGTCCCATTCATAGATTTACATCTATAGTGCAATACAATACCACGTCTGTGATATATGCCAATGTACTTGATTTTAAGTTTAAATCAGTAATCATTTCTCTTAATTTATACCACACCTCGTAATTATACCTCTACTCCTGAATTATACTAGATTTTTGATTATACCAATTTTCAATTAGAAACTTACTTGATCTTCCACTTCCATATACCTCTCATCCCAGAAAATCAAATAGTTTCCTACCATATCCCAATAGGATGACCTAGAATTATACACAAAGTAAGGACTTATATGAAAGACTCTAAAACTATACTTCCCTAATTCCCAATGTAAATCCTGAGCCCGGCTTAATCTCAGGGCGTGAGAGTTCCCCACGTTGGGTCTGATCAACGACATCACATAACCCATAGTCCCCGCACACCAGTCCTGACTGCATGCTTGGTCAGCCCTGGAGTTTTGTTGCGGTGCCTCGCAGAAACCAAGTCCCAAATCTGAGGGCGAAAAAAAATTTTGCGTGGAGGGGCCTTAGGATGTAGCCTTTACGCCTGCATGGCGGCTACGAGCCATGAGATTCCACCAGCTCCCATTATGCGGTAGAGTTGGGGGAGCCAGTGGTAACTACAGTGAACACTCCCGGGATGGCAGGCCACTGTAATGCCTTTCATGACCTGCCGTGTCCACAATCATATTGTTGTTTGATAATATGGGGCCCCCACCCCATGAGTGTTATGCCATTTGGGGGTGGTAAATTTGCCGGAAATTTTGTTGAAGATTTTGGTATGTCGTTGGGGTGTCCTTAATAGGGATACACCCATTTCTGTTAAACTTAAGGGCAACTGGATTATCATGCTATTAATCCGTTACCCATATTGAACCAAGCCGCCACATGTGGAATCCAGAAAACACAATTATCAACCACTGATATGGCAAAATAACCCAAGAATATAATTGCCATTCCAGAGGAAGATTGTGAATGTTTCCTGTAGTCCATCATGGGGGGCAACACCTGAAAAAGAAATGCTGAAAAAAATAAAAGAGAGAATTAATTAATTATATGAAAATAATAGAAAAAATTGGAACGATACCTGAAAATGCAGCTTGTTGTGCGTTTATTTTGTTTTGACATTTGTTCTTCTGGAGAATGTAAAGTCTCCAAAAATTTGGGAAGTGTTCGGACCTTTGAAGTGAACAATTTTAAGAAAATAATAACGGATTTCGATTGACAACACTCTGAATCACTAAAAATAAAAAAATAAATCAATCTGGTAACATCACAGAGCGACATACTGATCTGGCAATGGTGACATATTTTCTTATGCATCATTTTCCGACATTCATTATAAATAAGTAGTGAAAGCATTTTAGGCGCCAAAAAGAACATTTCAACATTTTTATATTTTTTAAACATGGAAAGCTCTTCAATAGTTATGTAAAATAAGATAGTGTTAACAAATAATAAAAATGTTATGTGTGGTAAATGTATTTTTGAGTTAAGATGTTATGTCTTTTTTGGAGTATTTTGCTTTGTTATCCATGTGTTCTCTGGAGTATAACTTTTGAGATCTAGGTAGATCTAGGATATTATATATATGTGGTGAAAGGTATTAATGTGTACTATCATTTTGTGAAAAAAATAGATGCGCCTATCTGCGCCTTTTCATAAAAATCTGATTTTAGATGTAGTAATACTTAAAAATATGGACATTTTTATGTTTTGGTTGGCGAATAATCGGAAACCCATTAATGTTACCAATTGGATTTCAGAAAAATTTAACAGACGTATATAATAATAATAATAATATATAATTTCAAAGATATCGCAAACTTTGGCATTTGTGGCGGAATCTTAGCCGATTTTTACTAAATTTGGAACCTTTTTTTATTAACTTATAACAAACCACAGACAAAACCATGAAATTTGAACATATGTATATAGGGGAGCTATTTCTATATCTGAACCGATTTCAATATAACTTGACAAACTTATTTGTAGTCCGAATTCCGTAACATTTTCCAAATTTTATTATAATTTGATGGAATTTGCATGCTTGGTCAATCATTTTCCTGAAATCGGGCGAAAATATATATATGGGAGCTATATCCAATTCTGAACCGATTTCAATATGATTTGCCAACAATTTTTCTAAACCAAAATCCGTCACACATTTCAAATTTCATCAAGATTGGACATGTATAGCGGGATTGGTGCACCAAATACCTAAAATCGGGCGAAAATATATATGGGAGCAATATCAAAATCTGAACCGATTTCAATATAACTTGGCAAACTTATTTGTAGTCCTAATTCCGTGGTATTTTCCAAATCGCATAAAAATTGGGCAGAATTTGCGTGTTTGGTCCATCAATTGCTTGAAATCGGGCGAACATATATACGGCAGCTATATGTATATATAAACCGATGTGAACCAAATTTGGCATATTAGTTTCTAAGCCCATTATAAACATCTGTACAAAATTTGGAAGGTCTAGCTTGCCCCAGTGATTTGTTGCCTCGAAAACCTGTCATTGGCCCCATCGTGCACTGAATGAATCCGAGTTGCCAACTAATGATACATGGAATTTGAAATTAACGCTATTCCGGTATAGAGGGCGGACAGGGTAATCTAAAATCAGGTTCATATATAGGGTTCGGCGAAAATCATGAGGTCAAATGTTGCAAAGGTTTGTTGCAGATAAGCTGAGAGGGGGACGGCTGGTCATGGAAAAAGGGACAAATCTAGTGGTTTGCAAGATGGCGGGGAATGGAAATCTGCCATTTCTTGCGACCGAACCTATAAAAGAGAGTGTTTGCAGAAAAAGGTTGAGTTATTTTAGTGGTGCTGAGTGTGTAAACTTTGTTTGAGAAATTGAGAGTATTTCCATAAGCGTGAATGTTTTTTTTAAGCCATTTTCATACAGACAATTTTAAATAAAACAAAGGTAAAGAAAATAAAAGCGAGATTACTTAAAAATCGAAAAGAAATAAAATCTAAATAACCTAATATTGTGTGGAAATAGGTGACGTGAGGAGATTTAAGATATAACGATTGTGACGTTGTGTTTGAACCGAAATAACCTACATAACTATTCCGACAAACAAAAAAAGGTATGATCAGAAAGGTTGAAACGTTAAGTTTAACATTAGTTAATTTAAATTTTTTGTTTGTGGATTCATCAGGTCGGATTCAGGTTTGGGACATACAGCGTTATCTTGTGGATGAGAGTGCTATTAAAGCTGCCACTGATACAATCTCCGGAATTTAAGGTATGAATACAGTACTACACCAAAAACGTCTAGTGCCATCTATGGGCTAATTCCGGAAGGAAATTAGATCTCCCCGTCAAAAGCGAAGCTCAGCACCCAGCTTTTTTTTGGAGACACCAAATACGTTCTTATACACTGAAGTCTCCAACTCCTTTATTAACAACACAGTGGTCTGAAATCAACACAAAACAAGTAAGAATATAAATATCAAATAGCCAAGAAAAGTTTGTTCCAAGTGACGGTTGGTCACTAAGGCGTAAAGAGAAGACCGCTGGTATGAGAATTTTATGACCCCAGTTAGTTATTGGTGACCGCTGAAGGGCCCAAAAAAAATAATAGATAAAACAAAAAAAAATATTTTCCATCATAACATCTTTATTTGACGTTGATTTTTTTTTACTACTTATTTTTGCATGATTATTCTATTATTATTATTAGTATTATTTAATATTTTATTATTTTTTGTATTTTTATTTATTTATGTCATTGATTTTCCGATTTTTGTTAGGGCATCAAATTAATGTTTCTGTAAGTCCTATTTTTAATTTGTTTATCAACATTCTCGGTAACGAGTCTGTGGGTCCTGATCTTTAGATCCATTCTGTGTCCTTTAGTAGAAAAAGAGCTCTTTTTTTGTGACATTAGGGTGGCATTTTATTGTCAGAAACATAAATCTCGTGAAATCGAGGAGTTTGATTGATTTTGAAGATCCATATTGGATGTATAATTTGTGTTGGTCCAAAGGACTGTTCAAGAGAACATTAGCTTGATTTTGTTTTTGTTCATGTGTTTAATTGGTCAAAAGACCGTTCGTTTAAATATTAATTTTGATGAAGTCATATAACTATTTAACTAATCCATTGGTAAAAAAAGACATTAGATTTAAATTGGTATTCCGTTTTATTTTTTTTTTATTTTTAATTCATTTTTATTTCTGTTTATTCAAACTTCAAGGAAATTGTTTAACGTAAATTTCTATATATTAGTTTTAAAATTTAGTACAATAAAAAAATAATGACTTGATGTATGTTTAGAAGAAAAATGATGTTTTAAGCTAATTTGTGGAGGATGAAAATAAGGTGAGGTAAGTGGTGTGGGTGTGTGCGGAATTAGGGGTCATCTGGAGAAGAAAGGGAAAAGATGATCTAGGTCGGGAGGGCGGCTAAACTGGCCTGTAGACCAGTAGTGGGGGGTATGGATAGTGATGGTGTGATGTTAATGTTAGTTTCTGTTGATTAATGTTGTTCCCCAGTAGAGTTATTGTTGATGTTCCTGTGCCGGATGTCGGGATGGGACTCACCCCAAGGGAGTCGGCAGAGCTGGTCGGCGCTATCAAGGCATCATTCGGGCTGCATAAAGGGACACATAACATCCTAAAATAGATTTTTGCAGGCTCTGAAGACTAGCAATTGTATATTTTGCTTGTTTCACTTGAATCCTGTTTTGTTTTTCGTTAACAATTCCTTTGTGTATACACATAAATATATTTATTGTCTAAAAATTAATTAGAAGTCGTATTTTACAAAATTAATTATGACTTAATTAGCAAAATAACCAAAAATCGTCATTTTTTAGGCAAAAATCGTCAAATCGTCATTTATCAATTTTTTACCAAAAAATCGTCAAAATGACGATAAATCGTCAAATCTGGCAGCTATGATTAATCCAGACCATTGTGGGATAATAAGGTGTAACGCCAAAAACAGCTCTGTATTGCGATGCGAAAGCAAATGCGATGCGAAAGTTAAATGCGTTAAGAGTACAATTTGGTACTCTGTATCACAAACGCAAACGCTTTCGCAAAATAAACTGAAAATATGGCAACGCTTCGCAAAATAAACCAAAAATATGGCAACGATGGCTGCACAATGTAAACAATAACGAAGAATGAGAAAAAGAAATGTCAAAAAATTTTAAATAAAAACATTTAAAAAAATTTTTGTTCGGCACGTGCGTTTTTAAAACAACTAATGTATTGCAAAAACCAAAATTTGAACATTTTTATTTTAATTGTTCGTTTATAGCAACAAATTATGTAAAAGCTATACGGTTTCTTGTGCAACTCTCTTGCTATTGGTCCTCAAAACAATATTCCATTTAACTATACAAAGTGTTTTTACGATTTATAAAAAATACAGTGAAAAATAAGCATTGCCTACTACTTTGGGTGACAAATAAAGGCAAAATTTTCAAATAGACAAATAAAGAATTTGGAACAAGTGTCGTTTAGAAGCACCTCTCGGATGGGTCTGAAATTTTTACCATAGATAGCCCTTGGTACCCTGATTATAACGATATGTAATTTTTCAGAGCTTAGTCTATACTTCCCGAGATATGGGTCTAAATTTTTTTACTTGTATCACCATTATTACTAAAACCTATGAAATATGAGACTCGACGAAGAGTACTTTCCAATGCCGCAAATAATTAAAAATTGTAATTTGATTTTTTTAATAATAATTTATTAACCCGGATATGCCGACGGGCAAACTAATGGAGCAATTTTCGTGATTTTCCAAAAGAGCGTTATTATGACTGATAATATTACAAAACTGAACAGAAAATAGAAAAAAATATTTTCTAACTTGTATTTTAAGGCCGTACTATATGTAGTACACTCGGCATATGTGAAAAAAAAACAAATATGGTTTTATTATGTTTGGAGGCCTAGTCGTTGGAGAATTGAGTAATAACTTACACCAAATCACCATCAAAACTTTTTTAAAACACTTCGAGGGCTTTGTGTACAATTTCCTACTCACATGCTGCAATAATAGCATCGGTGTCTTCCAGATCTTGCGTTGCTCTGATACATTTACCTGTTACGCAAGTGCAATATCATCATCGCTATCTGAAACAGTGAAATAACAATTTCGAAAATAACTCAGCTTCAACATTTAATAATGGAGGCGATAAATTTTTAAAATTCGCTTTATCTTCTCCAGGATCTTCACCTATAATGTAATTAGGAGGGCTTCTATAAAAGTTTCTGGCCTAATAATGAAAACTCGAATATTTATCATCAAAAATAGTTTTGTTTTACCACTCCAGATGAGTCGAAAAATTGTTTTTGAACTCTTCAACAGCACCATCTGGCGACGAAAATCGTTGACGTGTTGACATTCTCATGGTGCAATTCCACATTTCTTGTTTGTTTTTTTCCACACAAGTGCCGAACGTACTACATGTAGTACGCTAGGAAATATACACTTTTGCTACGTATTGATTTTTACAACTGTATTAGAAAAGTATAGAAAACCAAAACAAAAAATAAAATATGCATATAAAACTTTTTCACACAGATTGCGTGGCATCTTCACACTTTTCAAAATTTCACAAAAAAAAAATTCAGTAAAGCATCAGTATCTGGAGTAGATTTCAAACGGAGGGCTGCGATTCGTGATCGGTCCGACCACTTCCTCCATGTCAATTGTACCCAGCAAAAATCCCATAACAAAATAATAACTCCTCGTAATTTTATTCACTTTTTTGTTGGAAACGCAATAGTTTATAATGGGTAAAATAAGTACTTCTTGTTGAGGAGAATTTATTTTAAATTTCACAACACTCCACATTTTGTAAACCTTATTTTTTACTAACAAGAAGATTGTTCGCCCACAACTCTCGGTTTTGTGAAGGGTTATTTATTTATTTATTGACATTGTATTCACACACCACAAGATGTAATAATCTAATATTAAGGCATTTGATAATATAATGGCAATTTTACATATTTGGCGTAAGCAAAAGAAGTAAAATAGAAACATTAACAAGTTAATTTGGTTTCGGTGTTAGTTGAGCAGCTCGTATCGTGGAATGGCTTCGCTCTCCTAGAACTTTTCGTTTTTCAAATACAAATGTGTTTTTATACATTAACGGATATTTGGTCGTTGAAATGTATTTCTTCATGATTAACGGTATTTTGCGCTGCCTTTGAAGTTATGAATTTATTTTTTGAAATTTTGCCTGTGAGGGCGAAGATCATTTTCAATGATTTTTATTAATTCTCTCGTTTAGAGTTTCAGCAAGTTTTGAAACGTTACTCCATATAGTAATTTTGAGTATGCTGAACAGCTTTGGTACCTCTTGATTCCATAGACGTATCTTATTATTGCATTATATGCTACTTGTAATCTTGTTTCACTTCTGCTATCACAGCTTGCAAATAGTTCGCATCCACATAGTAAAGTAGACATCAAATACGTTTTTGCGAGTAGTATTCGAAGTGCGTAGCATACCAAAAGTTTTACCGGTTGTACTGTTAGCATGATCACTCCATGTAAGGCGACCGTTGAAAATGATGCCAAGATTTTTTGCTTTATCAACTATCTCTATGTGTTGATTGCCAATTACAAGCGGTCACCAGCTTTAAAGGTTTATGGATTTTCTGGTGATAATAATACACGTTGATTTGTTTGGGGTTAGGTGTAGTTTGTTAGCCAACGTCCATCTGTATATTCTCTACAAGTCGTTATTCAGCATGCAAATACCATCAGATAATGATTGGATAGTACAATCGTGGTAAATCTGAACATCGCCAGCGTACATATGGATGCTAGAATGTTGTAGTTGTAGCGGGATGTGTATTCTCATGTGGTTCCCAAATTTTCCCTGGGTTAAAAAGAAGTTATCCTCCCGCAAACGAAAATATTTGACAATTGACAATGGCAATTTCACTCTACAAAATGCTTTATGCTTGGTTTACATTTACGAAATCCACTCGTTTTCAACTGTCAAATCCATAGGTTAAACGTCAAATGAAATCCAGATGAGATTTCATTTGACGTTTGATCTATGGAATTGACAGTTGAAATCGAGTGGATTTCGTAAATGTTAGCTTAGCATTACACTTCCCAGAAAAACATTTTCTCGAAATAGGAAGCAGTAAATGATTGACAATTTTAATAGCTTTCTTATGATACACATATACGGTTAATCGGTTCATAAAACCCGGATAAAAATTAGGTTTTTTTAACCGGTTCCATAAATGGGATATCCGGATCTTTATTCCAAAAAATAATGAAATTAACGTGCTCAGCAAAACGAGATACAACTGTTTTAATGACTCCGAGAATTCTAGGTCATCAATAGGTTAAAAATAATACATATATTGAAATAAATAGATATAGGGCTGTCTGAACAAGATTCGGGTAAAAGTGAAAAACTACCGCTTAAACAAGATTATATCGACTTTATGTCTTTGGGAACCGTACCTGAAATCTTTCGAGCGACATTTTTGTAGAACATTCCGAAGCTGAAAAATGTCATCTTGTGCCACTTTTATTGCGGTTCTTGAAAAAAGGATGAAAAGGACATTGAAGGAAGCGAGTTAGAAGGTCGAAATGTTCTACGAAAAAAATCCTTATTTGATTTGACTGAATTCACATCATCTTAAATATACCAGATGGCTTTTAGGGTCTCCAGCAAAAAATTCATCACGCCATATCGCGAAAGTTCGACTCACGGCGAATCTGTCCTTCGGGGTTCTGTATATACTCACAAAGGGCTTTCATCTCCAATAGGAATTTTCCACCCCCAGACTTTGAGCTCAATTTTGTTGAAAACACACGCTGTACTACCAACAATCTTTACAAAATTTTAAAATACAAATGTGAACAATAATACAGTACCAAACATTCAATTTGATGACACTATCCCAACTAACAAAATATCTTTATGCAATGAACTTATGTAAATAAATTAATAAATAAATAACAACAATCAAAATTAAGCTTTCCAAACAAAAATGACGCGATAGTTTGTCCTACAGCTGAAGTTAATAAACGTAGAAGTAATTCAACTAGTAAACATTATACTTATAATTTTGTTTTTAATTTTCTATATCTCGTTTTTCTGCATTTACAGCAAAACCAGCAAACCAAAATCTAAAGATTTTTGAACTACTATCAGAGGTCTACATAGTATTGAAGAGGAACATACACCCAAGCCATGAAAAGATGACATATAATTAATGTTATAATATACCTACTTGGTGGGGCAGGAAACGTTTGCTAAATTACGAAAGTTGTATGCGAGCTATATACCCTAAGTTCAGTAGACTTCTATTTGAATAAAATTATATTTATATTCTCCTCTCTTTTTATGGATGCTGTGGGTTCGAAATTCGCCAATAAATGGCCTGTTCCCGTACTTTATAAAGTGGTAAAAGTCGTAAAAGTTGTAAAAGTCGTAAAAGATTTTCATATAAATTTTGTGTACGGGAACGCAAAATGTGTAAAAGTGGTAAAAATTGTAAAAACTTTTTAGTTCTGGAACAGAGCTAAAAATGACTTTTATAAACTCTTAAGCAAGACCATTCGACTCGTAAAAAATTATTATCATAAAAATATTGCAATGCAATAAGAAGGCAAAAGTTAAGGCGGACGACGAATAATTAGTATTTATTATTAGTATTTTAAAACATGACCCTATCATATTGATATGCCTTATTAAATTAATGATATAGTTTCTAAAAATTAATAATTATGTATGCATATTTTTGTTCTTTTTGTATTGAAATAAATAAATTTTTTTGTTTTAAATTCTGACAATATTAGGGGTGTTATGGGTGCCCTTCGGGACCGTTCCTTCTTATGTGCTTTAGATACGCTTTCTTTCAGCGATTTCGATGCGCCTCCTTTCTGCGGTTTCGACACGTTTTCTTTCAGTGCTTTCAAGGATAACTAAAGGATGCGCATTTTAGTGGGACATTTCTTTATATTTTCCGCGCGGAATTCGTAGCTCTAGCTAGCGCTGCCAAGTCAAACTCTCATACAATAGTGAGGAATTTTCTTCAGGTTTTCTGCTGGGTTTAGGAAGAAAAGTTAAATCTTTGTGATCAGGACCACATAAACTATCTGACATGCAAAATTCAAATTCAAAATTCAGTTCAAAGTGAGTGTTCGGACTGAATCGATTTCATAACATACCATCACATGTACACATAGAGAAGAGGTATTGTTGGAATACTCATATTCTAAGAACAAAATTGTGTATTTTAAAAATCTGAAAATATATATTGTTGTTTCAATCATATATTTTTTATTAGGAAACATGATGCCACAAAATATATTGTTGCGCCAACAATACATATTTTAAGAATTTTAAAATACACTATTTTGTTCTTAGAATATGATTGTTCCAACAATATTTTTCTCTGCGTGTATGGAAAACTTATATACATTTTGGAGCACGGGTTATAGATCCTACACTATAATGTGGATGTTAAAAATATGCAACACAATTGTTAAAATAGTAGCCTTTGCATAAAAGAATGACTCAATAATAAGTTTCTGTTGCATTATTGAATTGTACGAAGTAGGCCTTGGCTAATACATGTTTGTTTTGGTTTCTGTTCGTCATGTAAACACTGTTTTGATTTTAGAGTCTTTAAAATTGTCTTGCTGTTAACATCTAATAAATATTCAATCGGAACTTTGTCTGTGTGTTTTATTCCTATCCGTCGTTCCTGGATTTCTAAAAGGTTATGGGCCCCTTCCACGCCCCAGACAGACCATAAGATAAGGAATTCTGTGGGAATCTATAATAAATTAGAGAGGAAAGGAAAAAAAATTGTGTAAATTGTCATGGAAAAAAATAATTTTGACAATGAATTTGCAAATCGAGAAATTGGACGACGGAAATTACGCCACATGGAGCGTTCTAATTCATTGGGATTTATGGGGAATAACATGCGGCAGAGAAGTAAAGCCTGAAGGCAATGTAGCAACAGTTTTTGAAACAAAGGATGAAAAGGCTCTGGCATTGATATTGCTCTACGTGAAGGCAAATCAGATTAATCATGTGAAAGCGTGTACATCGGCGGCTCAAGCATGGGTAAAACTAAAAGAAATGCATCAGCCGAGAGGACCGGCACGCAAGATAATGCTGTTCAAGAAATTGTTGCAAATAAAATTGCGAGATGGAGGTAAGATAGTGGATCATCTTAATGAATTCAGCAATATTTTGGAAAGTCTGAATGAAGTGGACGTGCAATTGGGTGAAGAAATTTTGGTGATAATTTTATTATCAAGCTTGCCGAAGAGTTACGAAAACTTTGTGGTTGCGATAGAGACTCGCGATGACCTACCTTCTTTCAGCACATTGAAGGTGAAATTATTGGAAGAAGGAGCAAGATTATATGAATCCGGGATTGAGGCAAATGTTAGCTAGCTGGAGAAACGCTCATGCAAACAAAGGGAAAGCCGTATAAAAAACCAAAAGAACGACGCCCAGATAAAAGCAAATGGAAAAATCAAAACGGTAAGAAATGTTATAACTGTGGTCAACCAGGACATTTTGCAGCTAAATGCCCGCAACAAAAGAGAGTTGAGAGTAGTTCCAGTCTTATGACACAGTTACTGGGAGCTAATAACACAGAAGATTTAAATGAATGGAATTGGTGCATTGATAGTGGAGCGACTAGTCATTTTTGTTGTGTGCGTGAATTATTCAAAACATATCGGGAATGTCAAGAGGTAGTTTTATTGCCAAACAATACAAATATTAAAGCTATCGGTCGCGGAGATGTTTATCTTGAAGAACTAAATTTGACTTTGAAAAACGTGTTCCATGTAACGTCCATTCCGCATAATTTAATTTCGGTATCAAAAGCTACAGACAATGGGGCAAGAGTGATTTTTAAAAGCAATACGGTAAAAATATGGGATGATCGAAATAAGTGTGTAATAACAGCTTATGAAAAGAACGGTTTGTACATATATGAAGGTGTTAAAAAAACCCCATAATAAGTGTTACAACGTGTCGCGATTTAATGAAGAGGCCTTAAAATGGCACAATAGATTCGGACATGTGAATTTCAATTGCTTGAAAGAAATGATAAAGGAAAAGACAGTGCGCGGTATAAACATCAAAGGAATGAGTGACTCGATAGAGTGTGTTACGTGCGCGAAGGGAAAAATCTAAGTGAAAACGTTCCCTCAAATGTCTGAAAATCGTGCTAAAGAACCGCTAGAAATAATTCACAGTGATCTTTGTGGTTCCATGAATGTATGCTCAAAAGTGTTCGGTGCATTCAAGAATTTCAAGGCGGAAATTGAAAAGCAAACCGGTAAACGTATTAATTGCTTGAGAACAGACAATGGTCGTGAGTACGTCAGTAAAGAGTTTGATAAATTTTTACAAGAAAATGGTATTAAGAGGCAGTTGACGGTTCCTTATACGCCACAACAAAACGGTGTCGCCGAAAGAGCTAATCGGACTTTGGTCGAAATGGCAAGGACAATGGTAATACATGCAGGTATATCAGAATCGTTTTGGGCAGAAGCGGTAAGAACAGCTGCATATATAAGAAATCGGACAGCAACTAAAATTTTGAAAAATAAAACGCCATATGAGATGCTGAAAGGGTATAAGCCAGCTGTAGGGCATTTAAAATTTTTCGGATCAAAGGCGGTAGTACTCAATAAGAACAAATCAGCAGGTAAATTTGCACCAAAAGGAATCGAATGTATAATGATTGGTTACAGCGATGAAAGTAAAGCCTATAGATTATACAATCCAAAAAATAACAAGGTTATCGTCGGAAGAGACGTTGTATTTTTTGAGAATTCAATGGATGAAAGTAAATACTGCAGTAATGAAACTTTTGGTTATGGAGGTGCAAATTTAGGGGAGCCAAGTGATTGTCAAGAAGGAGAAAATGAAGTTTCATTTCAAAATTTTGATAGAATTCAAATTGACCCAAGAAATATTTCTCAACAAGAAGATGAAAATGTATTAAACGAAGAAATGCAATTAGGTGGTGCAGAAGTTCGTCAGCCGCAAAATGAACCTATTGAGAATAATCAAGCGGAGATTATAAGAGAAGCTGAACCAATGAGGAGAGGTCCAGGAAGACCACGAATAGTGCGTGATGGTAGACCAGGAAGGCCAAGAAAGGCATATAATGAATTGAATGCAGTGGGTAAGTGTGATATTGAAACCCCAGAAAATGCGGAGCAGGCATTGAATGGTCCCTACGCCGATGAATGGATAGAATCCATGAAGGCAGAATATGATTCTTTGATTAAAAATAATACTTGGGACTTGGTGGATTTGCCCAAAGGTTAGAAGGCTATAGGTTGCAAGTGGGTCTATTCTGTCAAAAGGAACAAGGATGGTGATGTTGAAAAATTGAAATCTAGATTGTTGGCAAAAGGCTGCAGCCAGAAATGTGGACTAAATTATAAGGAAACATTCTCACCAGTGGTTCGATATGCTAATATCAGATTGGTAGTTGGTTTAGCTGTTGAGCACGGAATGTATTTGCACCAGTTAGATGTGAAGTCTGCATATCTCAATGGAGAGTTACATGATGCAGTATTTTTGAAACAACCACCCTGTTTCGAGAATGAAAAGTACCCCAACAAAGTTCTAAAGCTAAGGAAGTCGTTATATGGGTTGAAGCAGAGTGGCCGTGAATGGAATGCCAAATTTGATAATGTTTTGAAAAAGTATGGATTTATACCCTGCGTAACTGAACCATGTATCTACACAAAGCAACAAAACGGTGTTTAAATTATAATTGTCGTCTACGTTGATGATTTAATTGTTGGAATTACATCGTTGACGGAATTGAACAAGACAAAGAAAATGCTAGCTAATGAATTCGAAATTGTTGATGGAGGTGAACTTTCATATTTCCTAGGCATGGAGTTTAACCGAGAGGGTGATCATGGTCTAATAACAATATACCAGAAACAGTATATATTGGATATACTTGAACAATATGGTTTGTTGGACTGCAAAGAGGCGAAATTGCGAAAATGAATCATGTAAACGAGTTGAAAAAACAGATTATCAGTCAGCAATTGGAACCCTTATGTATTTGGCATTATCTACTCGTCCGGATATACTGCTGTCAGCTGTGAAGTTGTCTCAAATGAACTGCGACCCACATTCGGAGCATGAAACTGCTTATAAACATATACTCAGGTATTTAAAAAAGACAATAAATTACAAACTTTGCTACGAGAGAACAGGAAAACCTATTGAATGTTACGTAGATGCTGATTGGGCAGGTGATGCGGTCGATCGAAAATCTTTTTCAGGCTATGTTGTTGTTATAGCAGGTTGTGTATTCGCTTGGAGCGCGAAAAAGCAAAACGTGGTATCATTGAGCACAACAAAAGCCGAATATATTGCAATATCTGGAGCTACAACCGATGCTGTGTATATTCAGAAGATGCTATCTGAATTACAATTTTCAAAAGAAGGTCCTATAGTAATGTACAACGACAATCAAAGCGCATAACGTCTTGTAAAAAATCGTACATATCATGCTAAGAGCAAGCACATTGCAATCAAATATCATCAAGTCCGGGACATGGTATCTAAAGGAGAAGTCGAAGTCAAGTATATGCCAACCAATGAAATGATGGCAGATATTCTTACTATAAATTTATGTAAAGTAAAACATTTTAAATTTGTAAATTCTATGGGATTGTTTGAAATTGTTTAATGTTTGTATTTGTTAATTTTTTGTGAAAGTAGAATTGTGTTGAGAAGGAGTGTTAAAAATATGCAACACAATTGTTAAAATAGTAGCCTTTGCATAAAAGAATGACGCAACAATAAGTTTCTGTTGCATTATTGAATTGTACGAAGTAGGCCTTGGCTAATACATTTTTGTTTTGGTTTCTGTTCGTCATGTAAACATTGTTTTGATTTTATGCTTAGTTTACATTCGGCGTCGTTTCGTGATTTCGAAGGCGTTTCGTGATTTCGCGCGGAATCATGCAAAATTTATCATGATTTAGCATACAAAAATGAAATCATCTCATTTCGTGATTTCAGCGAAATCAACATCGAAATCACAGTACACATGATATACAACCCTGTTTTTGCCTTAAAAAGTACCAAAAGTTGCAACACTTTTCACGTATTACAATTGCTGCAACAAAAATTTTTAGTATAAAAATTTGTAAACAATGTGAAAAAATATTAAATTACTTTGCTATAATTTTATTTTTCATTGCATTCAGGTACTTTTTTATTGGTAATGTTAGAAAAAAGAGCGAATTGTCAAAAATTGCTTCCCCATACAAATTTCTTAAAAAATACGGGAACGGAAAAATGACGGAAATTGCAAAAACTCCAGCATAAATGTCAAAATCAACGTATCAGCTATCATATTAGATGCCAATGATCATGTTTGCTGCTAGTTTTTACTAGGCCAAAATTGTATGGCAGAAAACAGGAGAAGAGAGTGTTATTCGGCGCTATTTTTGTTTAAAGAGAAGTGCAAGTCTTGCTAAATTTCGGAGTACGGGAACGCATTTTTAGCACTAAACGGGAACACTACTGCAAGTACTAATATTGTGCAGTTTCTAAGCACAACTTTTATCTATCAAAATTTATTTTTATGATGTCTCAACGATAAAATCATTTTTTTTATTTTTTCATTTGTTAGTACTATACACAATTACTACGATATATAGATAAATTTACGATAATTTTCCAAATAAAGTTTTAAAGTTCTATATTGTCGTACATTTTTTATGATTAATTCAATTTCCAACAACTTCTTTTGAAAATTCATGTTCGATCAGCTGCGCATATGCATCTACCTTGATTATTGTGACATGTTTGAAATCAACAAAAAATAAGTGTAAACACCGGGGTGTATCAGGATTTCGTGAAATCCAGTGGATTTTGGAGCGCAAGTATAAACTTGGCATTAGAGTCTTTAAAATTGTCTTGCTTGAAGTTTGTCTGTGCGTTTTATTCCTATCCGTCGTTCCTGGATTTCTAATAGTGGAAAGTGTATTACAAAATTGTTTTGACTAAAATTCATGTATCACTGCGAAATATTCCTCCTAGACCCCCGTATGGTATACCAACATATCGCCAAAATGAAACGTCCATCCATTAATATTTTACAGCCTTATTCTCAATATTCGTCAATGAAAAATTTCACTAGTGAAAAATTTTTCGCTTTCACTTACTCGCCTTATTCTAATGGAAGAAGGAAAAGCAAAAAATGCGAGATTTTTTTCGAATTTTCGTAAATAGAAATTAAATGGTGCCATATTGCAATTTAGGTAATTTAGTTATATTGTGTGGCAACATATACGACATGTGAAACAGCTGTTTACGTTCAGCAAGTGTTTATTTTGGTGCCAAAATAAAAAATTTAATATCGATCGATGGTACCCATGTCCGCATTATTGCCCCATCTATGAATAGTCACGTATACTACAATAGAAAAGGATATTACAGCTTGGACGTAATGTTGGTAAGACTAAGACTAAAAGCCCCCAAAATTATCGTAATGGAATATTGATTACCCTTTATAGGTCTGCGATCACGATTTAAAAATTCTATACACATAGCCCAGAAAGTCTGCGTTCACCTTACTACTTTTCAAAAATGATGCTAAAACTTTAATAAATAGGTAAATGAGATCAGTTTTTCTTTCATAAATATGTTATTGGCACTCTTTAGTACCAGAATAAAAAGAAAAATTCCAGAAAATATATTATTATTGCGAAGATAACGGTAGAAAAGTGTTACAACTGCTAAATTAAAGCCCCAAAAAGTCTGCGTTCACTTTGTATGTTGCAATAATACCGTTAGTTTTTTTTGAATTTTTTTGAAGTTTTCTCCCATTTTTAATCAATATTGTCACAACTGGTCATTCTATGAGGTCGCTTGCATACTTAACTTAAAAAAGCAAGTTATTTCAAGAATGGAAAACAAGGGCAAAGAAATTGGCATCGATAAAAGGAAAATTCTAGATAAATTATGGAAAAAGCTATCGAAATATTGGCGAAACTGTAGGTAGAACATATTAGTCCATATATAGAGTTATAATTAACTATAAACAAACCAGAATTTTTAAGTCAAAACCCAGATCTGGGCATTATATAGGAGCCAAAACCTTACAGTCTCAGCAGTATGCTTTGAAACGTTATGTTGTTGCAACCAAAATTTCGTAGTTCTTCTGCTTTTTGGTTCAAATTGCCCTTCATGATGTTTAGGTAACCATACTTGTCCATTGTTGATTCAATAAATACAAGCTGGCCCACTCCAGAAGCTGCTACACACCCCAAACCAAAACAGCACCCTCGCCAGTTTTTACAGTGTAAAACAAGATTTTGTTTTTTCAAGCGCTGTTCGAGCTTTCTCCAAACAGGTTGATGTCCTTTCATTGCAAACATATAGAACATGCTTTCGGCCGAAAATATGACTTGATTCCGGAATACTTGGAGGCTTGTTTATGTATTCATTAGCAAATTCAATATGCTTCTGCCTGTTCACTAGTGATATGTACGGCTTTCGCCGTGCGACTATACCATGATATCCAGCTTTATGCAGTATTTTTCTGGCGGTTTGTGCACAAATACTTTTTTTGGATGCCATTTTCACATTTTCAACAATTTTTGAAGTAATTATCGGACTGTTTGTTTTAACTATATTAGTTATGTTACGCTCCTCCCGTTCTGATAATATTTTTGACCGTACAAAACTGAGCTTTGACCGTCCAGATCTGGGCATTGACTTCAAAATTCCGATTTTTTATAGTTAATTGTCACTCTATGTATAGACTAATATATTCTACCTTCAGTTTCGCCAATATTTCGATAGCTTTTTCCATTATTTACCTAGAATTTTCCTTTTATCGATGCCAATATCTTTGTCCTTGTTTTCTATTCTTGCAATATTTTACTTTTTTAATTTAAGTGTGTAAACGACCTCACAGAATGACCAGTTGTGACAATATTGATTAAAAATGGGAGAAAACTGCAAAAAAATTCAAAAAAATTAACGGTATTATTGCAACATACAAAGTGAACGCAGACTTTTTGGGGCTCTAATTTAGCAGTTGTAACACTTTTTTACCGTTATCTTCGTAATAATAATATATTTTCTGGAATTTTTCTTTTTATTATGGTAGTAAAGAGTGCCAATAACATATTTATGAAAGAAAAACTGATCTCATTTACCTATATATTAAAGTTTTAGCATCGTTTTTGAAAAGTAGTAAGGTGAACGCAAACTTTCTGGGCTATGTGTATGTCGATGCCTCCCATCCTGGTGCATGTCACGATTCTTTTATATGGAGATCTAGTGAATTACGTGCTCATTTAGAGGAAGAATATTTGAGAGGTGAAAGGAATTTTTGGCTTCTTGGTAAATATACATATATATCAACTTAACAATAACTGAATATAGAACTAAATCTATATAATTACAGGAGATGCTGGATATCCTCTGGAGCCCTGGCTGATGACACCTCACAGATGTCCAGAAGAAGGATCTGTAAATATGAAATTCAATGAAATACATTCCAAGTGCAGAAATGTTATCGAACGTACTAATGGTGTTTTAAAAAACCGATGGAGGTGTCTTCTAGAAGCAAGAGAATTGCATTACAACCCAAAAAAGGCTGCTAAAATTACAAATGTTTGTTGTGCTTTGCACAACATTTGCTTGCATTTCAAATGTAACACAGCAGTGGAAAATTTAGTTATTTCAAATAACACAAATAATCAAGAGGACAATTTCCAGACGATAGTCACATCCCAATAATTATCTGTTGCCCAAAATATTAGGAATAATATAGGAAATAACCTATAAGAACATTGTCTTGATTTAATTTTTAATTTACATTTTATTTCATTTTTCACTTCACATATTACATCCAATATAAATAAGCCAATATGGCAAATACTTATAACATACTTTAATATCACTAAATTTATTAAAAAACATAAAAAATTCACAGTCCATTATTTCATTACACTTTGCTTCATAAAAATTTTTCTATTTTCCATATTTTAACTCCCCCAATTCCAAAAGTCGTCGATTCTTCTCTATTTTATCTTCTACTTCCCTTATCCGAAGTTGCTCCATCGCGATATTATGACGCTTCTGCTCCTTTAACTCGTCCTTCTTTAAACTGTTGTTGATCTTCCATAATTTTCAACATATTTTTTTGAAGAGAGAGACCCTCGCTCAATATGTCTGTGTGTGATGTTAATGATGCCGGGCTTTTGGTTGATGGTTTCATTTTCTTTGGCGTAGGTTCTTGAACAACTTCTTCCTGGTCAATCTCATCAAAGTAGTTCTCAATGTTTATATCCGCCAACTCAGGAGGTTCCCAATCCGAAACTGTTGGCCACACCTTCAACAGACTCCTTCATGGCTATTAAGTTATAAATCTCCTCTTCACTTGCGGAAAATCTATATTCTTGACGGGGCCCACCTCCCGTTCCATTCGCCATCGTGCTGCTTTTTGTCGCACATATCTTTTTTGATCGTTCCACACCTTTTTCCACTCAGCAATATTTTTAGTCGGTGGACCTGCTGAATTTAATTCCAGCTCCAAATTGCGCCAAACACGGTTTAAATCATCTTTACTGCCGTTGTACATACCACGGGCAATACCTGGGTGAGCCTGCATCGTTGACAACAGGATTTCCAGTTGTTTTTTATTTGTTATTTTTTTTTTTTTTTGACCTGAAAATGCAAACAAACATTAATAATTTAATATGCAAACAAACATTAATAGTCGTATTTTTTATATAAATATTTTTCTTACATACATTTTTTGATCAACTCCCTTTCAAATTACTGGCGAAAATTTTCTCACAAATTGTTTCACAATCTCCCTCTTCCTCTTCATTCAGAATATTCACTGTTGTCGAATTTTTCCACATTCGAACATCAATCAGAATAACGTGAAAGAGGGAATGCGAAAAAATTCACTGTGAAATGTTGTCCGGAATAAGTCGAAAGGGGAAAGCGAAAAATTTTACAGCGAATTTACGTTCAGAATAAGGGTGTTAATCTAAATTAAAGATCTATCGTCACGAAATTTTGTAATGAAATCTCAAGTGTGTTACTATTGCACATCACTTAGGACGACTTTTGGTTAGAAAACTTGAGTATTATTCATTTGGCATCGATTTTAAGATATAAGTTGCATATTAGAAGTAACAGTGTGCCAATGTTCTTGCTATAGTTGTTAATGGCTTTTATTAAAGGAAGAAAACACTGTCGGCCTAATTTTTTGATCTTTACTGAAGTTAGGTGGTTGAAAACGTTACATAATATTTTAGCCACATGACTGAGAAATCCTGATAGATGAAGTCAACTATATAAGAGGGATTTGATCAAATTGTAGTCCTTACTTAAAAATATAAATTATTTAAAATGTATTTATATACTTTTTACTTGTTTTGACTCATTTGTTTCTTATAGATGTATTGCTGGTCTTCTCATATTATCTTCTATGAGAGGGCCTAATGGACTGCCAAAAAAGACCTTGTGATCTTCTATGAGAAATTCTACTGATCATCAACATGAAAACCAATATGTTTTCTACATATTCCTAAGATCTTCTGTGAGAAAACATACAGGACTTCAATGAACAAATCAGAACAATTTTTATGAAAAATCACACTTGTATGTCAATAGCTGACTGGTGTTCACGATAAATCTGGAATATTTTGATAAACAATTTCTATTCCACTCTTTCCACAATTCCACAAAAGTTTAAAATGTGTGGGCTTATGTTAAGTACTACAAACTTTTGGATTGGATCCAGTTTCAGACTTGGTCTTGAATTGCTTACCCCATGTAAATTTACAAGTTTTATCATTAACATTAAACAACCCCAAGAAGATTTTTTTCTCATATGAGGCGCTCAGCGACAAAACGGCCTAACCCATATGCCCAAAAAATCATATTCAGGTATGTGATGAATTTCGAATCGATTTGCAATGAAAACGACTTGCCCAAAACGAGTGAATTGTTTTTAGATGTGATGGGATCCGTATCGAATTTCAATTCCACGTTGTTTCAATTTCATTAAATTCCCACAAACAAAAAACGGACTGGTGATCCCTAATCTGCAGTTGAAAGAAGAAAAAGAGAAATAAAAACACTTTTTTAGTCTTGGCAAAGGCAAAAGCCGAAAAAATGTAATAACAAATAAAATAAATTTGTGTTCTTGTTTAAATTGGCCTATATGGATGTTTAGTGTGGAAATTCTTGTCCAATTACATGAGGAGAACTTTACAAACAGTGCAAACAACATATTAAGCGGATGTCTTCACTAATCTAGAGGAAAGAAACATGTTCAAATTAGATTTTTTGATCCGTGTTTTTTTATCGAAATATCAAATATTTTCTTAACAAAATATACTTAATATAAGGCAAATAAATGTAAATTAATCTAATCTAATCTATATCCGTGTTTAAATTTCAAGCTTTTTTTCCTAAAAAAATACATCGTTTATAAATCGACCACCAAAATATGACCGTTTTCAAAACGAGAAAAATAAATGATTGTCAAATTGCATCACACGTCTTTTTGATAATTTTTTCCATAGAACAAAATGGAATATGAAACCCATATCGAAAACAATTCGATGTCGGAAAATGTACATGCATCACACCTACAGTCGTTTTTGACTCGTTTTGGTCTCGAAATCGATTTCCATCACATACGTGGTGCCTAATTACATGCTTCAATTCTATCGATTATTTGCTCGTGAAAAAGATTTTGACACGTTAAAGTAACAATTTGTACAAATTTTGAGTAAACGAACACACATTATGAAGGTAGATGTAAAAAATGGTGTTTGTTTGAAAGCAAGAACTAAAAAAAAAACACAAAATTATGAATGAAAAATGTAAATATTTGTGGAATTTGTTGAACAATACATTAAATAATAATTTCGGAATGAAATTGTGCTAAGAAAAAAAGAAAATTATTAATTCTTGTAAAATCTTTTTGACATTGTTGTAACAGATTGCTAATACATCTACCTTAATAATCCTCCCTCAAAATAAATGAGAGAGAGTTTGGTGGGTGTTTTGCATTAGCCTCTCTGAGAGAATATTTCCTTTGGTAAGCAACAGGGGATGAAATGTTTAAAATGTACTTCACTTATAAAATAATAGGTGTGTACGAACTTTCCCAAAAATAATTACTCAGTCAGTTCCTGCCATGGCCCAATAAGGTCCTCCAAAAACATCAGATGATTTCGATTTTAGCTGTCAAAATACATATTTGACATTTGAATTCGCTTTGAGGTATAGAAATGTCAAACTGTACAGAAACAGGTAGATGTATCTCTAGAAACGAAAATAAATAAACTTATAGCCTGTTCCCGTACTTTATAAAGTGGTAAAAGTCGTAAAAGTTGTAAAAATCGTAAACGATTTTCATATAAATTTTGTGTACGGGAACGCAAAATGCGTAAAAGTGGTAAAAGTTGTAAAAACTTTTTAGTTCTGGAACAGAGCTTTAATGTTGTAGACGTAAAATGTCAACATTTGTCGTGTTTTGTATGAGAATTTAATTTACAATAACTTATTTTAGCAGTTCAATTTCGATCAGCTGGTATATTCGGTTTCGTCAAACCAAAATATGTAACCCTTTTTCAACTTTTTCTCGGAAAATGTTTTGTATGTATCTACCTGAATTGGCAGAAAAGAAATTCGCCTCAAAAATTTTTTCGCTTCCGTTTATGAATTTTGACGTTTAAAATCTTTGTTTTTCTTTGAATTCGCTTGCTGGAGGATCCATTATGGCCATGGTTCCCAGGGGTGCCAACTTGTTGGCATCCCTGATGGTTCCTGCAACCTCTCTCAGTGAATTTTACTCTCTTATGCTTGGTTTACATTTACGAAATCCACTCGATTTCAACTGTCAAATCCATAGGTTAAACGTCAAATGAAATCCAGATGAGATTTCATTTGACGTTTGAGCTATGGAATTGACAGTTGAAATCGAGTGGATTTCGTAAATGTAAACTTAGCATTAAGCAAGAAAAATTGCAGATAGTTATCGAACAGCATTTGCAAGAAAGTCAGCTGTTTCCAAAAATGTATGAAATTTGTTTTTGTTTCTTTTGATATTTTAAACCAAACGGAACAAAAACATAAATTTTAAAATTGCAGTTAACTTTAATGCTTTAATCCTATACACAACGCTTTAGAATCTAAAAAATGTGCAATTGTGAACTTTTCTTGGTCAAAAATCATGGTAGAACAAATACAAGGTAATGCCATGTTCAGACTAGCGGTAATTCGCTCTCTATTCGTTGTTCGACCCCAAATTACGATACAATTACTTCATTTCCCATACAAAATTTTGAGAACGAACAACGATTTTTGTACATTGTTCAATTTAAATTACTCTCAGAACGACGATAAAATATGTCCCATCTCTAACAAATGAGAGAATTTATCGAAATAAATTAATTATGACAGGAAAAATAAAAAATTAAAAATGTATTAAAAATCCAAAACTTTTTAGAAAAACTGCAAAATATGAATGAGAAGTAAACAGTTTAACGACTAGCATACATTCAAATCATAGCAAATTTTGTTTTCTCTTCCATTGCAGTTGCATTTCTTGTCCATCGTTTCATATTCGCGTACAAATTTAGAAACAAATATCAAATGCCTGCCGGAATGTCTGTATACCAAAAAGATATGTTGGCAGGTCTCTCTCTCGTTAATTATTGAAATAGAAAAATTTGAAAATATACTGAAAGCACCAAAATTGTGAGAAAAAATGGAAAACATGAATGAAAATAATAGAATTTAATATTAAATTGATATCTGAAAGAAGGATAAATATTTTTTCAGTTCATATAAAATAATTTTACCCGTATTTTGGTTGAAACTTTCTTTAAAATCAGTATACAAAAACCATGAAAATATGAATCATGTTGCTATGAATTGTGTACCATGTCGTATGAACCCAGCAAAAATTTGGTAGGTACATGTCATTACTTTCTGCATTACCAGGTAATGAGTACTCATTACCCTCCGCATTATCACACAGTACATATATAACAGTTAACACATAACTAGTTACATCCTTACATACTACTTACTTACTAAGTAATGAGTATGTTGGCACAGAGCTAGTGTGTCCGACTACAAATTCTAGAGTTGTGTGTTCAAAGCTCAGCGTCGGCATGTGTGTTTTTTGTTTACAAAATTACAAAAACATGTTGATGTACATGGATGAGTTTAACCAACCCTTGCTGTTCGAGCGAGTGGCCTAGTGTGTAGTGTGTTTGACTACAAATCAGAAGTTCGTGTGTTCAAAACTAGCATGTATCGAATGAAAAAGAAAAAAACAAAAAATGTGTAGTGTTGAATTTTAATATAATTTCACCTCAATTTTTTCTAAAAATAGAACTATGCTTTTTAGCTTCTTTTCGACTGCCGGTATGTGGTTAAGTATGTACTTAAAAAACATATTTAAGGAAGTACTTCCTCCCTATGACATCCCCATGTAAAAATAATGACTTTTACGGTATATTTGTAAGTAGTTACTGCCAAATTTTACTGAATAAAGTCATTACTTAGTAATGACTTTTTTTGCTGGGAACGGGTTAATTCGTGTACGTAATTATGAGAACGAACGACGTGATTCAAATGCTGGTATGAACATGACATAAAGTTAATACTACAACAAATACAACTCGAACAACAACCACAAAGCAATTTGTTTTTGTTTGTAAACCTTAGTGTCAACGTAAATGTAAACAAAACAAGGAAATGTCTATAAATTATTGGAATTTAAAAAACTAATAATTTTTCACATTTGATTGAATATTTTAGAAAACATGAATGAAAACTCGTTAGATTTTCAATTTGAATGTTTCCATATCATTCCACTAAATGCATAATTTCTCGCAGAAAGTAGAATACTTGCAAAAATGTTTCGGGTCGCTGGTAATTCATTGAAAAAAGAGAAGATGTTTCAATCATTTGCTTTTGAAAACAAAAAAGCACATGTTTATTAGGGCTTTATTCTTTTCAAGTTTAAGAAAATACCACACATATTAACAAATATTGTACCGCCTCTATAAGCGGTGTTTTAGTGTGCGGCATGTCGTTCGGACCTGGAGGAGGTTACATGTCAATGATATGAAGCCGTCTTTATGGGAAATAGTTTTTTTTTCTGATGAATAAATTTGTTCTTCAAAAATATATATCCCTAATATACATCGAACATAGAAATAAATACATAAAAGCTTCGTTCCAGAACTAAAAAATTTTTACAAATTTAACACATTTTGAACATTTTTCCCCGAAATGCGTTCCCGTACACCAAAAAAGTTGCAAAATGTTCACTTCTCTTTGAACAAAAATGGCGCTGAATGGCTTTCTCTTTAGAAACTTTTTACACGACAAATTTGAGCGAGCAAAAATGTGCAACATGTTTGCCGGCTTCCGATTCGCTGACACACCGACTTTGACATTTGTTCCAGATTTTTTTACGTTTCTGCCATTTTTCCGTTCCCGTACATTTTGAAAAATGTGTGCGTTGAACTCATTTTTGACTGTTTTCTCTTTTGAACATTTTACCATTAAAAAAGTACAGGAACGAAGCTAAAATGTCGAATGGAATTTGACACTAACACTACAACCCAGTTCAGTCAGCTGGGTATTGCTGCTACCTTTTCTTGTTCTACCATGGTCAAAAATGTTAACATTTCGAGTTGTTTACATTGAACAGGTGATTAAAACTGCACGTTGTCGTAACCAGTGCGGCCATTTTAGCATTTTGACAGCTAAATTTAGCATTATTTTTTTGTATTTATCCGCAAAATTTCCCATTTAGCATTTAGCATTTTTCAATTATAAATTTAGCATTATTCAATTCACAAAATCTCAAGTATGTACAGTATGCAAAGTTCATATTCGTACACCTCTAGAAAATTAATAAAATCGTTATTAATTCCATATTTTATGTGCAAATGTGAAATAATTGATAGGAATTACCATAAAGAAGAGAGATATAAGAATAACAAAACAAATTGTTCATTTATTCCGTCATTTAGTTATAGATGGCGCCTGTGTGGTTGGCAAAGTTCGTATTCGTAATTAATTTAAAAGTCAGATGATCAGCAAGTTCTCAGTCACAAAACTCTCCAAAAATCTCTCCGATTTTGTTATCGAGCAGCAATCAGTTAAAAATTGTACTTTGTATTAATATTAAATGCTTATTTTTCAACTTATTTTTTAACTATTTTTTGGTTAATGATTCTAAATTTATCAATTCTAAATTTATCACAATTTCTAAACACGACTACAAAGGACTTTTCCCAATTTCTCTTGTTATATTATGTAAAAAATCCTGTCAATTATTTACTAACATCGTTTTTTTCTAAAAAACGACAACAAACAATCAGCCCTATTCTGAACGCATGGGAGTTGGGAATTTTTTCCCATTCCCACATTTTCGTATTCTGAATAAAATTTTGTGGGAGTTTTTTCCCATTTCCCATCTCCCCTCATTCTGAATGAAGTTCGAATTGGGAATTTGTTCCCATGGGAAAAAAGTATACATTCTCTATCTTGAATTGTGGGAGAATTTTGTGTCTTTTTGTGGGAAAAATCTCCCCAGCAAACAGTGTGGGAGTTTGAAAAAAATTTTCAAGAAATTTCATATTTTTATGAAATTTCATATTTTAAGACATCTACACGACAAAATTATTGCAAATATTTATAATCGCCATGTGTTTGCTTAATAAAAGCATACAAAATGTACTGTAAAATATGCCATTAGTAGACTTCGGATTTTGCATATTCTTATATGATACAAAAACCTGCAAGAATCTAACATGTTTTACACCGATAAAAAATTTTCCTTTATGTTATCGAACAAAACAAAAAAAAATGTAGTAAAAATTAGTAGATTTTTGCAGTTCTGGAACAGACCATATGTATTGAAATACGAGAAAAAGAGTCATGGTTGATTCTGTTAACGCAGCACAGCAAGTAAAAACAAATCAATTTCAAAAGAATTTTTGGCAATAATTATTAAAATATATTGGAAAATAACCATAATACATACAATCTTTACAACTTGTATTCATTTTCGTAATATAATCTTCCGGTTTCTTAAATCAGACGACTAACGTTCTATTGAAAACGTATTAGTCTCCTCAACGACACGACAACTATCACACAAACGTACATACATATATGCTAAATTATTGCAATGCTATTCCATTTTCCGAAATGCCTTTTCTTGAATAGGATCGTTATTTTTGAACGTAGAAGCTTGAAATTTTGCAAGGGCATGTGTTTTAGTTTTAGATTCAATCAAAAACGTATTTTATTTATTTATTTTTTTGAGATACGTTTTCTGAAATATGTAATAATCGAGAAAAATATCCGAATTTTTCTTTTTGAATTTTTTTTAAAATATGCAAAATACGAGTTCTAGCGATCATTAGGAATAAGTAAAACTAGCGATATACTGCTACCAGTGCAGAATATACAACCCGAAATATTGTTGACGAACCGGATTTTCAAAAGGATAATACTTTAGCCAAAACTGGTGTTAATCAGTCCACGGCTGACAGGACCGAAGTTTTGGGCGGGGACGACCTACACCTCAAAGTGATTGGGGACAGTCTAGAGAGACAGAGTAGGGAACTCCTTGACCAACTGGAGAGACTTGTTCCGCCCATACCACCAGAGGACATGCTCAACAATCTCACCCTCACTGACGACGAACTGGACATTACGGTGATCCCAGCTGAGTCAACAAGAAGGTCTCATGACGACATGTCCACTGACGGTGATGTGGTCGAAGAGGTGAACCTAGGTTCGCAACCACAGACAAGTCGCAACCAGTCTGGTCCTGTATCGGCACCAGACGATACTAAGCTTCAAAGACAGATTGCCACGGAGTCAATGGATGTTGATGGAGAATCTAAAGATGATCCATCAACAGCCACTGACTCTGAGTCTCCGGCCTGCGTTGGGGAATCCAAGGAAACCTCATCGATGGACACCGACGCAGTCGCAATTTCCGCCAAAGAGGCTTCAGATACGAGGCACTACAAACGTGCGGCTTCGTATCTGCGCAAGTTCGTGGGAAGGGACGCGAGCTCGCATACTAAGAGAGAGATTATGTTCATCAAGAGCAAGCTCAAGTACATACGGAAGTTCGAAAGAATCTATCCAAATGCACCCAGATGCGAGCTCTTGGTGGACAAAATCTTTCTCCCGAACCCTGCTTCAGCCAAAGACTCAATAGAGGCTGCGGCGGCAAGCAAAAAGGTGGAGGTGAAGCCTGCTGCTTCTGGCAGCAAGGTGGAACCTAAAGCAGTTCCGAAGCCGAACCCGAGCCAGAAAGGACTGGAAAAGGATACGGGGCATAATCCGACAACAAATGATTCTCGTAAGAGTAGTCAACTGGAGAAGGTGACTGTCCCAAATCCGGATCCTACCCCAACTGATGAGGGTAAAGCGGACGAACAGAAGGTGTCTAAGACCTGCGCAAGCCACTCGGGAGTAACGACGGGTGGATCGACTGGGACACCATCGACTTCGGAGAAGACGAACAAGTCCTCGCAGTCAAAGACTGTGAAGCGGGTTCGCTCTTCAGAAGGCCCACAGCCTTCGCCAAAGAAGACGATGATCTCTCAGACGGTCAACACGGCGAACTCCTATGCTGGTGTCCTTGCTCACAAAGCCAAGGGAAGCAGCACCAGTACTGAGAAGGCGTCCACCTCCTCAGGAAAAGCTGTTACCAAGTCACGTGATCGAGGACGTAGGAAACCCTACGCCAAAACGGCCACGGTGGCAAACGATGACGAGCTCCTAGTTGCAATCATCGACCGAGCTGACCCCTTCGGGAAAATCCGCGAAAGTCACTGGTTGCTCTTCGAGACTCGGCTTCGTTTAGCCATTGTGTCCACTGAGGCGAACCAGGGTGACCGCCAGTCCTTCACAAGGGAGTTAAAGTCATTAAATGTCTCAACAGGAGCTCGCAAGAGTACCTTAAGAAGACCGTTAATGGCTTTGATGAACTTTGGGAGGGGGCAAAAATTGCTGCGGTGTCTATAACGGAGATTCCGTCCAGGAAGGTATTCCATGGGTTCCCCCACCTACCGTGGATAAGGAACTTCTGCTGAGGATGCTGGAGCTCCAGAACCCAGGTCTCCTTACTAAGGACTGGACTGTAATGAGTCTCACCCCTTGTAAGGAGAATGGAGGGATGGACATCAAGATGGCGGTAGACTCCTCAGGAGAGGAGTACCTTAAGGTTCGTGAGAGAAAACTGAACTTCGGTTCAGGATGGGTTCGGTTCCGACTGATTCCACCTCGCGAAAATCAGTAGGAGTAGGTAGGCGGCAGGTGCTACGCATTTTGCAGATTAATCTGCATCATTGTAAAGCAGCTGCCGCCGAACTACTCCTGTCCCTCACGAACTCAGAGGTAGACATTGTTCTAGTCCAGGAACCTTATATATATAAAAATAAGGTCTCTGGACTGAACAATGCCAACTTCGAGGTCTTCGCATCGTCCGAAGGGGACAAGGTGAGGACCTGTGTGGTAGGTAGGAAGAACCTCAATCTAATCTTTCTATCTAATTACAGTAATGGAGACATGTGCACGGTGCGACTGGAGAACGGCAGGGAGAAGGCTACTCTCCTGTCCTCAATCTACATGCCGTATGAGGACCCTGATCCACCAAATCAAGGGGTACACAGGCTGCTAAAGGAGAACCTGGGCGTTTGTAACGTTATCCTCGGATGTGACGCCAACGCCCACCGTTTTCACTGGGGCAGCAAAGACAAAAACACTAGAGGTGAGTCGATTTTCAATTTTATATTATCTTACAATCTAAGAATATGTAATATAGGAAACGATCCCACCTTTAAAATTAGAGACAGGGAGGAGGTCATTGATCTAACCCTGTCTAATTTAGATGATTCTGTCGTCAAGAACTGGAGGGTATCCAACAAATGCTCCTTTTCGGATCATATGAGGATATACTTTGAAATCTCTCTCGACGGAGTCCGCCAAAATCCTTATAGGAACCCGAGAAGGACGGACTGGGGAAGGTTCACTGATCTGACGAACCATCAACTGACACTCCCCGGAAGGATAGAAACAGTTGCTGAGCTTAACAGTAAGGTGTCCAACCTAACAGAAATCCTTCTTCGCTGCCATAAGGATGCCTGTCCATTAACTTATCCCGGGAAGAAATCCCAACCGGTGTGGTGGAACAAGGATCTTGGCGAACTGCGGAAAAACACCAAAAAGTTGTACAACAAGGCGCACTCGACGAAACTTGACAGTGACTGGGAATCGTATAAATCGTACAAAAACCGGACGGCACGTGGACAGACTCAGGTCTTGAGACTCTAAACCTTCTAGCTGAGACCCACTTCCCTGACTGCACGGATGCCAGTAACCTTCACATTGAATGTGACAACTTCCAAGTCCAAGAGTCAGTGGACGAGAGCCTCATTGATAAGGTTGTAAGCAGAAACAAAATAAAGTGGGCAGTAAGTACATTAAAACCCTATAAGTCATCTGGTCCAGATGGAGTAATTCCTGCGATGCTTCATTTTGCTGCACCGCAGATATACCAAATTCTGGAGGAGATCTTTAGGGCCTGTTTGTTTCTTTCCTGCGTACCAGATCTGTGGAAAGAGGTAAAGGTAACTTACATCCCCAAAGCGGGGAAAGCCAGTCACTCTGCACCGAAAGACTACAGACCTATTAGTCTATCCTCCTTTCTCCTCAAGACACTCGAACGACTGATCGATCTGGAGATTAGGAGCTTTGTAGACACTGCCTCGCTGAGCAACTCGCAGCATGCCTACATGAAAGGTAAATCTGTCGAAACTGCTCTTCATGAGGTCGTGGGTTTCATTGAGAGAAATATGGAGAATTCAAACTTTACCTTGGCGGCTTTCCTGGATATAGAAGGAGCCTTTAACAACGTAAAACTTGAATCCATTCATCTCTCGCTTAGATCGGTCAACACGCCGGAAACCCTGATCTGCTGAATAAAGAGAATGCTGGAGAGCAGGATCATAAATTGGGGAGTTGACAACAAGGAAGACAGTAACTAGAGGTACTCCCCAGGGAGGTGTACTCTCACCGCTGCTGTGGCTACTTGTGATAAACAATATTTTGGCGGAATTCGACAATCAGGGCATCAAGGTTGTCGCATACGCGGATGATGTAGTTTTACTAATAACTGGCAAATTCTTGTCCACAATTTCGGGGCTTATGCAAGGAGCCTTATCAAAGCTGTCTCGTTGGGCCACCATAAATGGCCTTGGTGTAAATCCAACGAAAACAGAACTGGTATTGTTCACCAGAAAGCGTAAGCTCGGCGACTTCATACCACCAACATTGGATGGAGTGCAGTTGCATCTATCTCCTGAGGCCAAATACCTAGGTACAATCCTGGATTCTCAACTGAGATGGAAAAGGAACGTCGAGGAACGGACGAAGAGAGGTATGATCGCACTCTATTCATGTAAGAATTCGATTGGGAAAAGTTGGGGTTTAAATCCAGCTATTATACACTGGTTGTATAATACTGTGGTGAGACCCATCCTATCCTATGTATGTCTTGTCTGGTGGCATGCGCTTCGACATAAATCGAACTCGGGCAGCATAGACAAGGTGCAAAGGGCAGCCTCGATCCTGATAACTGGAGCTTTTAGAAGTACACCACAAGCAGCTCTAAACGCGATGCTAAACCTCTTGCCCACGAGACTTAGCATCAAAGGTCAAGCAGCACGTAGTGCCCTAAGGCTACATGAATTGAATCGTTGGCGTAACAGCACCTATGGTCATGCATGCATTCTTCGAGAGCTAGGGCCAAACCTTAGCTTAAATCAGCAGGGGAAATTCAGCGACTACTTATCACCAATCCATAGATTTGATGATTTTGAGGTCGTTATCCCTAGTAGAGATGACTGGATCCGTAGTAACCCTCCTCTGGACGGTCTGGCTTTCTATACAGACGGTTCCAAGATGGAAGAAGGTACCGGAGCTGGCGTCTACTGCGAAAAGCTTTGCCTCGAATACTCATATAGGTTGAACAGCGACTGTAGCGTTTTCCAAGCAGAAATCTTCGCGATAAAAATGGCCGCAGAGTTGATAAAAAGTTTGGATGCTGAAATCTTTGAACCGGTGACTATCTTCGTTGATAGTCAACCGGCTCTTAAAGCCATCAAATCCCCCAATATCAAGTCTGAGGCCGTTCTTGAGTGTAGAACTGCCTTGGCGAACCTAACTAACGCTGTCCGACTCTGCTGGGTACCGGGACACTGTGACATTGTGGGAAACGAGAAGGCAGATGAACTGGCAAGACACGGATCTCAATCAACATGTCAAGCTATCACTGTTTCTATTAAACCACCCATATGTCACGTTTTTCGGAAGGTGGAGACGTTCTTTGAAGAACAAGCCAAGGAACTATGGCATAATGAACCAAGGTGCAACGTGTCAAGGGCCATTTGGCCGAATCTTTCAACAAGGAGAACAACTTCGCTTTTAAGTTTGAGTAAGTCAGAAATCAGGGTATTGACGGGAGTCATTACCGGCCATTGCAACATCCGAGCTTTTATCGGCAAATGGCAGGATGATGGCGTGGACTATTGTAGGCTCTGTGAAGATGAGGAGGAAACGGAGACGATCGAGCATATTTTATGTCGTTGCCCGATGTTAACTCGAAAACGGTATAGATTAGCAGGAATACGCTTTCCTCCAAGCTTAACCTTCTACTCAAACATGGAACCAACAATCATAAACAACATCATCAAAAATCTAAAGTGGCTGGGACGGCGCGACCCATAAGCGTAACTACTTCTCTGACAGTTTTTTCCACCATCGCCAAATAAACCACCCTCTCTGTCTTTATTATATCTTCATTCTTTCTTATTAATAATTCATTTATTACTACTCTCTAAACCACACCCCCCCCTTTTTTCTTTATTCTTCTTTCTTTTCTCTTCTCTTTTCAGGTAATTCTGAACCTCCTTTTTTCTTTATGGATGATCACAATGGACCGAAAGGTCTCCGAGTGGCGTAGTCAATATACATATATATTGACTACACATCCCCAAACCTAACCTAACCTAGCGATATACGCGTTAAACCCCTAACTAAAATTATTCCGAATCAACATACAATTTTTAAATTAGTTGCAAACTTAAAAAGTTCCTATTACTTTATACACAAAACTTATGTTTGCCTACTAATTAAAAAAATGCTTACACCAATTCGCAAATTCTGAAGAAAATGTGCTTATTAGAACAACACCACACATCGTTGACTCCATTCACTTAAAAAATCCATAAATCAATGCACGGTTGTTGAATTAAGTGAGTTGTGCTTTGCTAATCTAATTCAAAAACCGCGAATTCAATGCAAATAGGCATTTTGTATTACAAAACAAAATTACATCCCCCCAAAAGTATGCTATAATAATTTGGTGTAACTGATTTCGAATTTCGAAATTCCAGCTCCCATCATTTGCTGTTCCCACGTCGTTGAGAATATGGAAAACGTGGGAATGGGAAATTTCGCTCCCATGGGAAACAGTTCCCATGGGAATGTTCAGAATAGGGCTGAATAATTTTTACATTTTAAACAAAAAGACAATAAGAAATCTTTCATTTTATTTGTTTACGATAGGAAATTTGGCCTCTAGAAATTACTCACAAATTTATGCTCAATCCAATCCCCAACTTTGAGTACTCAGGTCGAAACAACTCGATATCGAATCAGGCCCCTGATTGATTATAAAGATCTAGCCGGAACCTTTTGAAATAACTACTCAAAAAACTCCATATTGTATTGTATAACACTAGGTGCTAAAATAATGCAATATGGAGTTTTTTAGTATTTATTTCTAAAGAGTCGTCTCAGAAAGTGACTCAAAAGGAACTATAGGTCTTTCTCGTTTTCTTTTGAATGTTACATACAAATGCACAAAGACATAATACATACCTCTTACTACAATGTGGTGTAGGGTAAAAAAACAACGTTAAGTTCGGAACAGACCATCGGAAATGATTAAATAGACATAGAAATTAATATATTCACCATCCTATAGAGGTAATGCATATAATTCAACGTCAATTTGTTAAACATTTTTCCTTTTGATCATTTCAATTATAATTCTGTTATAAAACAAATATTTGCGCCTTCCTCAGCGTATATATACAAATTTACTCCAAGTTTATGGGCATTACATTTAATGGAAAATTCATTGACGCTTGGTACTTCTTAAGTCCTTCAAAAGACCAAATTTTCCTCATAGCATACGAATAGGATGTATTTTAAAAATAGCAGGAAAGTAATCTCAAGAAGACCCTAACTTTCGAGTAGCCGGTGTTGAATCTTTAATCAACTACAATGGTTTAATTTTTTCTAGTAAAAGCCTATAAACCCTCCACAGACAAACCAAGCTTCGTAACAAGTCAACAGATTAGAATTACATTTCAGCTGCCTGTGGTTTTATTTTTACAGATAAAAGCTGGGGGTATATTTCTGTATGCCATATACTATGTACATACATACATATATTAAATTGAATGCAACAATTTTAATAAACAGTAACGTTAGAACGCGCTCTACAAATGAAGTATATATTCAAAATTAAAAATACAAACATTGTAAATCTGTAACACGTTTTATTGGTCTATATTTTATTAAAAACATTTTTGTTGTAGTTGTAATATATTTTACTTTTTAATATATAAATAACATGACGATTTGAAAACAGAAATTAAATAAGTGTACTTTAATGTAGTAGAAAGTGTTTGTTGTTGTTGTTGTTTTTCTTTTTGTTGTTGTTGTTATAAAAGCAATATTACAATAACTGTGGTAGAATTGGCTCCTGTAATAGATATTTTACAACTGATACCACTTTTTATCCTTGTATTTAAGCATTAATGAATGCGCTGTGCCGCTGAAATCTTGAGCTTGATTGGACATGCGTTCGGCACGTTCCTCTAGCATGTTAAGTTTTTCGCCGCGTTCCATTGCCAATAGATGGGCGCGACTTATTTCAGAAGCTGCTGTCGAAGCTCTCTGATTTAATTGTTCAAGTGTTGGGCCCGGAATGTGTTTAGCAATAGAACGATTTGCCTTCCCACTTTGTTCTCCAACTGTAATATGGAAGAGCAATATTGTCATAGTATAAAATGACATTCTGTTAGCCTCACCCACAAATGAATACTTACATAGTTCTTCTCTGTCCAAACTCTTGGCGCCGCCACCAAATAATCCCTTAAAGAAACTTTCTTTTGGCTGCTCTGGCATCTCTTGAACCGTGTACAATGATCCCATCATATCTAAAATAAATTGACTAAAAGAAGACGGCAAATTTATTCAGTTGTTTTTTATATTGAAATTCATTAAAATTTTTATTATTTTTGATTTGTTTCCTACTTACCAAAACTCTGACGATATTGTAAACTTTTGTATTTCGGTGGGTGATGCCATGTACAGACCATGACCTTTGTTACTGAAGCAAAATATTTTTGATATTCTATATTTTTGTGTGAGAAGACAAGAAAAAAAAGATACAAACAATAATAATAATAAGAATACATGGAATTAGTAACAATAGTTATTTGGTTAAGTCATATAACACATACTGTGTTATATCTTCGTGAACAATGATTTGTTGACCCCATATGGAAAGCATTGGATCCACAATTCCCTGTTTGCATTTGGTTTGAAAACTATGCGGATGAAGAGAAATGAGAACATTGGATATGTCAGTTACAATTTCCTAAGCTAATATTACAAATTAAACGATGTAAAACTAAGTGAGGGTTGGAAACAGAAATAAATGACAATAACATAACATACAATATGTGCACAGATTAGTTAACTTACCTTAAGTCCATAAGTGGTAAGAACTCTGTATCCATTAACAACTTTAGACTAGGAAGACTATGTACCATTAGATGGCCATTGGAAAGATAGGTTGCTAAGCAAGTTCCATCTGTAATAACAGAGGGTATTTGGAATTTGTATGGGATATATCTATATAATTATTACTTCTCTTTCTACAAACCTTTCATTGTGATAGTTTTAGCTTTAACCGCAAAATCCATTTCCGAAAATTGTATGCGATTAGCACAACATTGATTTGCAATATCGAAGACTTTGGTTTGTTTCTCGCTTGCAATTACGATATATTGTCTATCAGCTATGGTATCTAGGCCGGTGCTAACGCTTCCACTAATACCACTGCTACTGGCACTGGTACTCACATTACCACCAGATGTATTTGATATTGTATTGGCAGTTGTTGGTGTAAATGTAGGACTTGTCCGACTGCTACTTTTTGTTGGCGTTCCTGTAGGTGAAAACCAAAATGCAATAATAATACACTTATTATCGATAAGTCTAAATACAAGTATGTCAATTAGGGTTATAACTTTTTTGCATTTTTCCCCTCTCGTTAAAAAAGTTTCCGCGCCGAATGCATGCAAGTTTTCCCCTGCAGTTATTTCATTAATTTTTTTCATTACGACAGAAAATTGTTATTAAGTAAGCTTCTTTGTGACATTGCATATCGACACCTCCAAATAATAGTATGCTAAGTCTAAAAAGTGAGTTTTGCAGGAGAAGCTCTAAAAGTTTGGAAATTTCTTTGACCTTCAGTACTATGCTAAGTAAAAATTTGTTTATAACTTCTGTTCGGATTGTCCGATCATTACCAAAATTTGACAGAATTTAAGTTAAAGGACGTTCGACACCTCCAAATAATAGTTTGCTAATTCTGAAAAGCGAGTTTTGCAGGACAGGCTCTAAAAGTTTGGAAATTTCTTTGACCTTCAGTACTATGCTAAGTAAAAATTTGTTTATAACTTCTGTTCGGATTGTCCGATCATTACCAAAATTTGACAGAATTTAAGTTAAAGGACGTTAAATATAAAAATGTAAAGAACTTGAAAACATGCTAAGTCGACTTAGCATACTATTGTTTGGAGCCGTCGATATAATCTTCAATATCAAGAACTTTTACAAAAGTCTCATACAACATTTTTGCCAAATCGCGATATTTTGAGCGGAATATATACCTCTAACTTCTTTTAGTTTTTGCTTATTATATCTAAGAAGACTACAATATGTCAGAAATTCATACATATACAATAATAAAATCGATGATATGGATGCATATCGGATGTTGTCAAAAGATAAAGAACAGACTGTATCTGCCATGACTCTCTGTGGACTGGACAACGAGAAGCTGTTAAAGTAGAGAGAAGGGAGAAGTTCAACAGTGCTATCAACTCTTATTTAAACTTGTTATTGGATTTTTGTCTGTAACCAAAAAATGAGTTACAGAATTCCACTACAGACTTCAGTATTGTCCACTTACTATACGACGATAATGATGACGAAGAGTGTGAAGCAACACAGTTTATTTTGCTGTAGTCTTCGGTTTAAGCCCGCACAACCTCTGACACTGACTTGTGGTGGAAGCGTGTGTGAAAAATCAATCACTTCTCGGAATTTTATTGGTCTCGGCTTTGGCTGATGCGGATTAAATATACTGAAATGTAGTGTAGCTCACAAAACGAAAAAATAATAAAACCTGAGTATTTTGGTATCAACTACATACAGTTTGCCAAGGAAATGTTTTCAAACTGAGAAAACGAACACTTTTCATGCATTAAGTAGTAAAAAATGACAAATAGTTGTGATAAAAATGTCGGATTTTTGCAAAAAATAGTTGGTCGACTTATTTAAGACCAAATTTAATGGATAAATAAAAAATTAACCCACTTAGTTCAACAATAATGACCAAAAGAATAATTAACATGTAATGCAGGGTGCCAAGAAAATGTTTTCAAAATGTAATTAAGGTTCCAAAATACCCCATGTTTTCGGTAAATGTATAAAAATCATGACATTTTATGAATTTATTTCTTAACAATAACTGCCGCAACTGTTAAGAAAGCAACTGCCGTTTTTGGTAACATAAAATGTCAAAATTTGACATCAATTCAATGCAATATGTTACCATCAGCTGGCATGATAATGCTACCTGTATTAACTTTTTTATACATGTAACTACCACCGATCGCATCAACGAAAATTGTCGATTATATTCGATTATAATCGGTTTTCGGCGGTTAACGATTAATCGAATGTCGATTTTTTCAACACTCTCGAATAATCGACTAACCGAAAATCGAGTTTTAGTTTTTTCACAAAAACCGAATGATCGAAAAACCGATTATAGCATTTCACTGTGTATCCCTATTTTCTTAAGCTGGGTACACATTGTCAGTTTTGAATGACAGCTTTGTTGTTGCTTGCTAGTGTGGCCGTTCATTTTTGTCATTCATCATTAGACATCGGATTTTGCATATTTGCATATTTTTTATTAATAAAGATACGAAAATTCTGATTGGACCAAAATTCGTTTTGAAGAAAACTGAATGCAATGACAGGCTCATATTTTTTATTTTTTTGCATATTTGCATATTTTGCATATGCACAAAATATGCAAAAATATATAATATAATAATTTTTTTGACAAAAATCATCAAATTAAATTTGGAAAGTCATCAAAAAGTGTTCTATATTAAGTTTATTGCCGTTAAACGTCGATTTCTTAGCAGATTATCATGTTATTAGTTATTATTCCGCCACAGCAATAAATCTGGACTAAAAGACGTAGAAAATTTCCTATAACACAGCCTTCTTATTACAACATAAGTTGCTTTCTAATACAAATTTGTTCAAAAACTCAATCAGAAATGTCAAAATGTATGTATCCAAATATGTTGATAGGTTCTGCTCGGCCAAAATTGTCTGACAGAATAACAAATGAGCTAGAAATTAAGACTAAGGAAATATTGAATATTACATAACATCTTTCATATTTAATTAAAAACATATAACAAATATATACGGTGCCATCATGAATATTTCCCTCTGAATTTTCCACACGGAAAATAATTTTTAAAAGTGAAATTCTTTTAAAATCAATATTTGCTAAAAGTTGAAAAGTACTAGATTCGCTTATTATGGCGTATACAAGTCGAATCGACAAAAATATTCCCTTTTTGAGCATAAATACGGAAATACAAAAATTGGGGAAAGGAAACAAATTCTGCACGGAATTTTTATTCATGATTGCACTGATAACTATATTTTAATACCCTAAGGGTATTATGTCTTAGTGAATGAGTTTGCAACATGCAAAATGAAACGAAATAGACCCACAGTGCCTTTTGATGATCTGCATAGATTCGCATCTCGCCATGGCTTTTTGAAAATAAAGCACAGGTCACATTTTTAGACCACTTCGCATAAAAATTGGGGATTTTTTGGCCCTAGGGCGATCCCTATTTTGGTAAGAATTGATTCAGATTTGAATATTGCTCCCATATATACAGTTGATTCGCGATAATCCCTACACCACAGGTTTCGGCGGTGTCCGAAATATCAAAATGTTCGGATTAACGAATTGTAAGGAAAATAAATTATTTTATATGATTAAATCACTCGTGGATGTTATATAATAATACTTTTTTAAATTGTAACTGCTAATTACGAACACTTAAATGAAAGTGCTCTACGTGTAAAAACTAGTGAGATTTTTCTACTCGAAAATCCGGAAAAAGAAAAAGCCAATCAGATTGTGAAAGTAGTGCTAGAAATATGGCGTTTTTAAAGTTTACATCAAACCTATAGACAGATGCATAATTTCATCGTTTTGTAAATTAATATTCCTTAAAATCTTTGCCTTTTAGGTGTATAGTGCATTTGGCAACTTTAATGACAATATTGCGCGAATATTTTTCTTAATATATTTATTTATATCCTATACAACAAGATTAATGTGTCATGAAAGGTTTGTCCTTGTACTCGATAATTTTTACTAAATGTTGCTGAAACAATTTTTTTACCAACTTCTCCATTAAACAACTGTCAAAATTCAAAGCATTGGTAATAATTAGTACAAATTATCGAGTACACGGACAGGTATTAATTAAACAATTGTGTATACAAAAGGGTTATGACTTTTCGACTGTGTTATCAAAATTGTTTTCCTGTAGCAGGAATGAATGAACTATATTTTTTAGCATTCCAAATACTTTTCTAGCAGAAATATGTGAGTGGTTTTGCCATTTAAAGACAATTCCAAGGTTTTTGACTTATTTTACCACTACCACTCTATTGTGTGGTTTTTCTAAGTGATGTCATATTGACCTAGTCATTGGACGTTCTTCATTTTTCTTATTATTCATCCTGGGTGGGTATAACAATAATGCATTACTTTTCGCCGAGGAGTGAACATTTTCGAATTCTGCATTATGCGTACAATATAGACCGAAATTATAAAATTATGTATTTTTAGTGCATTAAACTAAAACCATGCCATCAATATTAAAGCGGCAGTTAGAGCATTTTTCCAATGAAGCTTTTTGACCATAAAGAACAAAAATTGCCAATTTATGTCTGTATAAACTGAATAAAGGACTAAACACTATAAATATATTAAAATCTAATATGTGGATATTCAAAACGTATACTTCTAATTATAGTTATATTCCAGAACCTGGAATCGTAAATGGTACTTTAGTACTTTTTCCCATTTTTCGCTAAAAAACGAACCCTTTTTCCAAAAACTAGAAAAAATTGCGCTTTTATCTAAACAAAAATAGCGATGACTAACTCTAGCTCCTTTGTTTTTCTGCTAGACAATTTTGGCCGATTAGAAACTATCACCATATTTGGACACGTTGATTTTGACATTTCTGATTGAGTTTTTGAAAATTTTCCATTATCTATCTACATTTGTATAGGAAGCAAATTATGTTGTAATAGGAATGCTGGGTTATTTGACATTTTCTTACATTGTGAAAACTGATTTAAGTCTTGTTAGTCTAGATTTATTACTGTGGCGGAATATCTGGAGAGTCTCAAAAAAATAATAATCTGCAAAAAACTATGTTAAACGTCAAAAAACTTAATTTAGAATTTTGTGGTTGCTGGACGGTTGGACAGTTATCGATAATTGCAAAAAATCGTCATTCAAAACTGACAATGTGTACTGTACTTTAATTGTAATGTCAAACATCAGACTTACGTTCTTTTTTGGCATCTCTACTATCATCCCGCCATGGTTCAGAAGAAAATGGTATTATTGTGCCAAAAGCATCCAAAAATGACATTGATGTTATTGCACCTTTTAGGCGTAGAACTGGACCGCCTATAAGTGTCAAAGAAAGAGATTTTAAATGATTTAGTTAAACAACATCAACAACAAAAACCGGAAGGCACAACTTACCGTTTATTGTGACCAAAACTGGTTGAGATTTTCTTACTTCACGTTCTGGCATGGAAACGACCAGCGTTAAGATGGAACCAAAACTAGTACCAACCCACAATGTTGGGACTACGGATAGCATGTCTTTAAATAGAACGTGAGTGGGTATACAAATATGAATTACAAAAAAAAAAAAAAAAAAATACACAATTCATACCATTCCTTTTGTTGTAACTTTCGATGAACGCCAAACAGGTAACTGACTCTGCGGAAGACATGTCTATGCTCGACATCGACGAGGATCTGGATCTTGAGAATGATCCGTCAACTTTTTCTGAAATTATCATTTAAAATTAGTCAATAATTCTTATATTAAGTTATGCATATGTTCTTTGAATTATGTGTGTTATGAGATGACCATGATTACTATGGCTGAATTGATGAGGTTTAGATGCAGTTTTTTCTGATATGTGAGGGTAGATACAAGTTGTTGTGAAAGGATTAGAGTTGATACGTTGTAGTGATGCGATTAAGAAGAATTGTTTGTTTATGTGTGTGCTGGAAATGAAATGAATGAATTTGAAAGAGTGTACCGTGGGTGGTGTGACTACATAGACATTAGTTTTAGCATAATGGGAGAGATCGAGATAAAGGTGAGAGGAAAGGTTGGAGTGAGTGATTGATTGTTCAATTAGGTGTTAAAGTGTACAGTAATGCAATGCAAGCAACATACATAATGAATTGTCATTCTAATCAAACCTTATATGTACGATAAAGCCAGTTTCAATCAGAACATACATATGCTCATCATGATACGTAATTTTCAGCTGAATTAGTTGTTACCCTTGAAATACTTCAATTCAAAGTTCATATCTTATAATTGATTTTATATTTATATTGAATATAAAATGTCAAAAGATATTGAATAAAATGGCCCTTCTCGAAATGTTCTTAGGAAAAAAACCTAAATACATTTTGAAAAATCGTTCCAACTAAAATGTATTAATAAAGCATTTAGCACTGTCGTAGGACCTTTTTATTACTCGTCTACGATGAAATGAAGTATTTTATGCTAGCAAATTTCTAAAAACATACGCTTCCAGAAACTTCAAGAGTCTACTATTTTTGATGTTTCCATTATAAATTCGTAAAAAAATTCAGAAATAGTAGATTCTTGCACGTTCTGGAACACAGCATTAATTTCCAAAAAAAGTAAAAAGACAGCTTCCACACCATTAATTTTAAAATGTTCAGTTTTAGCCGTACGTACATATGTTAGAGAATTTTTACGATTGATCCCACATTACCCACACAATATTATTTTGTCAAAAACTAAACGTTGAAAATTTCATATCACAATATTTGAGTTAAACCCTGTTAATTTATTTATTTATTTTTGATATGTATATGTATTGTCCAGCGATCTGACGATAGAAGTGCAATAAATAGAACAAGTTGGTTGGTTGGTTTGGACAATTGTTGTTAAAATTATTTGTAATAGAAAAAAAGTATTTCCCACGAACATCCTTTAAAAGACAAGAGGAGAAGTCTCTCACATCAATGAGTAAACCCTGATTCTACATACATATAGTTTGATGATATGGGACTTCTATTTTTAACATCGAGTCCGAGCGGGGTGCCTAACGTCGCCTTTTATAGAACATTTTTAAGCGGCAGAAAGTGCAAGCCAACAATACGCTGAGGTGTTTTTGCAATCGCTGAAAATTGTTGCTGTTGTCTGAAATCGAAACCAGACGTTCACTATGCAAGGCGGACATGCAAACATTTGCAAAATAATGCATTCCTACTAATAAATATTATAAATATAATATTGAATAACACTAGCGAAATTTCGGTCCCTTGGCACAGAACATTATTTCTAAGTAATATGTTAAGAGAAATTATAGATCGGAGACTATAGCTAGAACTTTACTTTAGAAAATAAGGCAACATTTCAAATCGTTTACATAATATGAAAAAATGTATAAATTTTCTAAAAAAAAACTGCAAGTCAAAATGTGGAAGCTTGATTTTCACCGTAAACGTATGACCTAGTGGACTTTTTTGCTCAGTACAATTACAAGAATTAGAAACGCGAAGCGCCCATTCAGATTTCTTTTCTTCCATACTAATCGCTCCACCCTAGTACATATACACCTAATTCAAAATAGAGTACAAATACAGTACGTTAAAAATAAGGCACAGTTACCTAAAATATATCTATATACTCTATAATAAAGTACTGTTGGTCACCGTAACTTTTGCACATACACCGATTCCGTGTGTGAAGGAACCATGTGCAAAATGATGGGAGTACGACCAATACAGAATAAGCGGTATGCAGGAGGATATGAAAAATCGCATCGCATACAGTTCTAGAAACAACATACAGCCCGATCATAATGTAAAACAGTGCCGAACATACCGTTAATGCTGGTTACTAAGGTTTTCGGTAATTCACACACACGACCCGAACCCGAAGAAAGAGCGTAAAGCTTGCATGCATACAAACTTACTAATACACTGTCTCTATCGTTCAAACTGAAAGGGTGGCCTCCACTTGCAAATTTCAGAAAATCGAAGAAAATTTGATTGTCTTATTTTAAACTAGAAGTAGCAATATTGCCTGAGATATGAGCTTTGGAAGGGAAACATTTATTATGTTTGTATGTATGTAAACTGTACTTAAGCGAAACATAGAAACTAAAAACTTGTTTTTCTCGAAATGACATTTTGAAATCGGTGCCAACTCTTGAAATGTTGACTTTTTTGGTCCACCATTTCAGTAAATTCTAATATTTTTTAAAATGTCGATCGATAAAGGAATGGTTCTTTATGTTCTAAATAAGCCCACGAAAATATATGACGATCGATTAATTAGTTTTCGAAATAGAGTTGGCACCGCAAAACACTTTTACAAGAAAAGGGTTTCGTGGACGACCATTTGCCACAAAACCACATAATATTTTTCAACAACAGAAATAACAATGTGAATTGTTAGTCATATTTTTGTGGACATGTAAAGTATATAGTAGCCGAAATTTTTAATGCCTAACATGTTTCACATATGCGTTATAACGGTACTATTTACTCTATGGAAATATATGCATATTTTACCATTTCTACATGGTTCGCCAGAATAGAACCATCCTATAAATTTACGTAAATCGATTGTTGTTCGCGGTAAACTTTTATAAAGAACTAGATATAATTCAAAATAAAGGCCGAGAGGGTCCATTGCCAACAAATATTGGGGTGAAAAAGCGTATTAGGGTCTCGTAAAATGATGAAAAATGATGGAGAAATCGGTAGAAACAATTAATAAAGTCAAAATTTTATACTGAATTGTGTTCAAAATGTTCAAAGTCACAAGAAAATTACAAAAAGTCACATTTGATAGTTTTATCAGTAAAAAAAGAGTAAATATGGTAAAGATAACTCCAATTTCTGCTTTCCAATTCAAAGATTAATATTCTATCTGAGGAAAATGAATGCAAATCTATGGGTTCCACGCGGTTTTGTTGCTTCCGAACATTTACAGTTCCGAAAAATAACGAAACCCCTACAGCTGACCGCTTCATGTGCGTACTACGCACAGAGAGAGACAAAAAGTCGATTCAAAATCAACACTGTATGGTGTCAACATGAGCACGGGCGTGTTCATTTTTTGACCAAGGCTGTTGTCAGTTTTTTTTTTAAATCTGACCACTAATGGTGTCAAGATGAGCACATGCGTGTTCAATTTTTAATATTTCGACAACAAACGCGCTGACTTTGACCACGGTACGTTGTCAATTCTCGAAACCGTTAACAACATCTCGTTGTCAATAACGGATGTGGTTAGTTTGACCACGTATGGTGTAAAGTTTTCTCTGGGTGTATGTACCTAAGGGAAGGGGTAATTTCTTTCGATAGTTATCGTGTCCACCACCCACTTTAGTTGGGTAAGGAAGCATGGACATGGCTACGAAAAACATAATATCGCTGTAAAGCGGAAGTACCTTCTGTAAAAATTTCCAAAAGATCCTCGAACAGCCCTTAAACTGTACATAAGCGGAAACGTTTGTGATGGAGGTACCCGAAGATGTTGTCCGAACTTGATGTACAGTGGTGGCCAATAGAAAAATTGATTTAACATTTTTTTGAAAGTAAAATTAGGTACTTTTTGAAATTATGAAGACATATGAAAATACATAAGAAGCCTTAATATTTAATGGTCAAAAATAAATTGCAACTCATCCAGATCCCATGGAAAAATCTTCAAGATTTTTTAAAAAATAATTTTTTAATTTATTCAAATCATTTGTTTTGGGAAATTTAAAAGTGAATAAAAGATTAAAACTGATATTAGTCATACGTACTTTATGGACGGTGTTGCATTAACATGGGTACAAGGTTCAAAAACTGTGGAAGTTATGGAAATATCTTCACATTTCAGTTTTCGATTTCATAAAATAAAAGCCTGGACACATAAGAAGCATGGCATTCTTGCTTAAATCATATCTGGTAAATGACTAAAGACCAAGTTCGACCCAATTCAAATGAGATTCTGAAATCTTTTTATTAGGTCGAACTTGGTCTTTAGTCTTTTATCAGATATGACTTCAGCAAGAATACCATGCTTCTTATGTGTCAAGGCCTTAAGAGTGTTGAATACTGATCTATTGAAATTCAGGATTCTATAAAGTTGAAAAGTTTTAGAAATCTCATCAGATGATAATTAACCACAAACATTTAATATATTGACATTTGCAGAAAAAGCACAGGCGGTCCCAAAAGGAAAACGTTTCTTCTAGCCAATTTATGTTAACAATTAACTGCAGTGACGTGAATATATCTCTGTAAAATATCGCAATTGTTCAATAAATTATCTATGCCATACCATAATAAACAATTCGCGGTTCCTTTTATAAAATAATCATCAATCAAACTCTCTTAGCTTATCAAAAAAATGTATACAAAAATTAACGAAACAATCTTCAATATAATTAGAAACGTAAAAAATGTAACTAAAATTTCTGGACAGAATAATTATTTGGAGATGTATTTTTGTTGTTGTCTTCATGGAATATGTATCTATGTATGTAAGTATGTATTTATATATGTATGTATTATGTTTTGTAGTGTTGTACATGTCATCGTATGTTCTTCGTTCATAGCGAAATAATAATTAAGAATAGAATAGTAGGAAACGAGTATTACTTACGTTTTTTAAAGAAATGATTACAAAATATTATGAAAAAAGTAAATTTTCGCAAACGGACCTAATATCACATGACAAAATATCATATAACAATAATAATAACAATAGTTGTAAATTAACAATAGTAAGTATGTAGGTAGAAGAAGTAATAATAAAAAATTATAGTTATTTATTATAATAATAAATATTGAAATAAAATGGCGTTTGCTGTTTTCAAACACTTTGAGAAATAAATTAGTATTCATTTACCAATATGAACAAATAAATTTCAATATTTATTTATTTATTTGTTTTTTTTTTATTCAAATATATAAGAAGCCTTATTTGTATGGTCTATGTTGATGATATGGTAACACTACAAATCATACAAGTCATAAAATAGCCAATCACTGATTATTGAATCGATTCGAAAATATGTTCCAACAAACAAAACATTAATAATATGTATGTAGTTTATATCTTTATGATAAATGCATAGGAATTGTATGTACATAAAACTAATTGTAAACGAAAAATATATTTTATTGCGATTCTCGTAAATAAATGCGTTTTTTTGGACTATTGATCGCTTGCCAAGTGGAAGTGTTTTTTCCTAGTGAGTGGAGAATATTGTAAAACTGTATAAGTTTTATAAGATATTCATGTGTATACAGTCACAGAAAAATTTCAAAGCATACAAGATTTTTGTCTGTTTTTTTGTGCCGCTGTATTGTAAGGTAGTGTGCTTTGTTTTTCTACTAAAATTTGGTTAACATTATTAAACTTATGAAAACTAGTGTGGGTCGTAATAATAATTCATAAGATGAACTCAATACATCCGATGCGGATACATTAGTCCAGTCAAAATAGACATGCGTATAAGGGGGAAATAGCAAAAATTCCCACAAAGCTGAAGTTCAGTGGAAAGCTAGAAGTAAATGGAAGTAACGTCTTAAAAGTCCCCATCTATCCCATGTGTGCAAACGAAGTTATTCAGGGTCAAAGGTCATTTTTGGTGGCCTTTTTCAGTTTTTTTGATTTTTTTCAAAAACGGTAAGACCTATCAGAAATCAACTAAACTAAAAGTTGTAGGCTTACAAATTGTCTACAAGAATGATTTTCAATAGCCATTCTTGAAATATCGTGATATAAGTGTCAATTACACATGAAAAGAACGCGGTATTAAATCTGGCCTTTCGGGTCAAATAACCGGTGAACCGGATCCGCCGCCCATGAAAATTATACATTTCCGTAATCAGCGCAACAAACCTTACCTTTTGACATAAATTCAAAAAAAATCGGAGAGTTTTCGTTGGGTTCGTTCCGGTTGGGCTTTCGATTACAAATGTGGGTTAAATGGGCTATTTTTGCATAAAATAACTTTAACATAACTATATTAAACACGATCAGATTTTGTTGTTTTTTTTTTTAAATAGGTATAATTTCGGTCTTCAACGGGGGGACAGACCCGGTTGCTCCGGTTATTTTAGCCGTTTCACCCGAATATGTGCGTTTTCCCCTTATAAGTGCGTATAAATGATGTGTTTTTTAGAACCGCTATATCTAAAGAATGGTTCCTTCTAGGAAGAAATTATAAAGACCAAACTTGCAGAGAATTTTTGTATAATATTTGCTTCAGTCACTTTTGATTATACACACCTTTTTCAAGAAAAAAGCCGAAAGCCTAAAAAATCCATAAAATTTGACCTTTGACCCCGAATAACTGTTTTTGCACACATGAGATTGATGGGGACTTTTAGGCCATTGTTTCTAATGATCACCAAAATTCAGCTTTGTGGGAATTTTTGCTATTTTAATGTCTATTTGACTGGACTAGATGTTGTGCGGCAGAGAAAAAGGCACCACATAGGTATCTCACAATTTTTTCATATCAGTCGTGGATAGGCGTTGAAATTTTAGGAAAATATTAGAAAACGTTTGATTGGAACAAGGAACTATATCAGTTATATGAATTCTAAACAAATTTAGCATTTTTGGAAGGCCTTCACATATATCTTAACATTTGTGTATCCGATCGTACACTAGCGAAAATAAATAAATTTTTAATATTCTACCACAATCTTGGTATAATTCGAACGATAACAATGCCAAAATAGTTGTTTACCTCATACCGGCATATTGAAAGCCAACAAAAAAATGATTTCACTACATCTTTCGATGCAGTCCACACAGAGTTATGAAAAAAATGCGCTCCGTTCGTTACATTTTAGGGCCAAACCTATAGCTCTGCGTGTTGCGTTCAAAAATACAATTTGAAATACATGTATTTTGTTTTTGTATTTTTGAACGCACACGCAACACGCAGAGCTATAGGTTTGGCCCTTATAAGCACTTGCTTAAAGATTCCTACAACCAAGCCAGTTTGGTGATCCCTATAAGCAGCGACATCATTTCTTTCAAAGACAAAAAAAGAGTGTTTACATTTCTAAGAATTTCTTATAAAATAATGAAAGTCTTCAAAAGTCTTCAAATCGAGTGGTACCGTTATATGTGCCGATCGGGCTTCTTGTTATCAAAAACCAGCGTACGGAAAGAAACTTTGTGAAACGTTTGCAAACGTTTCGTTTCGGATTTTCCATAAGAATAAAACGAAACATAACCTTAGTTTCGTTTTGTTTACATTCGTGAGTGCGACCAAACCGAAAATGAGAAGTTCTCAACTTCACAACATCGAAACTGCAATACACACTGCAAACGTTTGGTGGTTGATTGAAAAATCCACTGCAGTATATTCCAAGTATGTGATGCTAGCTTATAGGGTTGTTAAGCAATCTAATGTGTGTGTGTCTGTATGTGTAATTGATTATTTCACACGACAAACGTTTGCAAACGATTCATTTTGTTTCGTTCGTGAATGAAACAACTCCAAACAGCATAGCCACAGTACATTTCAGCATTCGTACAGTTTTGTTCTTCTTCAGTTGAAAAGTTTGTGGTTTTGTTATGTTTTGTTTTTGGAACGAAACGATAAAAAAATGAAAAGTTTGTGACTTTGTGTGAATGGTACGGGAATAGTTTCGTTTGTTTGCGTTCATTTTCAAAAATATTGAAATGATATCAAACATGATACAACAAAATAAAATATCTCAAAGTATAAACACTTTTGGTACCTCGGATTGTTTAAGTTTTATATGTTTATTAATTAATGTATAATCCATTTTGTAGACTATTCTTGATTTTTTTCCAAAAATAAACTCGGAAATTGAGTTTGGGAATTTCCGACTTTTTTCATTCCGGGAAACCGGGAATTCCCGGGACAATGGTAAATCGAATTCGTGGGGCATAGACGTGACAGAGAGTAAGCAAACATGAAATACCTACTCGCTTTATGTGTAGTTGTGTCATTAGTAATCTCTTTGGAACAATATTAAAGATAAAATAGCAATAGGGTCAAAAAGCAATAGCAAACATCTTGAACGACGTTGCGCCAAAATCTTGAAAGAACCAATAAATTATATATGACATATGGCAGCTGTTCAAGAATATCTATATGTATGCGGTCAAAATTCAATTATTGCTGACCAATTTGCGAAGGTTATATAAAATATCTTTTTCCCACTACCATCCTAGCAAAGCATCCTTGATATCAAAGGGTGCTGTCCGATTATATTTTTAAAGTCAACGATATGGTATGTTCTTGTTATAGTTCGAAATGCGTGTTGATCATAGAACAAATTTGTTTATTACGAATTTTTACACGGCTGACCTAATATACTCCATTTGCCACTTACACATTATACAATTTGTTATATTATCGAATTATCGAGAGGACCAAAATGTATGTATTTTATACGAATTATAGCGATTTTTACAATGGACTCACAATTACGAATAATAATAAAAATAAAGCATATGACTTATACCTGAAAATGCAAATACACGTATTCCCGGGAATTTCAAAAAATTTTCCCGGTAAATCCCGTTCAAAAAATGTCGGGAAATCCCGACCAGAAACTCTACTCAGAAATAATTCGACGCAATTTACATGTTTTGGTTGATTACTGATACATAGACGAGAGTTGGGCAATCTCGTTCAATTGAACGATCCGGATCACTATCTCGTTCAATGGACACAGGTAATTTCTTTGACAAAACTGCGTATACTCTATTTCACATGTTGGTTTTTATGATGTTACTCATTCGCCTTTGAACTAGGACAGTGATCCGGATCGTTCAATTGAACAAGATTGCACAACTCTAACATAGACATGACATTCAAAGCTGTTAAACAATATGAAAACACTGCAGAATTCAAACTACACTATATAACACCATTACAGGTTAAGTGGAGTACACACCATCATTCAAAACTGACAGTCAACGTACTTTTACCACAATTGTCTGGCAAATAAAAACTTTTTTTGGCTAAAAATTACCGAAATACAATATGTAAAGTATTATTTAGGGATTAGGAAGGTAATTATTCAGCTAGACTTTGATATTAACGAAATAGACCCCGATGACTGTCAGTTTTGTTGGTCAGTGTGTACTATGCTTTAAAGTGTCTTTCTTTGATTTTTCATTCCAAGCAATTAACTTCACACTTTTCTAAATGTTTCCTATTTTCCCCTTATAAATTTTAAAAAATAATTTATTCCTGCCGGTTCTGAAAAAAGCAACCTTTTTAAAGAAAAAAAAAAAAACTATTAAATCAATTTTATTTTAATGTGGGTTGATTTTATAGCCAAAAAGTCAACAATTCAGTTCGAAAAAGATTTAAATTTTTGCTTTCGACTCATATCACTTAGCAATCAAATAACGAAATACAATCATAAAACGCGTTCCCAAAACACAATGTACATGATATCTTATTGGTAAAAAATATCTAAAAACTTGCATGTTGTATCATAGATGCAATTTTTTCTTAAAAAATTAATTTTTACCATTATGTAGTAATTTAATTTGTCTGTAATAATAAATCTTGGATACTATATTACAATAACACATCGGTATAAATATAGCCCAGCAAAAATTTGGTATACACATATCACTAACTCCTGCCTTACCAAGTAACGAGACCTAATTATTCCTCGCATTACCACATTTAATGGCTTACACATAATTACTCTTATAATAAAAACATTAGTTTTGTAATTCAACATTCTAAGGGTTGTTTATTTACCTGACATAAATAAATAATTGGTTATTCGAGAGGATATTCACGTAGTTATTTACATTATTATTATTTTTTATGCTGGAAAATACACTCCACGTCAGTAGAATAGAACACCTAAATTTCTGTTAATGTTAGCTTTTTTATCCCGAAGCGCATGGTAGAATAAGAAAAGGTAGCAGCAATACACAGCTGACTGAACTGGGTTGTAACGTTAGTGTCAAATTTCATATGACATTTTATACATTTATTTCTATTTCGATGTACATTAGGGACATATATTTTTTGAGAAAAAAATATATCATTCGAAAAAAAAACATTTCCCAGAAAGACTTCTTCATATCAATGATATGTAACCTCCTCCAAGTTCGAACGATAAGCCGCGCAGTAAATCCCCGCTTGTAGAGGCGATACAACGTTTGTTAATATGTGAGGTATTTTGTTAAAATTTAAAAAAATAAAGCCCTAATAAACATGTGCTTCTTTGATTTCTAAAACAAAACATTGAAACAGCTTCTCTTTTTCTATGAATTTCCAGCGACCCCAAACTTTTCTGTAAGAATTCTACTTTCTGCGAGAATTTATGCATTTAGTGGAATGATGTGGAAACATAAAAATTGAAAATGTAACGAATTTTCATTCATGGTTTCCAAATTATTCAACCAAATGTGAAAAATTATTAGTTTTTTAAATTCCAATAATTTATAGACATTTCCTTGTTTTGTTAACAAATACAACTGGCAGTAACGTTACAAACAAAAACAAATTCCTTTGTGGTTGTTGTTCGAGTTGTATTTGTTGTAGTATTAACTTTACCTTATATTTGTTCTACCATGCCCGAAGCGAATGAATATATATATCGATAATGTTCCATATCAAACACAGAATAAGATATGTTTCTAGCTCTTCGCGAAATGATTCTCTGATAATTTTCCGATTGTACTATGAAAAATAGGTATTTATTTTTGGTCATCAGGCATGGTAGAACAAATATAAGGTAAAGTTAATACTACAACAAATACAACTCGAAAAACAACCACAAAGGAATTTGTTTCTTCAGATTTCGTTACGAAATCGGACCGAAATCGATCCGATGTCGCTCCGACATTTCGTTCCGAAATTATGTCAACCACTTCATAGAACTTTCGTTAAGATATCGTTACGATTTCGGATCAGATATCGAACGTATCGTCCGAATTTTGTTCCGATTTCGTTACGAAGTCGGTACGATTGGTTTGCTGGGTATGTACAGCCTGTCGCAAAAGTTTGTATGCAACATTGAAATAAAAATGTATTGGCGATAAAAGCACTATTACTTATTGAAAACAACAAACAATTAGTTTCATTTGATAAACACGAAGATAGTCTTAAGTGATAACAATGAAAAGTGCGCAATATTTGCATTCATTAGAAAATGTACGGTTCGAATCCCAAAAAGTCCAAAATTAATATCGGAAAAGTTAGTATGCACCGCAGAACCCTTGTGGAACTGTGTAAAAGATTCTTGATATTTTTGAACAAAATAAAACTAAATCTGTATTTAAGATCTTTAAGAGGATATTAATTAGTTTTAATGGCAGTTATATTACTTATAGTGACAAATCCACCGCACACGGGTTCGTAAAAGCCAGAAAAATTGGTCATACGTAAATCTACTGTAGCGAGAAAATTACGGGTGTTATGTCTTGTTTAAGGGGTGTTTACACTATCCATAAATGTACATTCCATATCTGCCCACGCAGACAATGGGGATACGTAATTTCACTGCATTTTTGCTGGTGTGGACGCAAAAAGTAAATGGCGCAAGGAAAATCCCCAATATTGCACACATTAGCGACTGTATAATGATGAAAAATTGCATGTCATATGACATTGATGGCTAGTATAGACACCCCTTTATGAATCCTAAAGACATGAAATGCTCAGAAAAGCTTTAAAGTTTCAATATGCGGTGATCTTGGTCGAGTTTCAATTTGTCCTGTTTGAAAAATCTCGAATTTCTTGAAGGAAACCCATACTTTAGAGGCCGTTGTCCTTTTGGAACGTGATATAATCCTTACACATATTTTCTCACAAATTGTGCCCCTTTTCATATTCATACAGTGATACTCCACCACCACTGCAGGATGTGATAGCTATTTGAAGGATGGTAGATCAGTATAACTGTAGGGCACAAAATGGAAATTGAGGTTATCCTACTATTTATTTTTGTTGGGAATATGAAAAGGTTCACCATTTGTGAGAAAATTAACTCAAAAGGAAAGTCATTATGTGTAGGGATTAAGGATTATTGTACGTTCCAAAATGGCAATGGCCCCAAAAGCATGGGTTTCCTTCAAGAAATTCGAGATTTTTCGGATATAATACCCGCTGAGGTAGTTGTATTTACAGATGACCAATTTTTCTGGGTTTTACGATACCGTGTGCGGTGGATTTTTCACTATAAGCAATGAACGAAAATAAACAAAACAATTTCCTTACCAATCACACAAACTTTTGATTTTCTCTGAATCATTTCGCTCCTAAAATAAAACAAAACCACAAACTTTCAATGCAAAAATACGAATACCGTACTATTACTGAAATGTACTTCGGTCATGCTTTGACGAGTTGTTTCATTCGCCGCCGAAACAAAAATATTTTTTTGCAAACATTTGCTATGTGAAATGATCAACGCCACACTCAGATACACACACACACACATATGATTGCTTAACAACCCTATCAGCTTACATCAACATATTTGGAAAAAAATGTTTTGTGCGCAGTTCCATAAGGGTTCTGCGGTGCATACTAACTTTTGCGATATAAATTTTAGCCTTTTTGGGATTCGAACCGTATATTTTCTAATTAATGAAAATATTGCCCACTTTTCATTGTTATCACTGAATAACTGAATAAGTCCTAATTTACATTAGGCTAGTTTACTTGCGGCAATTTTTCTCGTTCATTTTTAAACTCCCCCCATACCAGTTGCTGATATTATCCGAATGTTCGCCACAATGCACAGTGTCCGATTTTCCGAAAAACTTGGCCAAAACTCTAAAAATGAATATATTTTGACCTAATCTTTGGTTCTTATGTTTTTCCGGCCGCTGATTACATTTTTGATATTATTTAACCCTCAGGCGGTCTTTTTGTTCCCTCCTCCTATAAAATGTGATCTTATCGGATCAAAATATTCTACAAATTTGTTCGCCATCAATTTTTACTATGGGTCCTAGAATACACCAAAACTCTATACCTTACCTAAACTCCAGAAATATGCAAAATTATAAACACATTTTAGTGAGTTGTGAGTTTTGGCAAAATTGTCATACAAAGCATCATTTTAGAAGAATGCCGTCAAAGACAAAAATGTTCTCTGCTAAATTTCACTATGAGTTACTAAAGAAAATAAATCTCTATTTGCATTACATACCAAGAAAATGTCGGTATAAATTTTGCCAAAAAACCAACAAACTAAAATAGGGTTGCAAGCTTCCACCATTTCTACAGTTTTGGAAATATTTTAGTTAAGATCACTTGGATTCCTTGCACTTTAGGTGTATATTGTCTTTGGTAACTATACTGACAAGAATGCGGGGAATATTTTTCTTAAAAAATTTAACCCTCGTGCGAGTCATAAAAGGGGTCCTTTTGGTCCCTTTTTCCACAAATCTTTAAAATCTCCTATAAAATGTGATCGGATCAGACCAACATATTCTAGAAATTTGTTCGCCATAAAATTTTACTATAGGTCTTAGAATATACCAAAACTCCAAATTATACCCAAACGCCAGAAAGTGACCCTATACTATATTCTGACATTCTGAATGAAAGAAAATCTGTACATACCTGCAAGACAAAATATGACATAAAAACAAAAAGTGCAAATATGTGCAGGATGTTTCGATGGAAATTGGTAAAAAAAACCCTTCCTTTTTTATGAAATGATAAATTACACGGCCCAACTCGATCTTACTCACAACTATTTTCATAATTTATTGTGAAAATTGATCTTGAAAAAAATTAACAAGTACGGACATCAATTATTAAAGAACGCACAATTCATTGGCGACACTGAACATCTTAAATACGTTTCACATACCTTTCATTACAATTACAAAAAGAAAATATTTAATAACCGTTGTTTAGTTTGCATATTATCATAGATTTATAAACAACTTAAATATTGAAAAGAAAAAAAATCCAAATAGGGTCACTTCGACCTGCTTTTATACCCACTTATTAAACAAGAAATGTATATATTTATTCATAACTACATGTACTGGGATCCCATAAACAATATCTGACCCTTTTTAGTGTAAATTGACAAATTTTTTTTTTCGATTTTTGCCCAGGTTTTTTGGAAAATCGGACACTGTGCAATGTTTCGAAATCGATATATTTTTCGAACATTTGGCAAATGTTTTTTCTTGTGTTTTTCTTTTGTTCGCAAAAAGTTCGAAAGCGATATCATATTCGAACATTTGGCGAATGTTTTTTCTTCACAAATGCTACGTATAATATAAACAATAAGTGTTGATAAAGACAACATATGGGTAGGTTGCCAAACAGAAGACAACAATGTTTATCAACAGTTACATATCGAGTCACAAAACATAACAAAGAAATAAAAAAGGAAAAGGTACATAACAGAAACTTCAAGAAACTCCACTAAAAATGTTTTTTGCCACTATCGTAGGAACTATCGCCAATCATTCGCTAATAATATTATTACCGATATTCAAAATCGAAGGTTCTCCAGCCACAAACTGAGCGACGAGTGAATCGTTTTCAATTCATTCTCGTGTGCCGTTCTCGAACAAAATATCCGCAAAACTATTGAGAAACATTCGAAAACGATATCGTATTCGATAGCAATGGTATGGTGGGCTTGCCTCTTGCGTTTATAAAAGGCAATTCTGTTCCCACAAGTTTTGTTTTCAAAACAATGAAAATAATGTTAAATACGAAAAATATAAAAGGAATTGCCTGAAAATTGCCGGTACGAGCAATTTTTTCCATTTCCATTCCCCTTACGTGTCTTACTCACAAACAGGGACTTGCCGCAAGTAAACTTGCCTAATGTAAATTGGAACTAATTGTTGTATTCAATAAGTTTTAGTGCTTTTATCGCCAATTTTGATTTCAATGTTGCATACAAACTTTTGCGACAGACTGTATATACCGCCCGATCAAAGGTATTTTGACGTTTTTATCGACGTTTTCGGTCCAAATTGGACGTAGTTCCGCATTAAGGTCACTTATTGAGCACGGAAAATCAATTTTTTATACATTTTTTACAAGAAATCTACCAAACTTTTTTTTAGAAGATTTTGTTTTCCTCTGAAAGGACACACCTTGAGCTACTTTTGGTTTTTTTGTTGAAAAATATAGCACAGTGTTCTGACAAATGGCCGCTTCGAAACACTTCTTTTACAAAAGCAGTTTGCGGTGATCACTGTAGCTCGAAAACTAATAAACCGATCAGCATTTATTTATTTATATAATCTTGTACTTAATCGATATGTATGTCAAAGTCAAAATCTCAACTAAAAAATTCATAGTTTTTTCTCCACAAATCCTTTTTGATAAAAGCCTCTCGCTTAAGGTCAAGCTTTTTATGTGTATAATTATCCCACATATGAATATCGGATCATCCGTTTTCGAGCTACAGTGTTTCGTGTTTCGAGAAAAACACGTTTTTAGTTTCTACGCTACATATAAAACAAAATAAATGTTTATCCTCTTCCAACGCTCATATCTCAGCCAATTTTTGTCCGATCGACTCGAAATTGTTGCAAAATATTTTATTCTACCTGTACATTAAAATGAGCCAATAAAATAAATTTCGATTCTTTTTACATTTGCAAGTGGCTATAATCACATAATAGATCACTTCCTTTTTACTGTTGAAATGGCGTGATGAACCAAGTGCGACATAACTGTAAAGATTTTTTGTCATTGCCGAAGAAATGGTCTGGTGATGGATTGAACTACGCACCTTTTGTGAATACTTATCACTGCACCGTGATGTTTCCCACGAAACTTTGGAAAATCTAAACTAGGACTAAATGAGGATACACACGTTAATTGAACCAAAAATATAGGTACTCGTCTACATAATCGTCCAGATACTCAAAATATATTTTACCGGAGAGTCCATGCTGCAGTCCCTAGAAGCACTGGAGACTGCAACGACCTAAGTACATATCGTAAATTTGCTCATAGAGTGACACATCTCAAAAAACCCCTTTCCGAAAAAGACGCGTTTTAAGTTGGCGATTGAAATTTGACTTCCCAACTTAAAAAAATAAAATAACTACTTGGACCATATTTTGCAAACAGCTAGCTAGTTATCAGTGCTAAATTTCTGTGCAAGATAAATCATGATTCGATGTGTTTTAGTGTTTCATAAACTCAAAAAACTTTCTTGTTGATTTATGCCAAACTCTTAGTAAAGGAGTTGTAAAACGTTGAGTTTTAGAGATATCAACATGAAAATTTTACAAAAGGTAAAGTAGATGTTGTAGAAAAATAGAAATTGCTAAATTAAAAAACTCATTTTTTTAAGTTATGCCACTCTTTAAGTTAATGAGCGATATGTATTAGGATAGTGAAATATTTTGCAAAATTCGTTTGAGAAAATTTGGAATCTATTACAGTTTGGCTGACTTCCGAAACGTCAGTTGCTTTGCGAAAGTCTATAAATGTCTTAAATATTGTGGTTCATAACGCCATTATAATTAGTTGTGAATTTTTACGCAGTAAGAAAGCAAACATGCATGATTTTTATTATACCTCAGGCTTTCGGATAATGAGGATATATACACTTTGATACGCCCAATGTTGAACCTTATCGAAATAATGGTTTTAGACACCAAATAAGTTTGGACAAAATCCGTTTCAGACAATTTGAAGTTGATTTAGCCATATCCATCCGTTTGTAGGTCTCTGGCTGGAACGGATCAACCGATTTGGTCCAAAATGTAGGGTATAGTAATATTTTGTCCAAACTTTGTTAAAGTTCGAATATAGGCAACTCTTTCCGGTACCTCAATCACAAAAGTTCAAAAATTTTCGCTAAAATGGCGCGCACGATAACTCTCGAAGGGAGTAACCGAATTGGTTATAACTTTGCATATGGTAATATTACAACGTACCACTCTTTCGGATACTGCAGTTTAAGGACTCGTCTGGGATGGTTTTTTTTTTGTTTTTTTGGCCCTAGTTACGACAGCACAATTTTTTTCCTGAGAAATAGGGCTGGCAAACTATCGAAAGTCGAACTACCCTTTTGTTTATTGTGCTAAAGCAAACTTTAAGTCGGGCACCAAATTTGACGGCATTTATTTAAAATGACAAGGATTTGATGTCCGGCATCAATATAGCTTCTCGACAGCTATCAAAACGATAGTTCGAATATCGATAGTTTGTCAACTCTACTGAGTAATTGGCCCAAAAAAAATATTGACGTCTTTGTCGACACAGCTGTCTGATACTTTCTTAGTTGTTTTATATCACACTCGCAAAATGGCCGTTACTTTTCGCACACTAATTATATAATTCCAGCTTAACCCAACACCAAATTTAGTACCATTTTGTACTTTTCATATTTCCAACACCAAGTCAATAATTCAGTCCTCAGCGACCTCCATACCTAATTTCAGAAGTTGTATCCATTTCAAAAACTCCTTATCTAAACACCAACACAGAACCTAATACAAAATTTCGAAATTCCAACTATATCTCTTTATGTAACACCAAAACGGTACCAAATTTAGTGCTTATAATAGGTTAAAGTTTCAAAAATTACATCCCTATATCCAAAACTATATACCAACCACGATACTCATTTACAGATCTATATGTTCTCCTAAAACCAAGTATAGCAGTATTTAGTACTTTTCGTATACATAAGTACGAATTTCCGAAACCTCCTCCATATCTCCACTTTAAACGCCAACTGCATTCTGTGACATTTAGTAATTTTCGTTCACTTATGGTACGTATATCCACAACAACATCCATATATCAAGCCTACACACCAACAGCGACTATAATAGCGAATATAAAAATTTCACTTCTATTCATATACCAAATGTAGTACCATTTAATACTTACGAAAGTACGAATTTCAATAACTATCTCAATCCTCCACTCTAACACTGCAACAGAAATCTATCCGTTCACCCAAAACCAGATTGTACCAAATGTAATACCATTTAGTACTTTTCGTACGCAATGAGTACGAATTTCCTCAATCCTATACTCCAACAGCAATATTAATTTCAAATTTCAAAATTCTATCTCTATCCGTTCAATCAAATCCAAATAGAACCAAATTTAGTACCTTTGAAGTACGAATTTTCAAAAATACCCCTATCTCAATTCTACACTTCAACAGCAATATTAATTCCAAATTCCAGTTTTCCAGTCTTATCCTTTCAACCAAATCCAAATTGTACCATATTTAGTTCCAATTAGTACACTTCGTACACATAAGTCCGAATTTCCAAAGCTGTCTCCTCTACTCTTCAACAGTAATGGGGGTTATAATGAATGAAATTTCCCCGTGAGTTTTGTCTTTCCGCCGTTGCAACTTAAGGGAGAAAGTGAAAAAATTCACGGGGAATTGCCGTTCATGATAACCCCCAATATTAATTTCAAATTTCAGGTTTCCAGCGCTATCAGTTTACCCATATCTATCCAAAAATCCAAATCCAAATTGTACCAAATTTAGTACCACTTTGTACTTTTCGTACACATAAGGACGAATTTCCAAAACTACCTCCATATCTCAATCCTCCACTCAAACAGTAATCTTAATTCCAAATTTTAGGAGTCCACCTCTATCCATTCACCCTAATCCAAATTTAGTACCATTTAGTACTTTTCGTACACATGAGTACGAATTTCTAATCCCATTTTCCTTTTATAAACACCACTTCCCAACCTTGATTTCCATTCCAAATTCCAAGATTCTAATATACAATTGGTACAAAATTTAGTAACTTTTAATACTTTTCGTACACTTATAGGTCGAATTTACAAAAACCCTGTAGTACATCTTTCTAACACTTTATCAGTGACCTTCATTCCAAATTCCAGAATTCTAACTCTTCCCGTTTGCCTAATACAAAGGACACCATATTTAGTACCTTTTAGTATTTTTCGTACCCTTCTAGGACGAATTTCCAAAAACCCACAGTCAAAATTTTAACTTTCTAGCTTCAACGGTTTCGTCTGGGCGATGATAAGTCAGTCACTGAGATTTTTCATCCAAAATCGAAAATTACAAAAAATCGATTTTTTAATTGTTTGCGTTTTAGATCAAATGCGTGGGAATACATAGGCCAGGTGAAATAAGCATGGAACGACAGATAACAGATAATAATACCGAGTTTACGTAATTTTTTGCAATCATTTTTATGGCGTTTAAACAACCAGTGACAATAAATGGGTTAAATTGTGTCAAACATTCAATTATAGACTAAAATCGACTAACTAACATATGCTTTGTTCCAGAACTTGCAAGAATCTAAAATTTTTTACTACGATAACAATTTTTCCTTGAAGTTATCAAAAAAACAGTAATAAGTAGTAGATTCTTGCATTTCTGGAACAGACCAATAATTTGCTGTATGTACGAATAATATGACGGACATCCCCTTGAATGTTTGTTTGTATGTATGCAAGGATATGTAGAGAGAATGTTTTTAATTGTTTTTTTTTTTCTTTTGTTATTGCAGAGATGTTGATTGCAATGCACTGTATTCTTGTGTTCTCTTTAAAATAGGGTGGATATTTTTGTTGGTGTTGTTGCTGTTCTCAAAAGCTTTAAAAAATGTTGCGCACCTGTTTCGCCAACGTAAATGCCACTGGATGCGGCAGCCTGTCCATCAGCGGCATAATCGAATGACGTCGAAGACGTGGAAGCCTGTTCGGTAAATGAAGCTTTGTTACCGCTGCCGCTGGAAGAAGCAGCAGCACCAGTCAAAGGCTCATCGTTCGCCGAAGGATTTGTCTCGTAACGAATGTGATGATTATTGGGACTACCTGAAAATGGCACTTTGGTAGCGCCGCTGCTGCATGCACTGGCGGCAGGTGCTGTAGTTGTGCCTCCATTGATCTGGGATAGATATCAATTCAAACAAACAAATGACCATGACAGTAATGAGTAATATTCGTTATACATATGTACACTAGGATGGTTTTACACAAATAGACTAAAACATAATACAACTGAGTAGATTTTGAACATTCTATACAAATTTGTTGTTTTGTTGTTTTTTTTTTAACTATTTGCTGTTAACTGCTGATATTTGTTGTTTTCAATATATTGCATGTACATATGTGTTCGATTGCATACTCTAACACACAAACATACATACATTGACATTGATTAAAATGCACATAGAGAATAAAAGGATATTGATGGTGAACATTACACGGAGAAAAAAAAATCAAACAAAATATTATGGAAACAAATCGACCATCACCTGAGCGGCGATAGAGGAAAAAAAAATAAAACAGCTTTGAAAATTAAATCGAACTGAGAATTTTGCGGAAAATCATGGCAACACAAAGGAATGTCGAACCAAAATTTAATTAAAAAAAATCAAACCGATAGCAGAAAAAATTTTTGCAAATTAAGAATAAAAAACCAAACGAAGACGTAGTGCAGCAGCATTGTTTTGAATTGATTTTTGGTTATTTTGATTTGATACATTATTTTTGTATAAATAATTAAGACAGCAAATAAATACATATTCAGAAGAAATGCCAGCAGCAGCAATATAATCTGTGACTGCAGCAAAACTTAACGAAATTTTTACATAAACATTTTGCACGGTGTATCAATCAATTAATTAATCAGGCTAGAGGCAGTAGTAGTTGTTGTTATTGTTTTAGTTTTGCATTGTAGTACTTACATACATACAAAAGTAAAAGAGTTAACGTATTTCTTGGTTGTAGTTGTTTGGTTGGTTGTGCTTAAACATAATCAATACATACATACGTACATACGAATACAAACAAAGTAAGGAACACATTAAAAACTTATGTAACAAATTGAACAGAAAAGAGAAAAATTCGAACTTAGAACATTTTTACAAACATTTTTTGGATATCTCCTTAATTCATTTTTAAATAATTAAAAAAAAAAATGAGATAGGTATATAACTCAAAATAAAACAAGAATTTATTATCACATTGATGTTAAAATGCACAGTGAGAGATAGAGGACAAGAGAGAGAGAGAGAGACTTGGAGACATCAGCAGACAGACGAAAATTATAATATTTTTTTATGAAAATAGTTAGAGTGGGAGTGATTGTGTTGGTAAAAGTGGCAGTGGGTGTTCAATATATACAAATATATTATTAAACACTAACAGATATTTTATCCGGCCCTTCTCAAAACCAAAACAAACCTAGAGTTTTTAAATAAACGGTTCTTAAAATCAATATACTCATTGATAACAATATGTGTCAATTCAATATTCCAAATTTCAATATATTTTTAAACATTAACAGAAACTTTAGTCGACTCTTCTGTAAACAAAAACAAATCCAAACTTTCGATTCCAAACTCAAAATCAATAAAAGTTTAGATAATAAAAAGCTAGACTTGGAATAAATGTATTTGGTCCATATGTAGGATTTAAATTGGTTAAAACGCCCACCAATAACCATCCAGAATTCAATATGCAATGGCAAATGTTATATTTTTAAGACCTTTAATGAATTCTAATTAACTTTCTCCTCTCTTCATCTTCTAGACTCTAACCTTGAGTACTTTGCCCTTGAGTATAGATTTTCAATACTTTACAGGAGAAGGAAAAATAATAAAACTCGTAAAATATTAGATAAAATATTACATACATATTCTCTCATATCAATGAGTACACGCCTATTCACATTGGCTCAATGATATGAGACCTACTTTTTATAGCCGAGAGAAGTTTTCATTGCTGAAATACTTAGAACATGTCTCCTACATACACCGAGGAGATTTGCCAAGGCCGGACATTTTGATGTTCTGTTCAGGAGACCGCAGACCTTCTGAGTGCAAGGCGGACATGCTTACCATTGCACCACGGTAAAATTTTAATAAAACGTATTGATTTTTTACTAAATAATATATTCTTCCTTCTCTTGTAAGATACTGAAAAATTAACATACGAGCTTTCTATATTAAGGGGTTAACCCCACTTGTCACTTTCGAAAATTTTAAAATTTTTATTACCTTATTTTGAAGTATACTCGTAAGTATCATAGAATATGTGGTAGCATTTTTAAGTCGATCGGAATAAAATTGCATGAGATATGAGCATTCAATGTGAAGAGCCCGCTGTGTTTTGTATGTTGAGGCTCAGTTTATTGGTTTTTATTGTACCTGTACTGTCTTTATTATATTTATGAAATATTTTAAAGTTTCGAAGTGTAGAAGGCCATAAATGAGCTTGAAACAGTCCAGTTTCATATATTGGGTAAATATTTTATTAATTATGTTAAGCTACAACTTTGAATTTACATGTAAACATATTTATTTAATTTATCCATAATGTAAAACTTTCATTAGTTGTAAGTTTGGCTGACTTCCGAAACATTAGATGCCTTGGTTATGACTGTGATAGGGATACGTAAAATCGATTTCGGTTAATCGATTAATCGATTATTAGCCGCAAAATTTCTAAAAGTCGTAGTCGACTATTGACTGTGCGAAAACCGGATAATCGATTTTTCTTAATCGACTTTCGAAAAACGGAGTCAACAATTATTCGTAGTCGACCATTAGTCGTAGTCTATTATTATTCGTAGTCGACTATTAATCGTGGACGACTATTAGTCATAGTTGACTATTAGGTGTGCTAAAACCGCGTAGTGGACGGTACTTTTTTATACATATACACGTCATGGATCGCATCAATGAAAATGGTCGATTATATTCGATTATAATCGGTTTTCGGCGATTAACGAATAATCGAAAGTCGACTTTTAGTACACTCTCAAATAATCGACTAACCGAAAATCGAGTTTTAAGTTTTTCACGAAAACCGTATAATCGAAAAACCGATTATTGCATTCCACTGCGTATCCCTAGACTGTGAATGTCTTACAGAATTAATGCGAAGTATTGCACTCCAAAACGTCGCTGCCGCACATTTGGAAGACAGAATACACACAAAATAAGCATCAGGTAGAAAACTAATGCATTGGTAGATTTCGCAACGGTGTAAATTTTAAACTACTTTTACAATGCACGAGCAATAACTGAAACAACTAAAGCATTTTATGACGTTTCGGAAGTCAGCTTTCCTAAGATACAACTCTGAATTGAATTTAAAAGTTAACTGCAAAAATGCAACCATTTTCAAAATATTTTCGTTACAACTATTTTTAAGCAACATTGTTCACGCTTCTTAAAAGTAGTCCCGGTCCACACTAGAGTGATTTCATTGTAAACATTTCATGAAATTAGGCGTTCTTTGTTCTAGTTCACTACTACAGCAATTTTAGAAAAATACTCTATTATGGAACTCTATCTAAGAACGCATATTTGCATGCACTTTTTTTTAAATGAAATCGCTCTAGTGTGGACCGGGACTAAGTAAAATAGAATTGAAAAAAATGCTCATTTAGCAAACTACAATCTAAAGTGTTACATCGTAACCATCTGATAAGTTTGCTCCGAGTGGTAATAAAAGCGTTCTTTTGAAACGTAAAGCTGAAAACACATACAACGTTTGAGTAAGGTTTTGTGTCATTTCTAGTAGAAGAATAAAATACAAAGTGCTGCCAAGTTTCAATTTTTCTTTATTCTTCTACCAGAAATGACACAAAACTTTACTTAAACGTTGGATGTGTTTTCAGCTTAACTCCTTGACGTTTCTTTAATATACATGTTGAGAGGTCGAACTGTTTCAAGTTCTATAAAGTAATATTCATACGAATTTCGTTCCCTTTAATATCCAGTTTCTTGTCTGTAAGTATGTACATATATATTCATTGGTTATCTATGAATATATGTATATGCTTACAACGTATAAAATCGATAAAAAGGAAGTATATTTTTAACATGAAAGTGGAATCGGAAACCTTTCATTTTAGTACATCTGCTAAGAAGCTAAAAATAACAGTGAATCTGAGTTGGGATATTGAATATCGTATTTTAAATTTACGGGTCGTGTTTGATGCTATTTCCAGTTCATTGAAGTGCAAAAATGGTTTAAAATCATTATTATTTTTAATTAATTTCTCGTTGGAGTCGAGCTTAATGACCGACGATTTTTGCTTGCAAAAATTATTATTTTATTTGAACTCAATCAAAGTGAGCACGAGTTGAACCGACTCGCGACCACCTAGTGCACTCGTGAAGGAAGAATGTTACGAAGTTAACACCAAATTTCTACCTTTCCAGCGGCATTTTCGGTGGAAGAGCTCCTGTATGGGCCTGGATGACAATCCTTGATTGTTTGTATTATTATTGCTCAAGTCTGGAGTAATCTACCAATGCTCAGTGGATCCACTTGTATGGAGAAAGTGTCTAAAAATGCACTGCTTGCAGATTTGTGATGCTGCAAAGATTGTTTAAAGAAACCATTAAGGTAGCATTCTCTCCTCTTTCCCCTCTGGAGGGGGTATACGGTATGAATTGTTTTATGCTGTTAACACAAAAAGTCATGAACCAAAGGACCGATTATTTTATGATGCCGAAATCACCATTAGGAACAAAACAATCTATAAAACAACATGTACGTGATCAGATAACAGAGTTATACCCCAATATATCGATAGAAACCAAATTCTTGGGCAGCTTTAGTCTGCAACCCTCCATTTAAAGTCTGGCACTATATGGCAGCTTATATTAATACTGGATAATCTTAAGCCAATAACCTACATTGGAAAATTATTCCCGAGGTGGTGGGCGCAATAATAAAAACCTTAGGCCAAATATACTTAGATCAAATTGACATAAGAAAATACACTAAGAAAATATAGAGCTAACTGGAATTCCACAACACGTTAAGCACTATTTTTTAAATAAGCTATTACATCCTCCTTCAAAATCCATAATAAAATTTTGCAATACCGAATAGTTTCACGATATTTTGAGTATATTCATTTGCACGTAAATTGTAACGTGTACTCACTACAAAAAATATTAGTCAAAGGTTCCAAATTTTGGAGCTATTCCTAAGAAGAACGTTTGAATGAAACAAAAACAAATATATTTTGAAAAAAGTCCGTGCCATAGCTGTCAGATGTTGTACCATAATTTTGACTTTCAGTTTTTTATTTTTGGCCAATTGCTGGAACCACTGTGCAATGGCCTAAGACTTCATATTACTCTCTTTACAGAGAGTAATGTTAACAAAACGAACTGACAATATAGCAACATTTATATTATTTACAAAATAAAGTGAAGGTAAAAGTAACGTTTTAGTGACCTATTCAAAGATATTTCTGGTCATTGTGTAATTAATTCACATTCTGATATAAAAAATAAATATTTTAATACATAACATCGGACATCAGATTGGAATGGGTTCCATATTTATACATATAAATAATATCATTGTGATTGTGACAACAATAGATTGTGGACGAAACTGTAACTTCTAATGGTGGGTGTTTGCTTGGTTAATTGCCAAGAATGTCAAGTGCTAATTTATTTCATATTTTGCTTTTCATTTATTTAGATTTCAATTAGGAAAACTACAACATTCAGCCATGTTGTGCTTAAGTGTTGTTTTTGCAGTGAATGGTTGCCATGGAGTGGGAATGGGTTACAATTAACATTATAATTGTGGAGAGGTCACATTCATTCTAGTGGGAGTATATATTGTTTGCAATTACAATTTTTATGATTTTGTATTTTCATTTCTCTTCTAAAACATCACTAATCATGGAAACTATAGATATTAGTACATTAATATATTTCATATGTTGTTAATGGTATCGAAATGTACCTGCAGTATTATCAGTAGTTGTGTGTATATGTATTTAATGTTTAACGATTATTGGTTATGTGTATTGAGGTAGGGGACGATTATATTACGATTATTTGCTTTTTTTCTAAGAAAATTTGGTCATTACCACCAACAAAACATTTCCTTAAATATGCACATAAACAACATTTGGATGGTTCGGCTTGAGCGTCGCACAGCTGTACATTGTTCAATATTGAAAATAAAAAAAAAATAAAAATTTAAAAAGGTATATAAACTTATCTTCATAAAATAGTCACTAATACATCTCGAATTGGAACTGGAGCCAATATTACTTAATATCGTCTAATAATCAATGGGGCCAAAGAAAAACAAATATATGCTTTCTGTTATATAAGTTACGAAATTTACTCTTCCCTCATATGGGATTTAATACACATACATACATACTTTAAATACATACATACTTTAAATAAAAATATTTCTAAGTTCAATTCGATGGCCGAAATAATTATACAACTAATTCCTCGATATTTAACTTAAATTAAATAAAAATTTCAGTTGGATCAGAGCACCTACATTTGTTTCTAATTTAAGATTCATTGAAAGAGGATTATTTCTTAAGATTTAAATGTTTGGAGAAATTTTAGAAAATAAATCTGAAGAAAAAGGTTTCATATATGTCTATACAAAGTTTGCGAGTAATTATTATATAATTCTATTCTAACTGAGGGAGCTAATATCCATGAACCATCAGTCCCGATATTCTTCCTCTCACATTGCCTGGCAGGATAACAAGTGTTGTGGACTTAAAATCTAGCCAACCTCAAACAATTGTCCAGAAAAGTATACAATACGACAAAACTGTATATAAGTTATACAAGAAATTATCGGTTTAAATTAAACACAAATCATGACCATGCTTCAGGAAATCTGTAGAATAAGTAATTGACGCATTGCTTCCTTCCTTAGAATCCAACTTAATCAATAGTATTAGACCAGTCGACAGGTTGTGGATCAACAACACCTCCAAACTCCTGGCTAAAACAAATTGTCCTACTGCGGAGACGTAGATTACATACATATTCAGACCGCGACAACGAATTATTACATGTATTAATAAACTAAATATTGCCGAAGTCAGAAAGGTTAGAAAAAAAGGTAGAAAATTATTGATATATTTCTGCATTCGATTTCACTGTGTGTAATTTTTTTAAGTTTAAGGATTATTAACCACATTTTGACACCACAACATTATAGACACGTGTCTCGCCGTTTTTCCATATCTCACCAACTTTTGTCATTATTGGAACCGCAAATTTGTAGCTATCGTCATAAAGGAATTTATAAAATTCATAGAAATAGAAAAATTCGAATGAATTGAAATAATATTGTAGTTGAAAAAAATGAAATTATTCGAATTATATAATCAATAATCCAATTACAACTATGTGCTATTATCAGAGCTCTGAAATGCGAGCAAGTTTCATTCTCTACTCGAATACGAGCGGGAGTACTCCAGCGAGTAGAAAAAAGAAATCGAGTATACTCTATTGTTGTATGCCACACCAATTAGTGTGCATATGCTTTGCTCCTTATCGAGTGGAAGTAAAAAAGCGCTCGAAATCGAGCAGATTCTACTCTTGCCGAGCACTCTGTCAGTTTTTGTGGGTATTTTATCAATTTTAAGATCACTGTCTCCAATCTGTGCCAACAAAGCATACACAAACACACAAATCGGCAAAAAAAAACTCTTACTCTATTTCAAACAATTTGACTCATATTCTTATTTTCTAATAAGGAGAACACTCGAGCGCTGCTACATTAAACAAAGAATGGAGGGTAAACTTCTTGTAAAGCTCGTTCTCTTGGAGTATTCCCAATCTGACACTAATGGTGGCGATGCATTTCTAAAGTGTAGTTATTTTTTGAGTTATCAAAAAGCCTAGATCGAGCAAGTAACGTTTTTGAACTTTGTAACGAACTTTTTGAACGAAATAATTAAAGATCACGTCTGACAAGTATGGGCGTACGAGGGATACTATATCTGGCCTAGGCAACACTATGCGTTACCAGGCACAATTTGACATTTCCATTGGAAAGTTTGACACTGGAAAGCTTGACATGTGTTGCGTTGTTTAAAGTGACTTCAAAAATCAATTTGCCAAAAAATATAAAATTTACTTGTAAACATTTTCGTCGATAATTTCTCACTACTTTCGACGTGGAATATCACGGCCGGAGTGCATCAATGAAATTAAATCTTTTCATTATTGTACACATTAGTGTTGCTGTGGGGTATATTAATAAATAAAATATAACAATATTTGTATAGCGAAGAAGCACCATCCTATAGCACTGTGAAGTGGTGTAATGAATACAATCGTGGCCAAAACTCGCTCAAAAACGAATGTCGTCAAGAAATCGCCGTTATGGCAGAAAACATTGATGTAATATCGTGAGAAAGAGCCTTCCTTGGGCATTTCTTCCACTAGCGTACTTACATTCGGTACTGAACGAACATCTGCCCGTAAAAAAATTTTGTTCTCGTTGGATCCAGCACAATTTGACAAACGCTCAAAAAAAGGCTCGTGTCAATTGATGCAAAGAAATTGTGAATAAATACGATCGCGGCGCTTCAAAGGAATTTTATAAGATCGTCACTGATGATAAATCATGGATCTATGCGTATGAGCTCGAAACAAAACAGCAATCGACCGTGTGGGTCTTCGAAGACAAGCCAAATCCAACGAAAGTTGTTCATAGAAGAAGCACTTCGAAGCAAATGGTCGCTTGTTTCTTCGGCTAAACTGACAATATGGCTACTATACGGCTTGAGTAACGTAGGACGCTTTATTCTGAGTGGTACACTACAATTTGTTTGCCTGAAGTCTCCTGAGAAATTCGAAACACGAACAAGAGAAGACGAGTCATTGTGCACAATGACAATGCGAGCTCTCAGACATCGATTCAAACCAGCGCCATTTTTACCGAACAAAACGTGGAATTGATGTGCCATTCGCCATACAGCACTGACTTAGCATCCAATGACTCCTTTTTATTCCCGCACATCAAGAAAAAAGGCGTGGTCAATGATTCTTCAACAATTGGTTTTAGCGCAGAAAAAAGTGTATAAACCATGATAGAGAATACTTTAGAAAACGATAAAACTAACTTTGGTGATAAATATTCGCGTTTTCATTATTAGGCCAAAAACTTATATAGTATCTCTCGTATGTATATACAAATGAAGGCCGAACAGGGTGTACACTGTAAATTTCTAAATCTCAGAGGCTTATTAAAACTATAACACGAACGCCGCAATAGGCGTACGGGTGTGCTGAAATAATATTGGTCAACATACTTGTTTCGAATATGCGTACATATGTAAATAACACTGTGTAATACAAACAACTTTACCATGTTCTGACACCGCAGACTGATAGAAGACGAACAAAAAGAAGACACGTGTCACGACGATTTTCCGTATCACTTGCACCCCCAAAGATTTGATGCCCTGATGTCAAAAGAGATCATTTTGTCAGGTTCATATTATTTTATGATTCAACCAAGTAACCGATATAAGGGTACTTTTATTTATTTATCTATATCGTGTTATATTAATTTATTTTTATGTTTTTTTTTTTCAACAAATTTCTTTACTTATAAAAGAAATATACTTAAATTCTTCTTCTTCCGGTGTTAATATTAGACCATATAACCCACATGCATATATGTATGTATACTTATGTACATATTTTTCAGAAAGGCTTTATCAATCAACCCCTTATGACACTTTAAGACGACAATTCACCAGTTATGAAATAAATATGAAATTCCTTGCGATGAACAATTATGAAATGAATGAATGGAAATGTGAAGTTAATGGTTTGTGTTGTGAATGGAAGTTATGTAAGATACTGAGTGTGTTCGGGCATACTAGAATAGATAGATGTTTAGGGGGTTTGGGAAGTGAAAAGTGTAGACGCACGAAAATATAGCTATTACAGCAAGGGATGCAAGATGCATGGAACCGGGGTGGACTAGAGTGCAACATTTACCCAATGATAAGTCCAATCAGATTTATACACATATCTATACCACATATCACAAACACATACAATCGGAAATAGCTTTCTATTTATTCGCAGGTGATTCCTTATGTAAAATTACATTACAAATCGGAAGCCAAAGAAAGAGTTCCAAAGGATTTTGGTTTTGTTAAGAAAATAATCAGTTTTTCTCTTCTTGGAACACACACTACATAGTCAGGAGATCAGTCACCATCGTCACCTACTGACGCACATATTTGATAGTGTTTACCCATCATCACTTAACTCAGTGATAAAATTACATACATGGTCAAAAGTTCTATAGTATAAATACAAACAAGGTAATATATTGGAGTCACAGAGGAAGTAGGCGAGAAACTAGTATTTCTTAGACTATTACCCACTCTAGTATCTTTGAAGTCGTTCGTGCTTGGAGAAATTGCACATATACAGATATACACTCACACACACAAATACAAGTGAAAGAAATTCTTGTTGTTGTTTTGGTATTCGAAAGTGGATGAGCAAAATTTCATATACTTACGGGTTTTCTTGGTAACGGCTGTTCCGCTACCACAAGCGCCACCACCACCACCACCACTACCAAACGAAGGTGATGAATCATTTCGATTTGTACGCAGGCGAGCTTCGCGCACCTGATATTTTATATTGGGAACTGAGAGTAAACGCTGATCTCGTTTTTCTTTGATTTTTTGACGCGGTGGCCGAGTCGGAGGCACATTTGACTCTCCACCAGTGCTTGTAATTGGCAAATTATTTGGTCTTATACTCTGTTGACCAGCATCGGCATCATTGGCAAAATCTACACGCTTACCGGGGGGTAAAGGAGGTGGTGTATCACTACTATTGGCCCTTTCGACATCACCAACATCTGCATTCTCTCCTGCAGCAGCATCGATCACTTCGGCCAACGTACTTTCTGACATGCTTTCTCGACATTCCACACCCACGGCAATCGGATCTTTGGGTGGCGATTCATCGCTGTTTTCTGCCGAGCATTCTGTTTGTGTGTAAAACACCGACGTGCTCTTCGGTACCGTTTCACTTTCATTGCTCATGTTAAGACCGATTTTCATATTGACTTTAGATAATTGACGTTTCAAATTGAAAGTCTTCCACGACATAGACTTGCGTCTGTCGGGGAGTTCTTTAGGTGGAATTGACGTTTCGTCCCGCATTGGACTCTTTGCAAACATGCCCGCACCACCACCAACTGCGCCTTTTTCTTCCTCCGGCGATGCTGGTCGAGATGATGGATTCGATTGTTCGGCATTCGATTCGTTTGCCTCGGCTATATATTCAATAGATGGGCTATCTGGGCTAGTGGTGTCATGGAGCTAAATCGATTTTCAATTATTGAACAAATTAAAATAGAACACGTTCAAAATTGTATCCCAAAACACACATAGACATTAAGATATATAGAGATGTAGTAGTAGGTACTAGTAGTAGTAGTCACAGTTAAAACATTCAACAACTCCTTACTATGTATGTATGTAGTTGCTGTTCGACTTAAAATCAATTTCAATTTTAGTTTGCCTAACGAAATGTTTAGATCATTCTCGAATGCATTTATTTATTATTATTATTATTATTATTACAATAACCAACATATGAATCAATACGATTTGGTTCAATACAAACAAATATTATTGCTACATAATTCCTTCAGCCTTGATGAGTTGTTATTCATTTGGTGTGTGGGAGAAGGGTAATAATAAAAAAAAGCAAGTTATCGAAGTTCGAAATAAAGAAGTAAGTACACACTGTTAGTTCTGAATGACAGTCAATCAATGCACATTTAGAACATTTTTTTTTTTTGAAAATAATAAAATGTATTTATACAAACATACATATATTAGTGATTGATATAAATATCTAAATTATTATTAAATGTTTTGAATAACAATTATTCAATTAGAGTTTGATCTAAATGAAATACACCCCGATGACTGTCAACCTCGTACACTAGTGTGTGCCACTATGCTTTAGTCTTCAAAATTTGTTTACAAAGTGGCAGTTAAAGAGGAAGAGAGAGCTGCTAAGTTGCGACGTTTCATATATTTAAATATTGTATCAAAACTGAGATCAAGGGATTATGACCACTTATTAAGCACGAAAAAAATCATTTTTCATGATTTCTACCAAATTTTGTAGAAGATTTTGTTTTCATCTGTAAGGTCTCTCCTTGAGATACTTTCAGATTTTTTTTTTTGAAAAATATTGGACAGTGTTCTGACACTGTTTTACTAAAGCAGTTTGCGATTTCCACTGTAGCTCGAAAACGAATAAGCCGATCAGCATATGTTTTTGTGGGATCATTAAAAAACTAATAATATTGACCTTAAGCGAGACGAAATTAAAAAGTAATCATTTTTATGAAAAAGGGCGAACTTTCAAATTTAACTAAAAAATGTATTGTTTTTTCGTCATAAATCCGTCCAAATTGTTTTAAGTCTCTCTCTTGAGGACAAGCTTTTTATGTGTATAATAATCCCACAAAAGCATATGAAGATCCGACCATCCGTACAGTGGGCACCGTTCTTAAAAATGTCATTTCGAGAAAACCACGCTTAAAACTTCGATATTATATATAAATCACAATGACATTTTTTGCAACATTTTTTTTCTACCTGCACTTACCGATTTTGTAAAATTTGTAAGTGGCCATAACCCCTTAAGCTTCATTAATTCAATAAATACAACCGAACTTCTCTATAACTTATAAAATTGAACACAAACTGTTTCCATCTATTTTAATTTCAATAACGAATACTTCTCTATAATACTTTAATAAACAAGTGGAAATTCTCACTAAACAAGGGAAGCAAAACTCATTTATCAATGTTCGCAGAATAAAAATTGCTTTAAAATTTGTTACATTTTGAATGAATAATATGGCTCGAAAATTAGACATTAAAAAGGAAGCAACTTATCTTTCCTTTAAAAAGTTGGATTTCTTAGTACAGCTGTAGGAACTGCTGATTTTGAAGAAAATAATATTTCTATGACAGAAATATCGTCTCAATATGTGCAGGAAGATGTTCCAATTGAAGAAGATGGAAAGTTTCTGAACTGGTCCCATTTTCTTAGATAAAGACATCAATGTCCTTGATCTTATTCTTTCATTGCTCTGAAGACTTTGCAAATAACGAGAAGTGGCAAAATCATAAACAAACGAAAATAACTTCCAAACACGAAAATTCAATTTCTGTTTTCTCATAAGCGCACGATTATTGTTTTTCACTCATTCATGTATTTAGATCAAATTAAATCATTTTGATTTCCCCGGTTTCTCTACAACGCACAGTGCGAAATATGGGAAGTTTAGTGGAACTTTAATAAATTTTGGATGTACATACATACATAAATAAAATTAAATAAATTTTTATTGAATTCGTTACTTAAGTACTCCACTGCAAATGGTTCATACTCAGTTTGGCGATTTACTCCGCGAAACTACTTAAAATGCACTTAAAAGTTACACTTTTGTTTCATAATTTTTTTTTCTAAGAAATAGATTTTGGATTCATTAAAAATTGGAGTGGCGCGGAAAAATGGTACGTCAGCATGCCATGATTTATTTTTCTTAATAATTTACAAAACTACTATGACATTTTACTCTTTAAAAAAATGCAAAAAAACTCTTATTGTTTTCGTGCAATTTTAATCTTATTGTTTTCATAATTTTAATCTTTTTGAAGTTTACAATATTTTTTATTTTTTTTTTTTTTTTGAAATTTTGCATGTTAGGGCGAAGATAATTTTTAATTACCAATTTGCAGCAAAATCGATTTAAAAATGCAACGTAAAAACGGCCGACGGCGTTACATGAGCGGTACAGGAAACCGCTGGTCTATATGGTCCATATTAAGTCCCACACTACGCATTAATATAATAAACATTATTGCAAAATTTTAGTAACCTACGTCCTTTCCATTAAAAGTTAATAGTAAAGTTCCACTAAAGTGATCATATTTCGCACTGTGCAACGTAGTAATCCGTCGCTTCCCTACGTTATAGAGAAGTTTGACTGTATTTTAAATACAGTCTAAGTCGATTATTGAAAAATAATCGATTTTCGAATTTTCCACCAAAAATATTTTGTCGATTTCTCAAGAGAGACAAAAATGTATATAGTACACATATAAATATATACACGGGATATTTTATGTTTGCATCCAAACACAATATAAAATTGAAATCAACAGATTTAATAAAATCGACAAACCGAAAGAATAATACAATTTCGAACGCAAAACGAACCAAAAACTACTATTGTAGCTTCGTTCCAGAACTAAAAAGTTCTTACACATTTATCACATTTTGCACATTTTTCCCCAAAATGCGTTCCCGTACACCAAAAAAGTAAAATGTTCACTTCTCTTTGAACAAAAATGGCGCCGATTAGCTTTCTCATTAGAAACTTTTTACACGACAAATTTGGGCGAGCAAAAATGTGCAACATGTTTGCCGGCTTCTGATTGGTTGATTCGCCGACTTTGATATTTGTTCCAGTTTTTTGACGTTTCTGCCATTTTTCCGTTCCCGTACATTTTGGGAAAATGTGTATGTGGAACTCATTTTCGACAGTTTGCTCTTTTGACACTTTTATCATTAAAAAAGTACTGGATAACCCGATAACCGCTTATATTTCTCATTTTGAAAACGGCCATTTTTGTGGTGGATTTAAAAATGAAGTAATGAATTTTGAGGGATTTTTAGGCGAAAAAAATTTTGAAATGTAAGAACGGGTGTAGAAAACTTTTTCTATGTTAAAAAAAAAAACACAGAATAAAAAAAAAACATTTCACAATGTTTTTATTTTTTTCTAATAAATTTTATTTCGTCTTTTGCCATCGCCACAACTAAAAAATATTTTTTAGTTATAAAATACCTGTTTCAGATGAAAATTAGACTTCAATCATCAGTTTTTTTGATTGTGGAAATTAAATGAAATTGAAACAAAGTGGAATTGAAATTCGATGGGGGTTCCATCACATCTAAGTACAATTCACTCGTTTTGGGCAAATCATTTTCATTCCAAATCGATTCGAACATATAACTTTCGCTATCAAACATGTAGTATTGGACTTTTCTGTTTATATTTGTGAAGCATTACACACTTATTTGCTAAATATATTTATAGCGCAACGTTTTCTTTTTATATCTCTTGAATCCCTCTAATTGTAAATAATTTGAAATATGAAAATTAAATATCAAAACGTTGCAATTTGAGATATTATAAAATAAGGTTCAATCGATTGAAGTTTATTTTTTCTTATCTTAATGTGACTAAAATAATATTCTGGTATGTGATGGAAAATCGAAATCGTATATCTCCAATTTTGGTGTATATTTTAATGAAATTAAATAAGGATTTTAAAAGTATTATTCAAATAAGGGGCGTTTGCGAAGCAAAACTATATATATCCTCAACGGCACTCCGATTATATACCATTTCGATTCTGCAAATCGAGTCGATTCGGTTTTCATCACATACCCGATTATTCCCTGCCTGATATATGCAAATCAGATTTTCCTCCAACTTTTCTTTAACTGCTTCAAGTGTAGAATGATTTTTAATTTTCACACCTTTATTTTTCACACCTCATTGGCTGAAGAAATTAAATTGTGCTAAAACATTTGTAGCGCATTTAAATTAGTAGAAGATTATTTAGGGAATTAGAATTGTTATTATAAATATTAGGGATAATTATTTATGTAAACACTTTAGTTGGAATAATGAAAAACGTTCGCTCACACACTTAAACATGACCAAATTACAAAATTATCTTCCGTGCACTAAATAATTAAAATAAGGATTTAGTTTTCTGATTTTATTGTTGTGTGGTTGGTTGGTTGTTGGTTTTCAATTCAGTTAGTTAGTTTTTTTTTTTTTTTTTGTTTACCATGCTACACGAACAACGAAGTTTCCGTAGTCAAAGGTGGGGTAATTGTTGATGTTGTTGTTGGTATTGTAATACAAATGGAATAATGAGTGTTTGTTTATATTATTTGTTGTTATAAAAATCACATTTGTTAATTTCATTCATTTGAGGTTATTTATTATTATTGTCTTGTTTCCTTTAATTTATGGTTATATTGCTAAACGGGTGGCCGGCCCTAGTAAATGTGAAATATAAAATCGATAGTTATTTCGATCAATCAAATTCTGAGATTATTTTCCATCATCCTCATCAAATGTACTTGTTTTTTTGTTTACTTGTTAATGACATTATTGTCACCAGATGAAGAGTAAAGAAAGAGCAAAAACTCGATAGCAGAATAAAAAGCCTGTTTGGTATCAGCAGATAGAGTGAAATATAAAGCAATGTAATTTAATTGCACCGTATTTGAACTACTAGACCAACTACCAATGATTAAACGAATATTTCAAACCGACCAAAGGGAAATAATTCGTTTTTGAGGAAACTTCATATCATATTGGAAACAATGTAGAATGTATAAGGGCCAAAGGATGATTTAATCACGTTATAGTCCGGTCAAAATAAACATTGAAATAGCAAAAATTCCCACAGAGCTGAATTTTGGTGGAGAGCTAGGGTTTGCCATTAGAAGCAACGTCCTAAAAGTCCCCATCGATCCCATGTGTGCAAACAAAATTATTCAGGGTCAAAGGTCAAATTTTAAGGGTTTTTTAGGTTTTCGGATTTATTTTTTGAAAACGTTTTATCTAATCAAAAAGTGACTAAAGTAAATATTGTAGACAGGAAAATTATCTACAAGTTTGACTTTTATAATTTTTTTCCTAGGAGGAACCATTCTTGAGATATAGCTGTTCTAAAAAACACATGATTTTTATGCACTTATAAGGGAAATATGCACATAATCAGACGAACCGGCTAAAATAAGCGAAGTAATCGGGTCTGTCCCCCCAAAAAAATATATTTTCTTGAAGAGCGAAATTATAGCTATCTTCTAAAAAATAATCCAACAAAATCGGAGCGTGTTTAGTAGAGTTATTCAATGTTAGAGTCATTTTATGCGAAAATAGCCCATTTAACCCACATGTATAATCGAAAGCCCAACGGGAACGACCCTAACGAAAACTCTCCGATTTTTTTCAAGTTTTATCCGAAGGTAGGGTTTGTTGCGCTGATTACGGAAATGTATAATTTTCAACGGTTGCGGATCCGGTTCGCCGGTTATTCGACCCAAAAGGCCAAATTTAAAAACCGGGTTAGACCCGGTTCTACTGAACCGATTACTGCAAAGTGGATATCGTTTGAAAGCTACGGAAGTATCTAACACATAGTGTCGTTACTTTAACCGGTTCGCCTCATAATGTACATACGCGGCTAATTCTTTATTTGACCTTTAGATCGCGATATCTCGAAAATGGTAAGTCTTTTTTAAGAATCATAAAGACCACTCTTGTAGACAATTATTGAATCTACAACTTTTACTTTAGCCGGCTTTTTCTAAGTCTTACCGTTTTTGAGAAAAATTAAAAAAACTGAATAATGCCTCCAAAAATGACCTTTGACCCCGAATAACTTGTTTTGCACACATGGGATCGATGGGGACTTTTAGGACGTTGCTTCTAATGGCTAACCCTAGCTCTCCACCAAAATTCAGCTTTGTGGGAATTTTTGCTATTTCCCCCTTATACGCATGTCTATTTTGACCGGACTATTAATAAATATACAGGTATGTGATGAAAATCGATCTCAAAAGGGAGTCAAAAACGACTGTAGCTGTGATGCATGAACTCTTTCCGATTTCAATTTTTTCGATATCTGTTTCATACTTTATTTTTTTTTTTTTTCTACAGAAAAATTGATCAAAAACGTGTGATGCAGTCCGATAATCGTTTATCTCGTTCTGAAAAGGGTCATGATCTTTTGTAGTAGATTTAAAAACGATGTAATGAATTTTGAAATGTTTTATTTTTCTTATGTTTTGTATATTTTTTCATGAAAATAGTTGATATTTTGGAAAAAAGTAAAGAATAAAAAAAACACTTAGCAATACTTCTTGATCTTTTCTATGTTTTTGATATGAAATATCGCAAAAACGAAACAACATTTCAGCAACAAATTCATTGACAGACACCATCTATCTGACCGACATTCATCGGACAAGTTAAAATCCGAATTTGCCAGGAAAATGTACTCATTTCCCAGTTTTTGATCAATTTCCGAAATCTTGAACTACTGTAAGGCAATCAAGAAAAAATAATTGAACGTCTAAAGACAGCCGAACGTCAATATGTTGTTTGCACTGTTTGTAGTTCTCATCATGTAATAGCACAAGAATTTTCACACTAAGCTCCCATCATATGTGCGAATTTTAATAATAACAGTTTTATACTTATGCTCCGAAATCCAATGGATTTCACGAAATCCTGAAATACACTCCGTTGTTTACATTTATTTTTTTAGATTTCAAACATATCATAATAATCAAGGTAGATGTATATGCGCAGCTGATCGAACATGCATTTTCAAAACAAGTTTGTTCCAATTTAATTTGTCATTAAAAATATACGACAATATAGAAATGTACTGTTTTATTTCGAAAAATTCGTAAAATTGTGAATATGTACATATGTATGTCATATTACTGTGTATAATAATAACAAATGTACAAATAAAAAATTATGTTATCGTTGAAGCATCAAAATTATAAATTTTGATTGATAAATGGTTTGTTCCAGAACTGCAAAATCTAAAATTTTTTACTACTTTTTCGATAACATAAAGGAAACATTTTTCTCGTAGTAAAATTTTGCAGATTCTTGAACAGGCATAATTTTGTGTTCCAGAACCATCAAAAAAGGTACACATTGCACTATTTGTGTCCCGTTTTGTGTCAGAAACGCGTCCCGGCACTAAACTCCCACTTCTATTTAAACAAAAATGAAGCAGAATGAAATGTTCTACTAAACAAATTTGACCGAGTAGAAACTAGCAGCTTGTTTCCTGGTATCTGATTGCCTGATATGTTGATTTTTATACCCTCCACCATAGTACGAGTATGGAGGGTATATTAAGTTTGTTTTTCCGTTTGTAACGCTTTGAAATACTCATTTGCGACCCTATAAAGTATATATTTTTGATCAGGGTAAAATTCTGAGTCGATCTGTGCATGTCCGTCTGTCTGTGGTAATCACTCTAGCATCCACAAAAATGGAGATAGGACGCTGAAATGTTGGGAAAATTCGTCTTTTGTTTGCAGGCAGGTCAAATTCGATGATGGGCTATATCGATTCACGTTTAGGTATAGGCCCCATATAACGGTACCGCCGATTTACGGTATTTTGACGTTTTTAGCTACATTTCAGACCGATTTAGCTATAATTTGACATTTAGGGTTCTTAAGTGTCAATAAACTTATATAACAAAACTTGTGGAAATAGGTCCACGTTTTGGTAAAGCCCCCATATAACGGTACCCCCCGATTTTGGCGTTTTTAGCTATATTTTCACAGCGATTTAGCTATAATTTGACATTTAGGGTTCTTAAGTGTCAATAAACTTATATAACAAAACTTGCGGATATAGGTCCACGTTTTGGCATAGCCCCAATATAACGGTATCCCCCGATTTACGGTATTTTGACGTTTTTAGCTATATTTTCAGACCGTCTTTAGCTACATTTTCAGACCGATTTAGCTATAATTTGACATTTAGGGTTCTTAACGGCCAAAAAGCTTATATTCAAAAAATTATGAACTTAGGTCCATGTTTTGGTATAGCCCCCATATAACGGTATCTCCCGATTTTCGGTATTTTGAGAATTTTACCTACAATTTTTAACCGAATTAGCTGTAATTTGAACATTTGACATTTGAAGTTATTAGTGGTCACCACACCTCTCCACCAAAAATTGTCAAGAAAGCTCCATGTATGGATAAAGCCACCATATAACGGTACCTCCCGATTTTCAGTAATTTGATGATTTTAGCTACAATTTTAAACCGAACTAGCAGTAATTTGACATTTGAAGTTCTTAGTGTTCATAAAACCTCTCCATCAAGAATTGTCAACATAGGTCCATGTTTGGATATAGCCTTCATATAACGGTACCTCCCGATTTTCAGTAATTCGGCAATTTTAGTTTCAATTTTTAACCTTACTAGCTGTAATTTGACATTTGAAAGTTGTAGTGGTCACCTATATAACGGTACGTACCGATTTTCGGTACTTTGAGGAGTTTACTTAAAATGCTTAACCGAGCGTAGGTCCATGTTTTGGTATAGCCCCAAAACAAACCTCCCGATTTTCCGTACCTTAGCTTTATTTGTTGGCCGAACTTTCTGTAATTTGAAATTTAAGAGCCAACAAAAATTCTGCAACAAAAATTGTTCATTTAAGTTCATATTTTCGCAAAGCCCACATATAGCGGTACCTCCTAACTAGCTGTTAATGACATTTGAAGTTGCCACTGATCACAATCCACTAGAAATATTCAACATAGGTCTAAGTTTTGGTATAGCCTCCATATAACGTTACCGGTACCGGTTTTCGGTATTTTGAGGATTTCAGCTATAATTTTTAACCGAATTAGGAGTTATTTGACATTAGAGGCTCCATCAACATACTTCCATGTTTTATTATAACCGCTATATAACGGTACCTCCCACTTTCTAGCCCACCAAGAATTGTCAACATACATAGTTAGATATAGACACCATATATGTACATTATCTGACATTTTAACGTACCCATTTAAAGTTGGGGCCAGGGATGAAAGCTAATTATTCCATTTTAGTTAAGAATATTTTATGGTGGAGGGTATGAAAAGTTCGGCCCGGCCGAACTTAACGCTTTTTTATTTGTTACATTTCTGCTAGAGTTTTTGCAATATCTGCCATTTTTCCGTTCCCGCACTGTTTGAACAAATTTGTATAGGAAAGTATTTCTTGACATTTCGCTCATTTGCTAATTTTACCATGAATGAAAAATTAACATTGTAACAAAGTAATTTAAATTTGATTTTACTTTGTTTGCAAATTTTGATATTAAATTTTTTTGTTGCAGCAATTCGCCATCTTCCTTGTTTATTGTGATACGTGAAAAGTGTTGCAACTTTTGGTACATTTTTGGACAAAAACAGGATTTTATATCATGAGTACTGTGATTTCGATGTTTATTTCGCTGAAATCGCGAAATGAGATGATTTCATTTTTGTATGCAAAATCATGGTAAATTTTGCTTGATTTCGGGCGAAATCACGAAGCAACTTCGAAATCACGAAACGATGCCCAATGTAAACCAAGAATAAGAATTTGTAGGCTTTTGCCATCGCGAAAACTAAAAAGGTAGTTTTTATTTCTATTTTATGTAGAAAATGCCGCTTTCACCTGAAGATTAGGGTTCAGTATTCGGTTTTTTTGATTATGGGAATTAAATGAAGATAAAACAACGTAGAATCGAAATTCGACGTCCGTTTTCATACTAAATCGGTTCGAATTTCATCACATACCTAATAAAAGGTCTGTTCGATAACCCAACAATTTGTACAAACTTTTAAAAAATGCTATTCGATAACAAACTAGTTCAATAAAAGAGAACTGAAAGAACTTGCAAGAACTTTTTACTTGCAAAGTTATCGAACATACCTAAAGTAAGTATTTTTACATTTCTTACAAATGTCATGATCGAATTTTTAATGGGGCTACGGCTTATATGGCTTGTAAGTTTTGAATTTATGTTCTTTTTATTTGACATACGATTAATGGGCAACATATAATTGTAAAAGAGTTGGGGACAAATTGTATATCTTCTGTCGGTTGAAGTGTGCACATTATTGAACTACATGGGGATACCAAGAATATTAACGGAATATTCCGAACGCAAATTCTATACAATATTCTATTTTATTTTGTCATATAATTTACGAATATAATGATCAAAATGTTTGAAATTTTGTAAAGAGAGGAGGTCGTTGATATAGCTCCTCAATCAGGATGAATCTGTCGTCTGAAACTGGAATGTATCTGACAGATGTCCCTTTCCGAGATCTGTTTTATCGCGGCTTTCCAAAATTCTTATAGAAACCCGAGATAAACAAATTGAGATATGAACACTGAACTAACAAACTATCGGCCGACTTCTATAGAAATAGATGAAGAGCTTAATAGAACTGTGGAAAACCAAACCGACTTTCTTCTTCGCTGCATTACGATACATGACCACAACTTAGCCTGGTAAGAAATCCCAACCGATGTGGTGGAACAAGGATCTTGATGAACTGAGAAAAATCGCCAGAAGATTATATAGTAGGGCGCACGCGTATAAACTCGACGTTGATTGGGACACATACGTTGATTGGGTTCTGTGAATCAATGAAGTAGTCAAAGACGCAGCTAGGTTTTGGAGAATAATCCCATAGGACCTTGAGTCCAGAGCACCAAGAAACCGGATGGTACGTGGACAGACTCTGCTCTTGAGAATCTAAGCCTCCATGTCCAAGGCTGCAAGGACATTGCTTTCGTTCGCACGGAGTGTGATGACTTTCAAATGCAAGCGGATGTGGATATGAATCTCATTGGAAAGGTGGTAATCAGGAATAAGAAAAATTGGCTGTCAATCCATTCAAATCCTATAAATCACATGGTCCTGATGACATAACACCGGCGATGCCCCAAATCCTGGAGGAGATTGTTTTTCGTGCGTACCCGGTCTGTGGAAACTGGTGAAAGTCACTTACATCCCAAAGGCAGGGAAACCTAGTCACTATGCACAGAAAGACTACAGACCTATTAGCTTATCCTCCATTATTCTCAAGACTGATCTACCTGGAGATTAGAAACATGCCTACATTAAAGACAAATCTGTAGAAACAGCTCTTCATGAGGTGGCTGGTTACATTGAGAGAAACTTTACCTTGTCCGCTTTTCACGACATAGAAGAAGCTTTGAATAACGTAAAACTTGAAGCAATTCACCTCTCACTTAGCAATGTTAACATGCCGGAAACCGGAAACAATCTGGATTAATAAATTGCTGAAATTCAGAATTATTACTTCAAGGTACTGTGACTGCTTGTTATGAACCACATAACAATGGAATTGGAAAATCAGGGCACTACAAATTACTGGCAAATTCCTATCTACAATTTCCGAACTTATACTGAGAGCTTTGTCAAAGCTGTTTCGATGGGCCAAAGCAAACGGCCTTGGAATTAATCCAATGAAAACAAAACTGAGAGTCGTGCCAAATGAACTATATGGAACTATCTAGTTCACTGCGCAGTTCCAATGGCCCACATCATTTGTATAAACAAACTGTGTATTAGTAATGTCATGCGTTAGACTTTCATACGTTTTGGAACTAGTATAGTGAACTAGGAACTAGATTACCCAACTCTACAAGAAAGCGTAAGTTTGACGATTTTGTGCTACCAGTACTAGATGGAATGCAACTACTTCTCAACCCAAAGTTAAGTACCCAGGTACAATTCTGGACTTTTAAGGGCGATCGAAAAGGAACGTTGAGAAACGGACAAAGAGAGGATTAATCGTGTAAGAATCCAATTGGGAAGATTATACATTGGATGTATAACACTATCCTATGGATCTCTTCCAACAAATTAGAGAAGGTACAAAGAGTAGCCTCGACTCATATAAGGAGAACCTTTAGAAGTACTCCTCAAGCAGCTCTGAATGCAATGTTAAACCAGCGGCAGCGCGTAGTGCTCAAAGGCTACAAGAACTGAATCTTTGGTGCAATATGCTATGTATCCTACGGGAAATTAGAAGCAGACTTCAAAACGGAACCTCGTGGGAAATTTAGCGGCTATATAACCAGTCCTGATATTTGCAGATGTTGGGCTCGTTATCCCGAGTAGAGATGACTGGAACCGTAGAAACCACCCTCTGGATGGATGAAGCTACCGGATATGGCGTCTATTGAGAAAGACTAGTTCATGAATACTCATACAAGTTGAACAACGATTGTAGTGTATTCCAAGTTTGATAAAAAGTCTGAATGCTGAGGTCTTCTAAACGGTGATAGCCTTAAAAATCATCAAAGTCATAAAATCCTCTAGCATTAAGTGCAGAACCGCACTGAAAAAACCTAACAAATTCTTTCCGACTATACTGTGTACCAGGACACTGTGACATTATGGGAAACGAGCAGGCAGATGAACTAGCTAGATATGGATCACAACCAACAAGTCTAGCAACCACTGACTTCATCAAGCCACCTATGTAATATGCCACTTTTTTGAAACGTTCTTTGATGAAAGAGCCAAAAAGCAAACCAGAAATTGAAGTTTTTAGCAAATGTAACGATCAACTACATATCGCACATTTACTCAAAGAGCTTCATAACTCAAAAAAAAAAAAATCAAATGTTCAGGTTAACAATTTCAAAGTCTGCAGCACATTCGACTTCATATTGTTTCAAAATCTAAATCAAGAGCGTTGAAAGCTTTGTATCGCTTTCTTGAACTCCCAAATAATACTTAAAATAAGTTAGCAAATCAGTTTCCTACATTTAAAAATTCTCAAAACATATTTTCTTTTTATTATAAAGAAATTTATTATAGTTACCATTTCGAATTTATTTGTGTGATATTGATTACAATATACCCGCTCAATGTTGACTTTATTTAGAATTAAACTGTGCTCAATTCACATGCGAAACACATATCTAAATAGCTCCCGATGGTTTGGAATTCATCAGTACATTTTATTTCATTAAATAATAATTTCAGAAATTTCCTAATCTAATTCATCATCGTCGTCTAATATAAAATTCTTCGCCAAGTATCGGAAACCAATATAAAATAAAAAAATATTCTCTGCGAAAAAAACTACTTAAGCCCTCCTCTAGATAATCAAAAAGACAATAAAGAGTACGCAGGTAGGTGATGGTTAGTAGTTCAAATAAATATCTATGTATTTACATTTTCTTTTGGAGAAGAAGAGTCAAGAGTAATAGAAAATAAATTGTAAAATAGATTGATAGGAAAGTGAAGCAAGTGAGAAGAATAAAAATATCTTACAGTAGTAGAAGGAACGACGAATGGTGCAACAACAATATATAGTATAGTTTTCTTTAGTCATGTAAGGAGACATTATGTTAAAAGGGGAAAGTATTTTCTTGGGATATTTTGTGCTTGAAAACAGATTTAGTTAAATCATGCGTTTATTTTTATGTTGGCTCACGAACAAGTACAACTAAAACAACAATTACAAATGCACAGGGGAGGAGTTATGTCAAATTTATTTCTTAATCTATAGTAAATATGCCCTAAATAATACATTAGTTACGGTTGGAGAAGGGGGTGAGGGATCAGGAATTAGCTTACAATTGCATTTGACATTATCGGAAAGTTCAAATGCATTTTGACCACTTTTAAGTGGTATTAACTTTGGACTAAGCAGGTGTTGATTAAGGATTTGGGCCATAATGAATGGAGTAACGTAACCACACATTTAAATTAAGAAAAACAGGTGGCGGCATGCGTCACAGGTGTATTCGTGATTATAGAAAATTAGGGGGTCGGATTTATTCAAGCCACATTAACATAGCCGCTAAATGAAGCAGGATTCTATACACTTAATCAAAAGGATATTGCGGCATTGGGGTTCACAACTTCCGCTGCTTTTAGAGGGGAAATGGCCACATTTATTCATTTTGCAGTTGTTGTATAGGGGAACTATGCACTTCCACTTTACTTGGGATGGAAAATGTGATATTGAGGAACAAAACAAACACAAAATTGAACAAAAACCATTCCAATTGGAAAGGAAGATAAAGAAGGTCAATAGAAAAATTAAAAAAAAAATCAAAAAATAAATAAATTACCAATACATTCTAAGTATCTACCAATTTGTTTTTAATAAATGCATACTAAATAAATCAAATTGTAGTGAATTCCAAACAAAGGGGGAGATATATTATATGTAAATAATAACTAAAAATATTATTTCGCAAAAAGAAGCAAATTCAATCAACTAAAATATTACAAATGCTTTTGTTTTTAAATGCTGCCTTAAAGAACTACAGAATGCAATTTAGAATTTAGAAATTTTTTAGTAAATATATTACTTGTATTGAAAAAACAAATAATAACATTTAAAGTAATAGTAATAAATACAATAATAATAGTAATAGTAATTGTTATAGTTATTTTTCTTTTTTAGTTTTAACAGCATCAAATTACACAAAATACACAATTCTAAGGAAGAAAAGTCAAGTCTTACCTGATCGGAACTGGGTGAACGACTTTGATCGTCTTTTGTTTCAATGCGTTTGGGACTTTTTGGTGTACGGGAATAAGGATCATGGGCACCATATAGATCAGGACAAGCAATGCTCAGTAAGCAGACTTTTTGTATAATATCGATTATTACAAGTCCGTATTCTGTGCCGTAGGCCATTCTAAAAAGAATCGAATATAAGATACATTTTACAAATTAATTACTTTATGACAATATTAATTCAATTTAATTTTTTTTACTAATATTTAGTGTAGGTATTTGATATAGCTATATAGAGCCCAAAATATCCAAAATCGGACAAATATGAATATTGGAGCTATATCAAAATCCGATCCGATTTGCAAAATGTTTTGTAGAAATCGTTTTTTAGCCACAACAATGAACTGTAGTGCGATTCTCTAACACATTTTTTTGAGTTACCGACAAAAATCGGTAAAATTAAAATGTAAAGCAAACCATTATTTATATGTCGTGAATTATCATTAGAATTCAACGTTTAGTATGTCAGCTTGTACATATTCCATACAAACCAGTTTATGTCCAATTTACATTAGCAACTTTTTCGTCATTTAGAGCTGTTTCGTCATTTATTTGCTAAAACAGGCAACATTTTGCGTCATTTACCATACAAAAATAAATGACGATAGCTACGTCATTTATTCTAAACAACGCACGAAAACACCATACTTTTATACGCAACCCTGCTTTTTCGTCATAAACTACCAAAAAATGCAACTGTTTTATGATGTCTTTGTTTGTTTGTGTGTGTTGTAGAAAAACAAAAATACTCAATCGATGACAAAAGTGAAAATAAATGGTTAAAAAACTTGAAAAATTATGTTTTTTTGTTTTTGGAATTAATTTAAGTTATTTGATACACATTTGTGTTGTGAAATTCCTATTTTTCTGAATAAATATATTGTGTGCGTGTGTTTGTGTTATTGTATAAGTGTGTATGTGCGATTGTGTGCGTAAGCAAATGACGCAAAAAAACAGATGTAAATACACTTCATTTGATTCTAGGATTTCGTAAAACGAAATCACTTAATATGCATATGTAAATAGGACTTTATCTTTGTTGTGTTTTAAAATTTTAACGGTTTCTATGCAACCCTGTACATATTTCAATTATCATACTATTCCATTACAACCTTGTATTTACCACTAAAATACACATCTATGTATGTCTAGACGACTTTTGCGCTTCTCAAACCAAGTACCTTAGTAGAATAAAAATGAATAAAATCACTTTGAGATCTACCTTTAAGAAACCAACTAGTCAACCAGCATTTAATAAGTTTTGGACATAGTACTAGTTGAGAAACCAAGTGGAAGATACCAACCAAAGTACAAAGTTAAATAAAACATCATTTAAACAGCAATAATCTTCGTTTTAATGGACATTGGGTATAACCTTAGACGAAGAACTGCTTCAAATGCTTATACATTCGGTAATTAACGATATTTTTGGTTAAGTTAGCGACCAAGAGAAAGTAGTCGTAAAGTTCTATCGATAGCAACGGCGTTGCCAACTTTTATTTGAACTTTTCATTCATAATTTTGCGTTTTAATTTTACCGACATTTGTCGTTAACTCAAAAAATGAGTTAGAGAATCGCACTACTGGTAAAGTTTTTTCATCGATCGGACCATAATTGTGGCATGCAGTCGAACTTCTCTATAACGAAATTCCCTATAACGAATACTTCTCTATAACGAAGTTTTTTTTTAATGCACAAGTGGAAATTCTCACACAAAATAATCTCTCTATAACGAATTTTTGAAAAACGTAATTCATTTTAGTTTACACAACAAATGTAAAACAAAACACAGTCATCAGTGCTCTTTATTATTGAAGTTCACACTTAAATGGAGAAGCAAAACTCATATATCAATGCTCTTAGAAAAAAATTTGATACAAAATACGTTTAATTTCCAATGACTACTATGCATAATTTCATGTCATTGCTTTAAAATGACTGGTTTGCCATTTTGTCCCGATTTCTCTATAATGCTTGGTTTACATTTACGAAATCCACTCGATTTCAACTGTCAATTCCTTTGCGTATACGTCAAATAAAAACTCATCCGAAATCCATTGGATTTCATTTGACGTTTAAGCAATGGAATTGACAGTTGAAATCGAGTGGATTTCGTTAATGTAAACCAAGCATAAGGTAATAATTCGTCGGTCCCCAACTGCTACGTTAGAGAGAAGTTCGACTGTACATATAAGGTTTTTGGATCAAATGGAAAAAAATTTAGGGGATAGGAAATCAAAAAAATGTTTTTTTTTTTTTGTCACCCTAATGTGGATGTTGCATGATTTTTCACCGTCCCGACACGGATCAAAAATCCGAAGCAGGCAAAAAAACACACACACAAAACAAACACGAAAATACTAATAATATGCCTGTCCGTGTATTCGATAATTTGTAATAATATGCCTGTCTGCGTACTCGATAATTTGTAATAATTATTACTAATGTTGCAGATTTTGACAGTCGTATAAAGAAAAAGTTGCTGAAAAAAATGTTTCAGCAACATTTAGTAAGTAAAAAGACACACCAAATTATTACAAATGTTTCGAATTTTGAAAGTAGTATAAAGGAAAAGTTGCTGAAAAAAGTGTTTCAGTAACATTTTTTTCAGCAACTTTTCCTTTATACAAATTGCGGTCCTCAAGCTCGAAGAGAATTTTATTTTTTAATAATTACAGACAGGCATAATAATATGTTCGTTCACTCAGGTTTATTTATTTATGCTATGCACTATAGGTAATTTGCCCAGTTTTTGAGACAAAAGGTCGATTTTGCAACTTTTAATAATAATATTTTTTTAGTTGGCATTGAAAAAATTTATCAAAATGAATGATATCGCGATTATCGCGGTTTAAATTGCCGTCAAAGTGAGAATTTCGAACAAAAACTAAAAAATATATATATTATAAGGCATATTTCAATGTATTTAAAACCGCGGAAAAATAAACCAAATATAAATACATATATGTAAAATGGAATAGATTGGCAATTGCGAGAGGAATTTATTTAATAATATGGTCTGTTACAGTACTGCAAGAATCTACTATTTTTTCGATAACATAAAGGAAAAAATGTTATCGTAGTAAAAAATAGTAGCTTATTGCAGGTTCTGGAACAGAGCAATAATATAGCTTAAACATTTTGGGTAGCGACCAAAAAAACGCAAAAAGTCAGAAATAAATATTTTATTTTTCTTAAACTCACTTCATATGGACTTCTAATAAATTGGCCGTGTTTGGCCGTGATTTTGCCACCTAGAACACATAACAGAAAGTCTTCTGCATTGGTATTACTAGGTTTCAAAACCCGATTTTGACCGTTGTTTGATATTTATCAGATCTTATAAAGCTACTTCTCAATAAAAAGTCTTTAAATTGTGTAAGTTTGGTTTAAGGAAATAAATATTATGCCTGTCTGCGTACTCGATAATTTGTAATAATTATTACTAATGTTGCAGATTTTGACAGTTGTATAAAGGAAAAGTTGCTGAAAAAAATGTTTCAGTAACATTTAGTAAGTAAAAAGACACACCAAATGAATATAAAAAATATTCAAAGACATAAATACAACTAAGACATGACAAAATGCATGCAACAAAAAAATGTTTACGAAACTTTGTATAGAAACATTACCCTTAACAGGTTGCAGTTAATTCAAAATCGCAACCAAGGAGGAACATTTCATGTAATGGTATCAGAAACGAAATTTATGAATTCAAGGATCTATTCAAGAATAATTCTATGTCAATTGGATCGATAAATTCGGTTAAATACGTAAAAATGTATAAAAGAAAAAAATGTTATATCACCATATCGTGATATAACATTATGTTAAATTCAAAAGCCATTCACTGAAGAATGATAGCAAAACAAATGTCTTATCTTGTTGTATTTATGTCTTTGAAATATTATTTACAATTTCATTGGAAGTAAAATAACACGGTGTGCCTTAACCAAATTTAAATGGAAGGTGCTTACACCTGGGAAGTTTTTGCAGATTCTGAAACTAGAATGCTAATAGATGAGAAGTCTCAAAAAACAAAAAAATCGCCGGAGGGATTTTCAAATAAATCGCGATTTAAGTTCGTTCACATCTTTAGGGGTTCTTTAGGTTTTTACGATTTTGCTTGGAAACCGCGAGTCCTATGTAAATGGGCCTTAAGAAAATGTTGTAGCTGTGAAAATTCTCCACAAGACTGACCTTCATGATATTTTCGTAGATTTTACCGTTTTTGAGATATAGAAGTTCAAATTGAGACAATGCACTGGCTGTATAGCCTCCTTATAAAACAATATCATGCGCCTTAACTAACTTTTGATGACAAGCGCTTACACATGGGAAGATTTCACTGATTCTGAAACAGCAATGTTCATAGATACGAAAAATAAAAACATCAGAAAAAACCGCCGGAGGGATTTTTAAATAAATCGCGATTAAAACTCACAATTTTAGGGTTTTTTAGGTGTTCACGATTTTGTTTGGAAACCGCAAGTCGTATCGAAATGACCGCGAGTCCTATGTAAATGGGCCTTAAGAAAATGTTGTAACTGTGAAAATTCTCTACAAGACTGACCTTTAGGTTTTTTCGTAGGTTTTGCCATTTTTGAGATATAGAGGTTCAGTTCGAATTTTTAGGTTTTTATATTAAGTCTTCAAGATTTTGCTTGGAAACCGCAAGTCATATCAAAATGGGTCAAAAGAAAATGTTGAAGCTCTGAAAATTCTCTACAAGATTGGATGATTTATTTTTTCCTAGGTTGTACCATTTTCAAGATATATAAGTTTAATTTGGGAAATTGCAGTAATGACATTATTTTATAAGGAGGCGATACAGTCAGTGCATTGTCTCAAATTGAACTTCTATATCTCAAAAACGGTAAAACCTACGAAAATATCATAGAAGTCAATCTTGTGGAGAATTTTCACAGCTACAAAATTTTCTTTAAGCCCATTTACATATGTCTCGCGGTTTCCAAGCAAAATCGTGAAAACCTAAAGAACCCCTAAAAATGTGAACTTAAATCGCGATTTATTTGAAAATCCCTCCGGCGATTTTTTTGTTTCTTGATATTTCTCATCTATGAGCATTCTAGTTTCAGAATCTGCAAAAACTTCCCAGGTGTAAGCACCTTCCATTTAAAATTAGTTAAGGCACACCGTGATAAGTAAGGGCGACAAATTGTTTGTTACATCCGTGGTTTTCTATAAACGGTTCGGCAGTAGTAAGCTTTATTTTATCTCTCTTTTACATATTAATCATTGATAAGGTTTAAAGGAGTACTAAACTCGTCTTTTTTAACGTATGTTCAAAAAATATTACTCGCGGGGACAAAATTGTGATTGTGATTGTTTTCAACAGTTTGTTGGGTATAAGAAAACTAATGAAAATTGCATTGGAAGAAATCTTTGTATTATCTCACTTTTTACACATAAATAATTTAAAAAGTTAAAAAATCCTATAATTCCGCTGTTATTCATTTTTGCCTCAAAAACACGGCAAATTACCTATAGTGCTATGTGATGTAAATTTTTTAAATATTGAAAGTTTCAGTTTTATGTTTCACTCTTTGGTAAAATGTCGCATTTAGTTCTGAATCCTGGACATATCACATTGTTCTCATTATTACAGACTGAAGATCGAAACTTTTAGTTGTACCATGGGTGGACAAAACTGCATTCTAGCACGAATTTCTCAGCACTTTCTTTTTATTTTGCAGCGCACTTCATACTGAATTCTGGACATGTCACCTTGTTCACACTCTAATGCCATTCACTGCATAATTACAGATAGCAGTTGGGTACTCTAAGTCGTACAATGGGCGAACAAATCTGCATTACAGCTCGCATTTCTCAGGTGCTTGCTTCGAGGTTGTCTACACTATCTATCAATGTCATATGTGCTGAGATTTTACATCGTTATGCAGTCGCTAATATGAGCAATATTGGCAATTTTCCTTACGCCATTTACTTTTTGCGTCCACACCAGCAAAATTGGAGTGAAATTACGTCTCCACATTGCCTGAGTGGGTAGATACGGAATGTTATCATATGACATTGATAGCTAGTGTAAACCACCTCTTAGTTTGGACATTGTCATTGGAGTGATACTTTATCCGGTCAGGTAGAGCTTTTATCAAGCAATTTTGTAAGTGGAGCAGCGTATACTTTCTGTTGGGATTACAGCTTTCTTACGACATGACCGTAAACCGAAGAGATCACCTCAGATATACTACCAAATATAATTTTTAAAAACATTCTTTGCGCTGCACTTCTTTGTGATATTATAAGTACAGTCCCACCTCCATATGTCATATGTTTTGTTATATATTTTTTTACTACTAACATTTTCAAAAAAAAAAAAAATAAATAACCTTAACTATAAAGTTCGCGCATGGACCTTTTATGAAAACTCTTTATAACATATAAGAAATCATTAAATTACTTACAATCCATATGCTGAACTAATACATAATGATGTCACTTGAACTGTTCTTTTATTTGGACCGGTAGTCAGACAAACCAATTGTGACTGAAACCCAGGAGGTTTTCTTTGTGCTCCCGATTTAACACGCAACAAGTTATCGGTCTGTTAAAAAATAAAAACAATCAACAAAATAATTATTAAGTTTTATAATAATTGGAAGAAATAACTAATATTTATACCTTATCGGATTCACTAGATTCAGTTTTTTGAACTTGATGTGGTATAAAATCACATTCGGGACTAGTACCATAAATATCGTCAAAGTTTTCAAAGAGTATTGGAATCTCCAGAACCAGCACTTCTGAAGTCGTTTCAACTTTGCGAAATTTAAATAAAATAACTTGGCCCATAGCACCGGCAACACACAAACGTCTTGACACCGAACAGAGATGTATTAGTTGGATAGCCAGAGGATGTTCTGTACTGTTATCTGTTTGTATGGATTTGGATTTTTCAAATATTTTTGCCGTTTTCAATTTATACAAAATCTAAAAAAATATACAATTACAATTTTATCCGCAGTTTGAGAATTTTGAGAATAAATACCTGTAATGACCCAGCACCAGAATCCCAAAATTTCAATGTGCCATCTTGGTGACCTGTTATGACTATTTCGGCATAACTACAAGACGCTGGCGACCATTCTCCACCTGATACAGGCCATTCCCTTTCCGAGAAACCAGTTTTTTTGGATGTCGTAGTACGGCCAACCTAAAACACGCACAGACAAAGAGATGGATTGGAAAGATACACTATTACATATTTGAACTTTAAATATAAACTTCAAAATTGCAAATATGAATTTTAATTGCAAGCCTACTAACAGAGTAAAAAGCAGGAACCAAATCCGAGGGGCAATCAGTTAAGTAAGTGCAATATGTAACAGGTGATTCGTGTAAGTCCATGGGATAAGGCGATTCGAAACATGGAAAACCGGGTGTAAGTAAGTCTATTAATACTAAATCATACTGCAGGAGTACTGCTATCGCATATGGTTCTTGTGTTTCTGTCGAAGCGAGAAAATACGAAAGAAAAACAAACAAATTAGCATTTTTAACATTCTCACATACACTAGCAAAGAGATCAGATGTCTCTACCAACACTCACCACTCGTCCAAGGGTTTTCACAAAGAGTTATAAAATCAACAACAGTATGTTCCATTTCCAACACTGTGGTCGTCTTCCCCACCATAACTGTAATACAATTGGATTTTGCTCCCTTCTCTGTTGGCATGCCACCAGAAAAAATTGTAAAAGTTTCTCTGTAAGAAATAATATTTTTAAAATTATTACTTGGTTGGAATAGAAAAAGTTATGAACAAATAACTTACCCAGATTCAGAAGCTTTCAAATCAACCTTAAAAATGGGATTGCATTTTTCCATTGTACCATCTCTTGACGTTTTGGCTGAAAAAAAATTCCATTATAAAAATATGGTGAATTTCAAGTAATTTTGTGTCAAGGGCTTACCGTGGGGATATACTAAGGATTGAGGTTTTGGAGTCGGCCTCATGGGCCATGAACATATGGAACCATCTTTATGCGAGGATACAAAATATTTGCCTTCATAATGCCATGCTATTGATTTTACTGGATCCGAAGAAACCCATCGTATTTCGGCACATTTTCCCTTCAAATCCCACAGGACCAGCAAACCACATTCGTATGCAAGCAGCAACTGAAATATATTTTTTTTTAATACACATTTTATTGACACTTTTCCACAAACGAACCTTATTTGCATCTATTGGATTATCACATAATGCAATCACAGCACCAGGATGAGTAGCTCTACCCCTATATTAAGATTGAAACGATAGGCAAGAGTGTAAAAATTGTGCTTTTTTGTGTTATTCACTTACAATTCAATTGCTTTGTTCCAATTTATAACATAACCGCTAAGGGCAAATGTATCGATATTGACCACATGAATGTTGCCTTTTTCTGTGCCAACATATAACCATTTGCTCGCCACAGCTAAGTGAATGCATGTTACTCTGGAATTTATACAAAAAAAAAAAAAAAAAAAAAAAACAATTAAGATGAAATTATTACAGCCAATTGTCTAACGTTACACCGCGTTAAAAAATTCATGAGTCCTGCGGCATTAGTCGTTCTACTAATGTCAGTGTTCATAGTCCAAAAAAGGCATACTGATTGTTTAGTATTTGAGCAATTCATCTTCTAAAGAATATTATAAATTCTTAAAAAATAAGCTTGTAGCTCTTAGAAGAGCTAGAGTTTTAACTTATTTGTGACTGTAATGTCGAAATTATGAATATAGCGGAAGAGATTACATTTTGGTCGCTCATAGTCTTTACATTAGTTTAAGGATAATTTCCACGCTATTAGGTAATTTTCCGTGATGTCTAATTGAGTTTGAACTCAGATTTAGGCAAACATAATTTATAACATAAAAGCATAAGCACTGTGATTGTATTTTTTATTATTGCCATATTTATTTTCAGCAATACTAAAAAGAATTACAACTTACTATATCGTATGTCATCAGTTAGTAAGTTGAAACAAGAACACGTGCAAATTAGATTATATTTCGTCAAATTAGATTATATTTCAAAAACTAATTTCGATTTGGGTGTGGGTTTCGTCTTCGGGCATTTTTGGTGACGATTTGTATGTTTACAGAAAGAGAAAACAAAGTTTAAGACATTTATGTGTTTGTAAGTCATTTGTTTATTTACATGTTTCCATGTAAACAAACCCTCCCAAATTATCATAATTTGGATATTACAATCTGGCCTTATTATCGCAAAGTAAAGCAATTAACATCTAATATGACGACTTTTTGACATTCTCAATAACAATTATGCGTCGTAGTATGTCAACGTTGTACAGGTTGCCTGGTGTGGTTACCGACGCCTATTTCAAATATTTGTTTTTGTATGTATGTAATTACATCCAATACCTAGTTCTTATCGCCAAATGTCTGCAAAGTTCAGGTTGCGATATGTCCTCCCAAAGGAAGTAAGCAAACAAACTGTAAATATCAATTATTACACAACATTTTACAGCTGGCATAATAACTGAAATAGTTCGGCACTAGATAAGCCAATAATTCACCTTCTTCAATGAATAATTAGTGTATGTTTTTTTTTTGGTTCTTTTGTATTGTTGTTTTATTGTTGCAAATAAAGAAAATAAGAAATAGGAGGAAATTAGTTTCTTGAATATTTCAATTCTTACGCGATATGAACATCATTAAAATAATTAATGTTTGCACCGCTGACAATTCGTACGTAGAATTCATTTAGATTTTCAAAATAGAACATTTTATATGTATGTATTTAAATCCTAACAAAACAAAAACAAATTATAAAGCTGAACAACAGATAATAAGTAGACATCGGATTTTAGCATGTTTTTTATTTCTTATCCGATTGGACTCAAATTTTGGATCTAGGCGTTTTGAGGGTCAATTTTTCGATATTTGGGGTCATATCAAAAATATGCAAAAAATATGCAAAATATATGCAAAAAATATGCAAAATATATGCAAAAAATATGCTAAATATGCAAGTGTTTTATTGACAAAAATCGTTAATTAAATTTAGAAAATCATCAAAAAAGCATTCTAAATTAAGTTTTTTTGACGTTTAACATAGTTTTTTGCAGATTATTATGTTATTGAGACTCTCCAGATATTCCGCCACAGCAATAAATCTAGACTAACAAGTCTTAAATCAGTTTTCACAAGGTGAGAAAATGTCAAATAACGCAGCATTCCTATTACAACATAATTTGCTTCCTATACAAATGTAGATAGATAATGGAAAAATTTCAAAAACTCAATCAGAAATGTCAAAATCAACATGTCCAAATATGGGGATTGTTTCTAATCGGCCAAAATTGTCTAGCAAAAAAACAAAGGAGCTAGAGTTAGTCATCGCTATTTTTCTTTAGATAAAAGCGCATTTTTTTCTAGTTTTTGGAAAAAGGGTTCGTTTTTTAGCGCAAAATGGGAAAAAGTGCTAAAGTACCATTTACGATTCCAGGTTCTGGAATATAACTATAATTAGAAGTATACGTTTTGAATATCCACATATTAGATTTGAATATATTTTATAGTTTTAGTCCTATATTTGTGGTCAAAAAGCTTCTTTGGAAAAATGCTCTAACTGCCTCTTTAATATTGATGACATGGTTTTAGTTTAATGCACTAAAAATACATAATTTTATATGTATATTGTAAGCATACAACCGCTTAATGCAGAATTGGGAAATGTTCACTCCTCGACGAAAAGTAATGCATTATTTTTAGATTCACTTTTGGCAGTTTTGTTGAGATATGTATTATTTTATTGTTGTTAAATAATTTGAGCTTAATCTCGGGTTTTGTTGTTTTCAAATTTTTAAAAACAACAAGTTTTATTTAAAGTGGTATGTAGTTAAAATTGATGCGAAGAACACCAAATGATTAGTGCAAAATGACATCACTCAGAAAAACCACACAATAGCGTGGTAGTGATAAAATAAGTCAAACCCTTGGAATTATCTTTAACATGGCAAAACCACTCACATATTTCTGCTAGAAAAGCATTTGGAATGCTAAAAAATATAGTTCTTTCATTCCTGCTACAGGAAAACAATTTTGATAACACAGTCGAAAATAAAATATACAATTAATTAACTTATACCTGACCGTGTACTCGATAATTTGAACTAATTATTACAAATGCTTCGAATTTGGACAGTTGTTTAATAGAGGAGTTGCTGTAAAAATTGTTTGCAACATTTAGAAAAAATTATCGAGTACAAGGATATAACATCTCTTATAACACATTAGTCTTGTTGTCTAGGATATAAATAAATATACAGTCGAAATCGCTTATAACGTCGTCGTTTATAACGTCATATCAGTTATAACGACGATATCCAAAAGTACCAAATCTCTGGGGCCCTTTATAGCCCTATCGCTTATAACGACATATCGGTTATAGCGACATATTCCGTCGGTCCCTTGACCGACGTTATAAGCAATTTCGACTGTATTAAGAAAAATATTCGACGCAAAATAGTCATTAAAGTTGCCAAAGGCACTATACACCTAAAAGGCAAAGATTTCAAGGAATCTTAATTTCCCAAAAAAATGAAATTTCACATCTGTCCCGTGTTTTGCTTACATCCTGATGTACACTTTAAAAACGTCATATTTCTAGCTCTACTTTCACAATCTGATTGGCTTTTTCTGTAATTGGGGAAAATTGAGTCTTGTTGCATTGTAAATTGGTAAAAAGTAAGGAAAGAAACAAATACGGGCAATGCCAATAAAAATGTCCGGATTGTCGTATAGAAAAATCTCACTATTTTTAACACTTAGAGCACGTAGAGTATTATATAACTACCACGAGTTATTTAATCATAGAAAATAATTTATTTTCTTTACTATTCGTTAATCCGGACAATTTGATACACTGCCGAAACCTGCGGTATAGGGATTATCGAGATTATACTGTATATATGGGTGCATTATCCAAATCTTAATCGATTCTTACGAAAATAAACAGGGATCGCCCTAGGCCAAAAAATCTCCAATTTTTATGCGAATTGGTCTATAAATGTGACCTGTACTTTGTTTTCAAAAAGACCTGGCCAGATGGATAAGTGCGAATCTATGCAGATTATAAAAAGGAACTGTGGGTCTATTTCGTTTCCTTTTGCATGTTGCAAACTCATTGACTAAGACATAATACCCTTAGGGTATTAAAATATAGTTATCAGTGCAATCATGAATAAAAATTCCGTGCATAATTTGTTTCCTTTCCCAAATTTCACAATTTTTTCCATATTTATGCCCAAAAAAGGGAATATTTTTGTCGATTCGACTAGAATATGCCATCATGGGGCGAATCTAGTAGCTTTCAACTTTTAACAAATATTGATTTTAAAAGAGTTTCACATTCTAAAATTATTTTCCGTGCGGAAAATTCGGAGGGAAATATTCATGATTGCCCTGTATATGTTTTTATATGTTATATGTTTTTAGTAAAATATGAAAGATTTTATGTAATATTAAATATTGTCTTAGTCTTAATATCTAGCTCATTTGTTATTCTGTCAGACAATTTGGCCGAGCAGAAACTATCAACATATTTGGATACGTTCATTTTGATATTTCTGATTGAGTTTTTGAACAAATTTGTATTAGAAAGCAACTTATGTTGTAATAAGAAGGCTGGGTTATAGGAAATTTTCTAAGTCTTTTAGTCCAGATTTATTGCTGTGGCGGAATAATAATTAATAACATAAAAATCTGCTAAGAAATCGACGTTTAACGACAATAAACTTAATTTAGAACACTTTTTGAAGACTTTCCAAATTTAATTCGACGATTTTCGTCAAAAAAATTAGTTGCATATTTTGCATATTTTTTGCATATTTTGCATATATTTTGCATATTTTTTGCATATTTTGTGCATATGTAAAATATGCAAATATGCAAAAAAAATAAAAAATATGAGCCTGTCATTGCATTCAGTTTTCTTCAAAACGAATTTTGGTCCAATCAGAATTTTCGTATCTTTATTAATAAAAAATATGCAAATATGCGATGTCTAATAATAAGTCATTATTGTCTTCTTTGAAAAAGACCTACTGCATTTCTATGAATGACTTTGTAGTATTTGAAGAGAAATCATACTGATCGTCAATAAGGAGTTGCATTTTATAGAAGTGATATTAATCTCCTATGAGAAACCAACTGTATGAGAAAAGCTAGGGCCATAATTTTTTATGAGAACCCTATTTGTATACTATAAGCAATGGTATTGGTCTCCTAGGAAAAGACCGGTCTTTTATGAGAAAGTCTACCTTTGTTATAAGAGAAGACCAAGTGGTCTTCTGTAAGAAAAAGTACATAACCGTTTGTTGTTCTATGGAATGATATTCTCATTATTTCCTTCGATGTTGACGGTGACATACATACATACATATTTTATCTTATTTTGAAAAAATGGCATAACTAGCAGTCGCAACTAGTATTCCGTGATGTTTTAATTAATTATCAATAATTATAATTCCGCTGAAATTTTTTGAAAAGCCTTGGAAACTTATTGGCTGAATGTATTTTTTAGAACTATGAAATGACTGAAAGTAAAAATAAGTAAAAAAGTATCAGTAGACTTTGCCGACAGAGATATAACATCAGCCTGTGGGAATTGAAACTTTTATGCATGGACAGATCGAATACCGGCTACACAACCAAAATACTTTCCCCCCAAAAATTATGTATTTAAGGGGGTTTTTGGAATTTTGTGACCTTTTTGGACGTTTGAACTTGCCGACGAAATTATAGATTGGGACCAACATAGTCCATTTCGGAAGTGAATCTTATTTTCATTCAAGTAATTTCTTTCGATAGATATCGCGCCCATCTGTAATTTCAGTTGGTCGCCGTACAATCTAGAGCTTTTGGATAATTATATCAGGAGGGTGGAGTTGGACAAGAAAACATAATATCACTTTTAAAAAGACCACAAGAGTAGCTTCCGTAAAAATTTCCAAAGGATCCTCGAAATGACCTTAAATTGCACTTATACAAAAACGTTGAACTTTTGTGATGGAGGAACAATACTATGTTTAGATCGGTTGCTCCGTTCAAGAGATGTCGCGAGTACCATTTCCCCGAATATTTCTGAACTTTTGTGGGGGAGGCAACCCTGTTGTGTGAAAGTCAAATTTATTGTGCGCCCCCGTTTAAAAATTGAAAAATATTTTTTTTACTGTGAAAATTTATCTTTTTGTTTCTAAAGTAGTTTATTAAAATATAGATAAGTAGACAGCGGAATTTTATGCAACCCCTATTTTTGGTCCGATTTATGTCAAATTTTGGGACTGGGCATATTTTTGACTTCTGTAGTGGGATTCTGTAACTAATTTTTGCTGTTATCGATAATTGTCGGTAAAATTAAAATGCTTTCGATAATTGTCGGTAAAATTAAAATGCTTATAATTTCGATAATTAACGAAATTTTTCGGTAAGTTAACGATGAATATAAAGTATTCGCTAGCCTCTACCGACACAAACAGTGATGCCAACTTTTCTTTATGTTTTTAGTCATAATTTTGTGATATAATTTTACCGATTTTTGTCGGTAACAGCAAAAATGAGTTACAGAATCCCACTACTGATTACATTGCAATCGAAACATATGACACATGCAAAATTATGCAAAATGCATAAATTTTTGCATATGAAAAATTTATGCATTTTATATCTTTGTTATTTATTTATTTAAAATTCTTTCATGTAAACAAAGCCTTACGGCCAAAAGAGATGATTACATTATTTATGGGGGCTATATGAAGCCTGAACCTAAACCGACAAATGTTAAGTGGATAGTTTTTTACCCCCAAGGAAGACTTAATACAAAATTTCAGTCATTTCGGAGGGATATTGAGGGCACAACCTTAAAATACCAGAAATCTGGAGGTACCGTTCTATGGGGGCTATATGAAGACGTGGACCTACATATGTCTACAAATTTCAAGTGGAATGTAATTATATAAATTGGCTTCAATTGCAAAGCAAATAAATAAATAAAGTTTTATACCCACAACGAAGACAAAATACCAAAAAATCATTTCAGTGGAATATTGAGGCCACAACCTTCAAAATACCGAAAATCGGTAGGTACCATTCTATGGCATCTATATGAAGACGTGGACCTATACCGATAAAATTCAGCTGGAAAGTTTTATACCCCCAACGAAGACTTAATACCAAATTTCAGCCATTTCGAAGGGATATTGAGGGCACAACCTTCAAAATACCAGAAATCCGGAGGTACCGTTCTATGGGGGCTATATGAAGAAGTGGACCTGTGCCGACAAATTTCAGGTGGAAAGTTTTATACCCACAACAAACACAAAATGCCAAATTTAAGTCATTTCGGTGGGATATTAAGGCCACAACCTTCAAAATACCGAAAATCGGGAGGTACCATTCTATGGCGGCTATGTGAAGACGTGGACCTCCTGTGCCGACAAATTTCAGTTGGAATGTTTTATACACCCAACGAAGACTAAATACCAATTTTCAGTCATTTCGGTGGGATATTGAGGGCACAACCTTCAAAATACCAGAAATCCGGAGGTACCGTTCTATGGGGGCTATATGAAGACGTGGACCTATACCTACAAATTTCAGGTGGAAAGTTTTATACCCACAACAAACACAAAATGTCAATTTTCAGTCATTTCGGTGGGATATTAAGGCCACAACCTTCAAAATACCGAAAATCGGGAGGTACCATTCTATGGCGGCTATGTGAAGACGTGGACCTGTGCCGACAAATTTCAGGTGGAATGTTTTATACCTCCAACGAAGACTTAATACCAATTTTCAGCCATTTGGTGGGATATTAAGACCACAAATCTTTGAATATATTTTTGCATATGGTTTTGCATATGCTCATTTTATGAAGATATGTAAAAATATGCACGATATGCAAAATTTTCTGGGGCTAATTCGTTTTATTTTGTAATAAAACGAGTTTCTGTCTAATCAGATTTTCTCTACGACCATCCTAACCATATATGCATTTGCATAGGATTCCGCTGTCTATAGATAAGAATACTAAATTCATGTTTACGAATGTTTTCCTGATTTTTTTGCATCGACTTATTCTCAAAAAGAATGCCAGTTAAATACTCCATACCCTTACCAATTATCGCGATCAGATCATACTTCATTGTCATATATTCAAAGGGATGATATCTCAAAAAACTTACGGAAGCTTAAGCAATTAAAAGTTCTGGTCATGATGGTGTGTCTAGTATGGTACTCAAACATTGTCATACTACCCTGGCCACGCCTTTGTCTTTGCTATTCAACTATTCTTTAAAATTAGGTAATTTCCCATCATATTGGCAGTATAAGTGATGTCTCAAATTATAGAGGTATAGCAAAATTAAGTGCTATACCGAAGTAATTTGAAAAATTAATCACTGAAGTTATTTCTTATAAAATACAATCTATTCTGAGTCCATCACAGCATGGATTTCGCAATGGACTATCAACTATTACAAATTCCATACAATTTTCATCTGATATTATTAAAGGGTTTAAAGAACGTAAACATAGTGATACAATTTATAAGGATTTTAGTAAAGCATTTGATAGAGTGAATCATAAACTTCTTTTATATAAGCTAGATCGCATTGGTTTTAGTAAAAGCTTATTGTCGTGGATTTCTTCCTACTTACATGACAGATCCCAGTTAGTTCTGTTTGAAGATTACCAATCAAAGTTGATTAGTGTTCCACAAGGGAGTCAAGTTTTATTTTTACTTTTTGTTAACGATTTACCTTCATCGGTACACAATTCAAAATTACTTATGTATGCAGATGATGTCAAAATTTACTATACTCATAAGTCTCAAGAAAGTATTGATCTACTTCAAAATGATCTAAATAGCTTCGCTCTGTGATATGATTTTAAGAACATGGATTTAAACCTAAAAAAAATTAAACGGAAATTCTACCATTTCAGGGTATTATAACATTAATGGGACAGTTTTGATGTCCGTAGTATCGTTTATTGATCTCGGCATTTTAATGGATCCAAAATTAAATTTTAATAATCATATTATATCAATGGTGAATAATGCCAATGGTGTATTAGGTTTTATAAAACGATGGGCTAAGAAATTTTCAGACCCATATGTTACTAATAGCCTAGACAGACGGCAGCGTTAATTTGCATTAATTGTCTTAATTCAAATTAATTCGTGAATTATCCACATTCTTAATGCACAAAATCAAACTGAATTTAATGTACATTTAGGTATTTCAATATGGCAATACCGTAAAAGAGAACCCGTATTCATGTAAGAGAGAGAGTATATGCATGCTCTGAGACACAAGGAAAACAACAAATTTCAGGGCAAACAACAACAAAACAGGGATGCCAACTGTTCCGAGATAAAAATCGCTACAGCCACATTCGCACCATAGGTCTGTAGCGATTTTTTCCTTAACCTTTAACTTTGGAGGTGAAAATGTAGGACGTACTTTTTGACGTGGTGGTAAATTTTACCCCTATACATATTCTTAAATATTTCTTTATATATTTTCTTATTTTTATAATATTTGGCATTTGTTGCATGATATTGTGTCAGCAAATAATAAAATAATATCAAATCAAACCACACTCTTTGTTTATATAGCAAATTAGGCTCTATATTTCACAGACCTTTTTTAATCCAACAAAAAAGACATATTTTATTTTTAGAAGAAATAAATAATATAACAATACTTAAAAACGTGAAATTACATTTTTTGACAGTCTTGCCTACATATTTAATAAAAATACAAAGATCATTCAAAAACACAGGTTTTTTCTGCAGGGTACCAAATAGTAGATTTGTCATTCATAGTGATCGTACACTGTACACATACATATGGGTATGATGCAACCCATTTACATTCCTTTATTGGATTGGAAACAGGTATGTGTAGTTTTTTGTTATGCCTACTAAGCATATATAACATATTTTCGAGTCTCTGGGATATATTTTGGATGGGGCTATTGAGTCCTTGCCCAAGATCCTAGTAATATTTTAACGTAAGTAGCCTTTGGTTATGTTGAATTCGGGATCGACCATCACCGTCAACGTTGCTGAACTTATCGTCCTCTTCTAGCAATTACCTTATTATAGGAACACTGATTTGCTGTAAAAATGGATTAATTGAAAATGCTGAATATATAATTCATATGCAGAGTTTGACGTGTGGTCAAAACTTTTCCATGAAATTCATACGTCGTATTGGACGTGGCGTCATTTTTTACATAGGATACTTACGTTAGTTTGGAGGTGGTGGTAAAATATTTTCTGTGCCACAGTGACAAGAACTTGGACGTGGGGTAATTTTTACACCACCGTAAGCATATCTCCTCACTTGCTAGTCATATGACAACCAAAACATTACTGCCTACTTATGTTAAGGAAATATGAAGATACAGAGAAAATTAGACCGATCGCTCAAATCATTTGAAAGTAATTAACAAAATATGATCGAAGGGGTAAAATTTACACCAACCTCCACTTTTAAAGGTTAAAACAGTTGACATTCCTGCTTAAACAGTGGTTTTTGTACGTCAAAAATCACCACAAGTAGCGGGAAAACCACCAACTTGGCACCCCTGCAACAAAACAGTTGTCTTCCAGTAATCAGCTGTTTCGTAAATGCAGGAACCGTCGTCTGTCAGGCAAAATGTAAATGCAGATCTTAATGCAGTCTAGGGTATAAGCAATTATTTGTTTCCCTTGTTAGGCCTATATTAGAATATGGGTCGGTAATATGGGATCCTCACTATGCAATTTATGCCGATAAAATAGAATCCGTTCAAAAACAGTTTTTACTCTTTGCATTGAGAAGTTTTCATTGGAAAAGTGACTTTGTCCTTCCTTCATATACTAGCAGGCTAAAGTTAATTCGATTACTCACATTAAAAAGCAGACGCATAATGATGAACACTATTTTTGTACGGAACATTTTAAATGGCGATATACCTTCAGACTTCATTATTTCTTCTATTAGATTAAATGTTCCTATTAGATCTAGTAGAAACTATCAAATATTATATACTGATTTTCATCGTACCTTTAAGTAGAATGTGTAATGATTTCAATTCTTTGTATAGCAAACATAGACATCATTAAGTCTAGACAAATTTCTTTCTTGAGCTCATAAGTTTTTAATCTTAGTATATAAGTAAGTTAACCGGCTGTTGGAAATATATAATCTGTAGCTGGTATTCAACCATTCACCATTATCCGGATCATGTTGTGTACGCGATCCCTACGTTCAAAAGGAGGTTGTTGTTGTTGTTGTAACAGTGTTTTATTTTGTTTGTATGTTCATTCTCTTGTTCAATCTGGCTCTGGGTCTATATCCAGTTTCAGGAAAGTGGGAGGTCGCCCCCCGGTCGGTAGAGGTGGGAATGAGTGGCGTTGGGAACGTATGAAAAAAGTAGTAGCCCGATAAGCACTATCTTCGAACTTTCTCTAAGATTCGCAGAAATTTTTGACATGCAAAGTTGCCGTTGGGGTTTTACAGCTTTCAGGTCATTTTCTCAGGAAGTGCGGACTTGTTCCTAACTGAAAAAATTGTGCCTTCCTAACAGAGGCCTCGAGCACTCGTTGCACAAAAAAATAAAAACGATTCTAGATGAGATCTTGAACTGCTCTGAACTGAAATTCTGTGTGGGTGATACCCTAAGAATTGGATATAGTCCATATTCGATATAGCCCATATTCAAATCTGATCTATTATGTCTACTTTTGAACTTTCGTGGGGAACTTGATCTAAGTTTGGACAAAATATTACCACCGCTAAATTTTGGACGGATCGGTTGAAAAAAAACCAATTTCGTCTAAGCATACTGGGGTATAAAACCATTATTTCGATGAGGCACATTTTGGTCGTATGAAAGTGTATATACCCTCTTTAGCCTAAAGGCTGGGTTTATAATCATCTTTAGTATCTCAATAATTCGCAAAAAAAGCATGGTTGTGTTATCCTGTTAATTTTTCCGAAGTCCTATAAAAAATATGCATTTATTATATTTTTATAGGACTTTCTGAAAAATGGTCAGAAAATCAATTCGTCAAAGACTAGAAAAATAATTTTTAATTTCTGTGTTTGATATTATAAAATAATTGACAACCCTTATTACGTACATTGGGTCCCACCATGGTGCAATGGAATGCACACCCTTGCACGCTGAATGTCCCGGGTTCGATTCCCAGGCAAGGCAACATAAAATTTTCAACGTTGGCAAAATACCCATCCCATAACCATTTGTGACATTTCCTGAGTATTTTAGCCATGTAAAACTTCTCTACAAGTGGTGTCCTTATTAAAACAACTTTAATTTATTAGTGGAAAAAAATTGGCTATGTTTGCCAAGGGGTAAGGCAGGGAAGACTATAGTTTCAGATCTCGCCACAGATCTTCATCAGTTCCCTTGTTTCTTGTTTTTCAACAGAAACTTTTTATACCCAGTGTCAATTGCTCGCTCAAATAGATACGTATCCAAAGCCTGACTATTTTGAAAAACAAAATAGAAGTCATCATCTCAAATAAAAACCGCCAACCCTCCTAATTGTGAGACCAGGCACCGTCGAAAGTTTGGTTTATTGCTGTTGTTAGCAATACCAACAAACTAGTTATGTTTTTTTTTTCGTTGAGACTCAACAAACGCATAGCAGTGGGAAAGATTTGTTGTGTTTCTTTGGATATGTACGTATCTATTTGAGCGAGCAATTGACACTTGGGTATAAAAAGTTTCTTGTTGAAAAACAAGATACAAGGGAACTGATGAAGATCTGTGGCCAGATCTGAAACTATAGTCTACCCTGCCTTACCCCTTTGCAAACATAGCCAATTTTTTCCCACTTATAAATTAAAGTTGTTTTAATAAAATATTAAAACAATGACTATGGGATTAAGCCTGACTATTTTGAAAAACAAAATATAACGTACATATATAAGCATTTCGCTCAAGTCAAACATAAAGAAAACAACAAAACTCTACCTAGAACAGAAAAACATGATCATATCTGTAAAACGATTACAAAATAAATTTAAACAAATTAACAATAAATTTCTTACCTTTCCCGTTGAAATTTTAAACTTTGTATGACTTGAGGTACTTTTTGGCGTATATTCCACAAATGAATTGTGTCATCAGCGGTCACGGTCACCAATTTGCCATCATTGACTAAAAATTCGGCTAAAATTACGGGGCAAGCAGATTCACCTTCATGACTAACATGCGTATCCACACCAGGACGTCCCAATCTTTGAAAGATACAAACAAAATAAAAACCAACATTAGATAGTACAACGAAAGCCAAGCATACGAAATAATTATATTCGATACATACAATCTGAGACTGCCTGATTTGTCGCCAATAACTAACAGCCGTTGTACCGGATCAAATGCAAAAGCCGATGGGGAATATGGAAATCCATGACGAAAGGTCTAATTGATTACAGTGTTAGAAGAATGAGAATTTATTAAAATCATTTATACACAGAAAATGGAAAATAATATTACAATGCAATAATAAGAACAATTCGCTGGTAGTCATTAAACCGGCCATAGCCGCGTGTGTCTTATGATAGCCTATTAAATAATCACTACCAAATAAAACAAACGCCAACTATAGCCAATTTTATATGTTTGTGATTTAAATTATTGTTCACACACACAGTTAATCTTCCATTCCGCGAAGATACATTAAGATTTTCCTACCTTCTTAATTGCAAAATGTTCAGGTCGTAGTGTTTCATGAATCTCCTGCTCCTGTCGTGCAGTTTGTGGCTGAACCGTATTTCGAAATCCATCAAGAACACCTCTAAATGTGAACTTTTTCATTTTTTACATATAGAATGTTGTTGTAGAAAATTTGCTGTGCAGAGAAATTTGTTGGTGGATATTTTTGCTATTTCGATAGTTTGTTGCCAATCTTACAAATAATCCATTCGTCCCTAAAAGTAAAAATAGAGATTTTAAAAGTCAATTAGTCAATAGTTTTAGCACTTAATGGAAGAAAAAGGTTAATTATTTCGAGCAATTTCAAGCTACAATAATTCGTATTTGATCCGTAAATGATGCTGAGCTATAGAACAAAAATAAAAACATTTAAATTAAAGTATTGAGATAAATATCTAGGGTATGAGTATTGTAGAAAAAGAAAACTGTATCAAAAGGGTTTTAGAACAAGGTCGATACAAGTTTGGAAAACACGCCACAAGTTTACCTGAAATTGACGGGTTGTAATATAGCTACTACGAAACATGAGTTTGTGGAAAACAGTATAAGAACCGAATATTTTCTAAAGTTTTTTGCTATTTTGCTCTTTAAGAACCTTTCACAGTTCGTATGTTCAACAAAGTTGTTTACTGAAATCTTTGGCGCGTTATTGTATTGTTTTCTTTAATTTTGAGCTGTTCACTATCAGTGAACCAGAACCGAAGAAAAAAGGATAACAATCGCGTATGTTTTGCTATTTTGACCTTTAAGAACCGTTTCTACAAAGTTCGTTTGTTCTAGAAAGTTGTTTATTGAGATTTAAGGTACATTATTTATTTGGTTGTATGTTCGAATTTTGATCGGTTTGACATTTGCAAAGTAATTGTTTTCACACTACGAAAATAAACACTAACTAACACTGTGCAACAAAATGGAGGAGAAAGTCTGGGGCACGGAAAATTCCTCTTGGGGAAGAAAGGCCTTGGTGAGTATATTAAGAACCCCGAAGGACAGATCCGACGTGAGTCGAACTTCCGCGTTATGGCGTGATCAAGGTTTTGCTAGAAACCCTGTAAGCCGTCAGGAATTAGCGTTATATCTTTGTTCACTGTTGCTTTATCTTATTTTTGAGATGACATGTCTGCAGTCGAATCGAATTAGGATTATTTTCGTATAGCACTTCGACCTTCTAACTCGCTGCATTTAATGTCCTTTTCGTCCTTTATTTTAAGAGCTGCTATAAAAGTACCACAGGATGACGTTTTTCAGCTTCGAAATATTCTGCAAAAATGTCGCTCAGAAAATTTTAGGCACAGCTCTCATTGACAACTAATCGATTTTGTCGCGTTTTTATAGTCATTTTTGACATTTACCCCTGTTTGCTTAGAAAAAACTGTGTTTTGTGATTAGTGGTCAATGAGGGCCGTACCTAAAATTTTCTGAGCGAAATTTTTGCAGAACATTTCGAAGCTGAAAAACGTCATCTTGTGGTACTTTTATAGCGGCTCTTAAAATAAAGGACGAAAATGACTTTGAAGGTATCGATTTAGAAGGTCGAAGTGCTCTATGAAAATAATCCTCATTCGATTCGGCTGAAGACATGTCATCTCAAAAATAAGCAAAGACAACAGGGACCAAATACATAACGCTAATTCCTGATGCCTTACAGATTGTCTAGCAAACACACCATCACGCCATAACGCGGAAGTTTGACTCACGGCGCATCTTTCCTTTGGGATTCTTAATATACTCACCAAGGGAATTATCTCTGCCCCAAAATTTGTGTTCAAAGTGTAATACACTAACTAATTCATGTATAGTTAGTGAAAAAGATAAATAGCTGTGATAAAAAATATCGTTTTTTGCAAAAATTTGTTGTTCGACTTGTTCAAGACCAGACTGAATGTATAAGTAAAGAATTAACCCACGTAGATCAACAATAATAGCCAAAACTAATAATTAACATGAAAAAAATATGTTTTCGATAAATACCTATTAAGTAAATATTAAATCACGACATTTTATGAATTGTATTCATAATAAAGATTAACTACTAACAAGTATTTACAATATTAGGTATAGAATATCCCTACTAAGAGGGTTACCATATAGACCAAGAGAGTACCAAATCATATTACATGTAAACAATTTCCTATAGGTCTTAAACCGGGAATATCTAATTACAATAAATATTACCTTTGGCGGAACTTAGTCGGGAGGGTTAACTGAAGTGGAAACAAGGTATAAGAACGTTCCCTCACAATTTTTAATGTTTAAGACAAGAAATACAACTTTGGTTCCAAGAGTAAATCAAAATTCAACTTTTTGGGCAGTGTGAGAATATGGCTCATTTAAAAAAAAAAATTACACACTGAGCGTTACAACCGAGAGTTGTTATTAAACGCCCCGCTCATCGAACGTGTATTTATACACTTAGCCGTTAGGCAATATGGGCAATATTTTTAAAAATATAACATAGCTGAAGCCAAGGTTTACCCTTTTATAACTCGCGAATTATGGTTGTATATTATACAAATTTAATGATTTTGGATAAAATTAAATTTTTTCGACTTCGAAGCTGTTGCTATATTATATATAAAAAATGGGTTGAAGCCAACGTGTTCTTTTTTCTTTTATTTGTGATTAATCCACTCTTTTCACGATTTTCCTGTCAAAGTAAAAGTAGAAGACAACTAAATAAGGAAAATCTCACCAATGTATAACTTTTCAAAATTTGATCTGTGCCTACAATTAAATTATGCTGACATTTTGAAGCCAGGTTTTTGAAATTATATTCTAATTTCATTCCTCAAACAGGTTTCTCAAAAATGCATGTACAGTGGTGACCACTACGTTTGCAACCAAATTGCACGTTTTAGAAAAATGTCTTTAAACAATTTTTTTGAAAGTGAAATTGGGTATTTTTTGCAGTTATTTATGTGTAGTTTAATGCTTCAAAAATAAGAAAATAAAAAGCTTTGATTCGATATATAATAACCACAAAATACGAAAATACATAACGCGCCTTAAAATTTAATGGTCAAAAAATATGCAACTGAACCAAATCGCATGCAAAAATCATCAATATTTAAAAAAAAAATCATTTTTGATATGATTCAAATCATTTGAGTTTGTTTTGGGAAGTTTATAAGTTAGTAAAATTTTAAAACTGATATCAGTCATACGTACTTCATCGGTGGGGTGGGGGTCATAGGGGAAAACCATGAACATCGGTACAAGAGTCAGAAACTTCGGAAAAAATTTATATTTCTTCACATTTAAGTTTTCAATCTAATAAAATTCACAGTCCAGAGTGCAGTTATATCGATTATTAGCAAAAGCCAGAAGTCTGGGCCTCGAAAAACATATGAGCGTAGGGATTGGGCCCTTATCATGGTGAGTAATACTGATCTATTGACGTTATAAAAGGCGGTATCATTGGAAATTCGGGTGTCTATAAACTTAAAAAGCTCATCATTTAGTATATAGACATTTCCGGGAAGAGTACAGGCTTTCCAATAAAAGACAATTTTTCATCACATGTATTGTTCCGATTTTTTACATTATGGATGCAGAATCTCACTCAATTTTTAAAACAAAATTATTATCCCGATAGTTTTTAAATATCTGTTTTTGCACATTTTAAACAGGCGTATCGATCATAAAAATGAAACACCCCAACCCGTTTTAATACGCGATATTTGCGAAACCATTTTTGCAGTTTTTCCACATTTTAAGGGGAATCATATCCGCCGACCTAATTGAAGGCTTTAGACGATTCAGGATGCAAAAAACTAAATTCACACTCATTTCCACGGGAATCGTATGACAGTTGTAAAATTTTAACTAAAAAATAGTTTCTTCTTAAGTTTTTTTGTTCGGCTCTAGGTCATTTCAATAAAACAAATATTGATTTTGTTGTATATCTTTATTTTCCAATATTTCGGTCGTCTCCGACGATCACCATCAGAGATTTTTTGTCTTTAATTAAACAAAAACAAAACATTTTACATAAATATAAACAAAAATTAACAATTTATAATTACATTTAAGTGTTACGTGGAATGCAGCTTTATGTTCTGTCCTTCATAACTGGTGATTTCCAACTAACTTTTCGTTTCACTTTTGATGTTTTTGTATTGCATTCCTGTAAATCTGCGCACAGTTTTCCGTGCCAGTTTTGAAATTCACCCTTTTTTTCGTAGGAACATTGATAATGACCAGCATTTCGAGAATCTTTCCTTATTTGAAGGAAGTCATTCATTCTTAAGTTTTTTTTTTCGAATTTTCTTTTCATTTTTGAAATCATTCTTAAGAATGAATGACTTCCCGAACAGAACGATCTGTGAATTAATAAGACAAGTAAAAACACGGAAAACAAACCACACAGATAGGGAATCATAAATGTACAAGAGCCGAACAAAAAAATTAAGAAGAAATTTAAAGATCAAAGGTCAACTAAAAACCATACCACAAAAAATACAACAACATTGTTCCACAACATCCCATACGGGACAAGGGACCTACTGTTTATCGCCGAGTTCGAACGGCGTGTCTTAAGACACCAAATTGGAGAAGTTTTTCAAGGGAAATGTCGTCAACATTACTGAGGGGTATTTTGCCACAGTTGAAAAATGTTTGACGTTGCCTGGCCGAGGAATCGAACCACCGACCTTCTGCGTGCAAGGAAAATTTAAAATGTCAGCATTCTATTGAGGCCGAAGTAGTGGATATATTAAAAAATTATACATAAGGAACTTCATCTTTGAAGTATATTCTTTAACTTCTACTTGGAGCATTAAGCTCTACATTACTTTGAAAATCCACTAATTGGAAATTAATATAAAAAAATCATTTTCTTCAGCGCATTTTTCCTATTTTTACATTAATTCTACCACAGCTTCCGCTCAAATTATTATTTTACAAAATCGTGTAGCACAGTTGATTTTACAGAAATTGGTTCAAAACTTATGGGTATAGTATAATTTTTTAGCAAGTTGCTATACCCCATACCTCAGTTTCAACATACAGTGACTGTCACTGAAAATGATGCAACCTGAAATAAAAAATGTAAACGTTGATTACTTGGAATCGAGTTGATATTTTTTAAGAATTCAAAAAAACAATTTTGTACGCTGAAAAGTTGTCTTTAAGATGGCATACCAAAATATTCCGTTTACAATACCGATATACTAAAAATAAATATACCAAAAAATAAAAAATGGGCATTTTTAAATTGAGCATTAAAAATGATGCACAACAATAATCGATTAATAATTTCCAAATTTTTCGGTTCCCTTTTGTTTTTAGTAGTTCTGTCATTGTCATTGGGGTGCCACCGTGGTGCAATGGTATGCACGCCCGCCTTGCACGCAGAAGGTCGGTGGTTCGATCCCCCGGCCAGGCAACACCAAACATTTTTCAACGGTGGCAAAATACCCCTCAGTAATGTTGGCGACATTTCCTGAGTATTTATTAAGCCTTGAAAAACTTCTCTACAAGTGGTGTCTTAGGACACGCCGTTCGGACTCGGCGATAAACAGTAGGTCCCATATCATTGAGACAAATATGAATCGGGGTGCACTCATTGATATGAGAGAAGTCTCCCTTGTCCCGTATGGGATGTTGTGGAACAATGTTAGTTCTGTCATTGATTCCGATAGAAAAAATGATGTTCCTGACGTATTTTTGGCATGATTGTAATTAATGTTCCTTTGTAGGCAAAGGACGGACTCACTTTAAAGATTTAAAAAAAATTGGCAATAATTGCACTTATTTTACAAAAATACACAAAACGAAGGTCGGACTCACTTTTGGTCCTGCTCAAAACATTTGCAACTGAGAAAATTTGAATCAAAATCTGAAGATATTATTTGTGTTTTGATAATATATTGTGAGTTAAACCTTTTATTTAGTATCTGATGAGTCCAGATACTAAATAAAAGGTTTAACTTAAAGGTATCCAGTTAACTAAATAAATTAATATATCCTCTTTGGAATCATGTCTCTAAGGATAATTGTTAAATAGTAATGTTTTATTAGATATTTAATAGTGTAGAGTCCATTTTAGGGTCCTATATGAATTTAGATCACTTGAGGTGGTCGGGTCTGACAAGAACACAAAAAATATTTGCAAAAAATTACTAGTTTTACGTGGTTATACATACGTTTAGTGGCCTATCCCTCCACCCTCTTATACGACATCTGTGATGTGTACGTGGTGTTATTTCGACATAAATCCTCTGCAATAGATATAGTTGTACATTCACCTCCTTCCCATCTTATCGCGAATTTAGCACTTTTTGCGCGGTATACAGCTCAATTTTAAATATTGCCATGTTTTTATATTTATTTCTGGACTGCATTGGATCCACAATTTTCAGAAATAAACATTTTTGCAAATCTTTGATACAAATTTCGGACCATAACATTTGTTTTTGTTAAAAAATTAGAATTGTATTGTTTTCGGCATACTTGCCTGTCAAAATTAAACATAGGCGGCATAGAATGTATTTCTCATGAAAGCTTTTTGCCCCCTTCTTCTGATTAAAACCATCTTATGACAATCAATACAAAAAAACTCAACTAAAATTAGGTAATAAATATTCGAACCACGGAGTTGCGTATGTTTTGAGCAGGCTAAAACACGTGATCCTTCCATATTTCCCAAATTTCTGTAATTGAATAATCATTTTTAAATCTAGAAAGTAGGCTCAATAAAGAATCAAATTGCAAAAAGAAATATACATATTTCAAAACACAAAATGTCACTAAAAATAGTCTAAATGTGATATAGGCATCTGAGTTGCAAATGTTTTGTGCAGCACTGTACGTGCTTCACAAACTACCGAATGAGATAACTATTAATGTTGATTACTGCACATTTTCGACGGATTTATAGCGAAAATACTGTCATTTTTTCGTTAAAATCAAAACTATGGCTTTGACAGTTCACCATTTTTTAAATGAATATCTTTTAATTCCGTTCCGCTTAAGAACAATATTATTATGTTCATAATGATCCAAAAAAATATATGGTAACATGGGGCGCCTTCGCCACGTTTTTGTTCAATATGTTCTCATATCGACATCATTAAATTTTTTCCAAATATTATTTTTGGTAAGAATATTAGCATGTCTTGACTACAAGTTTTGATATATAAATGATTATAATTTTGTTTTTAAAATATTATTCTTGAGAATTTACAAAATGTCTAAAAAGTGGCGAAGCCTCCCCACCCATGGGGTAGCTTCGCCATCGACATAGGACATATATCAACGGACTCTAAAACTGGCATTTACCATGCTTCCTCCTCAAATATCAACATTATGCATAAAAGGAACATGTTTTCTATTTAATAATCAAAAATGATTCTAAAATTTACAAAAAGAATCATATTCTAGCCGTTAATTGAAGCAGGTTCCTTGAATTTAGGCATAAAAATGAAATTTTTGCCAAATTAAATAGGTTTAGCACAATATTTGATTTCAACTTCACATTATAGCGTTGTATATCAATAGCATAAACAATTTAAGTTAAACTTGACATATTTCTCACATTAACCCACAACACCCCTATCATGGCGTAGCCGCCCCACCCCCTACATAGCTCATAATATGAATATATTGACATTTATAATTACTTTTATCATGCAAATTATTTGGATTTATATTCTTCAGTAGTCGTCTATTAACGGTGTAAAATATAATTTTGATATCACAAAAGGTATACAAGATATCACAAAATATACCTACTATGAATATTTTTCGCAATACCCCAAAAACATGAAACCGCGTGCATCAACAATCATGTATTTGATAGAAATGCCAATTTTTGGGAGATGAAAGATCTTCGTTAAACTCACAATTTTCCCTTTAACGGCATTTCTGTAGCAGTTATAATTATCAAGAAAATCGGCGCTAGCGAACGCGCCCCAGTGGTGAAGCCGCCCCATGTTACCATATATGATCGGTTTATTCGTTTCGAGTTACAGTGGGCACCGCAAACTGCTTTAGTAAAAACAGTGTTTAAAAACAGTATTTTTTAGCACAAAAAATAGGGAATTTGCTCAGGCTGTGACCTTTCACATTAAAAAATAAATTTCTAAAAATGTTTGGTAGATTGTAAAAAAATCATGAAAAATTCTTTTTTTGGTTCTCAATATTTCCTATTAGAAAAGAATCCACAAAACCACCTGAGGAGTGCAGTATACATTCTGTATTCTTTGTTTCAATTGTGCACCAATGAAGTTTTGGATTACAATACTTCGCATTAATTCTGTATCAGTGCGACATAGAATAAGATGATTACGACATTTACAAAGCAACAGACGTTTCGAAAGTCATACTGTTTTTCAGGCGGAGATATTGTTCATAAAGGAAGCTTGTAATATATTTCTACAACATCAGGCATAAAACATAGTAGGACAGTCTCAAGCGGCGCTTCTAGCATTATAATCAATGATTGTCACATCAAATCTAGTGAACGAATGTAAAAAAAAACTTACCAAGGGCGTCTGACTAGAGTAGTCTAACTTGGAAACAGAATCCGCCTTTAACGAACTTTCAGAAGCGTCTGTCCTTCTCCAATGGGAATAGTTAAAAGGGGATGCCTTTAAATACAATCTATTAGAAGCAGAGATCAGATGGGACAATACTGAAACGTGTCAAATATTAACATTTACATGACCGCATTAAAACATCAAACGCACAACGCCAAACAAATTGAGGTTATGAAGGGATAGCCAACACGTACAGCAACAAAAAATGGGCAACTTCCATGGAATCGGCAAGTGACCAAAGATATCAAAAAATATGCATGATTACAAATCTATTCGTAATTCAATTTATGGGACAAATGTCTTGTATTTAAGTAAAGCTGAAAACACAATAAACGTTTGAGTGAAGCTATGCGTTAAGCGTTGAAAAAAAAACAACGAACACAAGGAGACAATTACACTAATGCTGAGCGTTGATTTGTTTTGCAGCATAAAATTCTAAAAATATCTTTTTGGTATCAACAATTTAACATCGGCCAAAACGTTTACTCGGTTTTCGGCTTATCTTATGATAAGCAATGTATGGTACGAAAATATATTATTCGAAACGTTTGTTTTGTTTCGTTTTTTCCAATAAGAACAAAAGGAAACGAAACAAGGCTTAATAGTACATTTACTTATAATAAACCCACTGGATTTCAAATGTCAATTCCTTTACGCATATGTCAAATAAATCCTCATTAAGAAGATTAATCCAGCAAAAAGATTTGTGTTGTTTACTTTACTCTCTTGGCTTGTATTTCTTGTAAATGAATAGAGAACGGCCGAAATTGCCCTTTGCCTTTTATTCTTTTACGGAAAATAATTTAAGCAAAGCAGAAAAATTAAGCGAAGAGCTGAATGAATTTTGGACTTAATGTGTACGACGTTAAATATAGCGGCAATTGGTTAGTTTCGTTCTGTATGCATTCATTTCGTTCGCAAACAAAACGACTTGTTATAGCAAAGCCGAAGTGCACCAATCATATCGTTTGTTTTCTTAGTGTTTGGAGACATTGTGGATTCGTTTTGCTTTAGACAGATTAGATAAAACGATAGATACATAAAATTACCCGGCGACATTAAGGCTATGGTCTGAAACGAATAGCAGATGGGCTGCTACAAAAACTGAAAATTCAATGATATCTTTGTCATGCGATTTGCAAGTAATGAACTTATTCTACATTGCGCAGTGGATCCACTTGTATGGAGAAAGTGGCCAAAAATATTTAGAGTGCAAAAATCAAGCCAATGCGCCGGTTACAGCTTTCTGCTGCTGTGAAGAGTGTTTTAAGAGACCATGAGCGTAACATTCTCCCCCTTTCCCCTTTGGAGGGGGTATACGGAAAGAATTGTTATATGATGTTAATACAGAATGACATGAATAAAGGTCCCGATTATCTTATGATGCGAAAATAGGCTTGGGGAAACAAAACAATCTCCAAAACAACATAAAATCCAAACAATTTTAAACAACAATTCCAAACAAAATTAAAAAAATCAAAATTTTTGTCTGAAAATTTCTAACATTTTTCTTATAGTTTTCTTCCTGGAAGGCACGTACCGCCAACGTAAGACAAATTTGGAAGAAAACTTCTTCATCTTGCCGCTGATGCCAATTATGTTAATGTACGTGGTCAGATAACAGAGTTATACGCTAATATATCCATAGAAACTCTATTCTAGGGCAGCTTTAGTCAGCTACCCATCATTTATAGTCTGGCACTAGATGGCAGCTGATTTTAACACTGAATAATCTTAAACCCATGACCTACTTTGGAAAATTATTCCCGAGGTGGGCACTTGTGGGCAGCATGACTAAAACCTAAGGTCAAATTTAAATATATGATCGAATTGACATTACAAAATACACTAAGAAAATGTTGAGCTAACTAGAATTCCACAACACGCTAAAACACTATTTTTTAATTAAAATTAAGCTATTACCTCCTCCTTCAAAATCCACTATAATATTTTGCTATACGTATTAGTTTTGCGATATTTTGAATATATTTACTTGCACTTAAAATACAGGTTGTACTCATAACAAAAAATATTTGTCGAATGTTCCGAATTTTGAAGCTATTCTTAAGAAGATCGCGTTCGAATGAAACAAAAATTAATATATTTTTAAAAAGGTCCATGTCATAGCTGTTAATGTTGCCAGATGTTTTAACAAAATTTTGAAATTCATTTTTTTATTTTTGTCCAATGGGTGGATCCACTGTGCATTGGTTCCATTTCACCAATTTTATGTTCAGAGATTTCATACAAAATAAAGCATAGAATACAATTTTAGGTATAAAACGAAGTAATTACCCAAAATAATATATGGAATATAAAATGTCTATAAAAACATTAGTATTTAAGCGTAGGTTGTTTATAACTGGAAACCAAATTATATGTTTGCGGGTGAAACGGATATAAACTTGCCTTAACATTTCGTGAAATAGAGTTTGCTAAATCACATTCATGATTTGGCAATGAGTTGATGTTTGGTTATAAAGGCACCAGATTTAAGAGGATTGATAGTGTAACACTGCCAATGAAAGCATAAAAATAAAACAAATAAAAAATGTGTCGAATTTTATCAAATAAAAAAACAACGTTATGTAATAATTTATTATAATTCCAATTAATTTTAATTTACAATACAGTTTTCACTACAGTTATTGTCAACTCCCACATGTGACAAACAATTTATTAAGAGGTCGCGCGGGGTCGGTCTATAAATAAATAATAAAATAAAAAAGTAAATAAGATTTGGACTACTTCATTTAGTGCTATTTTTTGTTTTATTTATTCAATTTGCCTGACGAATGTGTGGTTGTGCAAAAAAGTCTCCGTCATAATCAAAATGATGGATTAATGCCAGCGGGGTTATGACCCCTATATTCTCCTTTGGGATTAAAGGAAAACAAAATGAGACTACAAGAATAAATAAAAACAAAAACAACATTTCCATGCCATGCCACAGTAACAAATCAAAGCGAAACAAACCCCAATGCAAATCACTTTAATTTATTTACGTGATGTCGGCATATTCACATGTCGCGACATTTTTTGTAAATTAGTGAAATCACACTGGACTAAAAGAAATAATCATCAAATTTAAGCTACATATCGTCACCATAAATGCCCTAAGACGTATCTCCGAAAAAATCAAAATTCCTTTTTTGATTGAATCTAATGCATAAGGCTAAAACACATGCGTTCAAAATAACGATCCTATTCAAGAAAAGGCATTTCGGAAAATGAGGTAACATTACAGATTTTGTTGTAATGACGGATCCCAAAATCAAGTGTTTCCGCGGTTTTGGTTTCATTACATACTCCCATTTATGGTGACGATAAACATTTGTACATATGTTGTGTCTGAATAACCATTATCAATTACTAACGAATTTCGTTGGATCTGAGTGGTTTTGGTCTTCAGCAAGATGTGCTGGCCTTTAAATAAGGAAGGAAACTACAAATTTCATATTTACTGCAAATCCAGCTGTGATAAAACAGCCAGCCGTTTTCCCACAGATACTTAATTAATGAATTTAGGGAGTGTAGACACACCTGTGATTTCTTTTTAACATGTGAATGTTATTTAATTGTAGTGGATGTTCGTTCATAAAAAGTTTTAAAGTTTTCAAATCATTATAGTTAAAGGTCCAATTTCGAAATTCCTGCAAATCGATTGGAAAGACAGAAGCATTGGGCAAATCTTTGCTGTAATGTCTATTCTTGTTTGCAAAAAGTTATAGGTAGGCTTACTTCCAAATCGTCAGTTGCAGTGATACAGAATGCTAAGTATTGTATTCCAAAATGTAACTGTGGCGCATTATAAACTCACGATACACGCAAAATAAGCAATAGGTAAGAAAACTGATGTACCAGGTAGATTTTGCAACAGTGTGCATTTTAAATACTTCTAGAAACAGCATGAACAATAACTGAAACAACGTATTTTTGTGACGTTTCGGAAGTCAACCACCATGAGTGTGTCCCTGTAAACAAAAACGTGTAATACATAGACATTGTTGTAATAGTTACAATTTTACAATTAAATTTTTTTCATTTTTATTAAATATTTGTTACGGTGATTTATTTAACTTGCTTTGTTCAAATCTAGTAACTCATTTTAAACACAGTTTCAGTTGACCAATCGAAATAAACCTTGTACTCTTTTCAGATTTGGATGACAATACATGAATATGAAACCAGAACCAATATGGGACAATTTTTTCCTATAGCCCCCATATAACGGTACCACCCGATTTCAAGTATTTTGACGATTTTATATTCATTGTTAGCACGAATTGGCTGTAACTTGGCATTTGGAGTTCCCAATGGTACAGACACTTCAGCCCCAAAATTTGTGGGCATAGGTCCAGGTTTTGGTATAGCCCCAGTATAACGGTACCACCCGATTTCATGCATTTAAAAACGTCCCTACAAGTGGTGTCGTAAGACCCGACGTCCGAGCTCGGCGATAAACAGTTGGTCCCACATCATTGAGCGAATATAATCGGCGTGCACTGTTTTGGGAACATTCATATGTTCATATGTACATTCGAAATCGCTTATAACGTCGTCGTTTATAACGTCATATCGCTTATAACGACGAAATCCAAAATTCGGGAATTTCTGCCCATTATATTCCACTTTTTCCACTTGCATCTCATGGTGCACAATGATTGTTCTTTTGTTCGTTTTTCGAATTTTCCGAAGACTTCAGGCAAATACATTGTGGTGTACCTTTCAAAATTGACCGTGCTAGAAGAAACAGGCGACCATTTGCTTCGAAGTGTTTCTTCCATGAACAACTTTCGTTGAATTTGGCTCGTCTTCGAAGACCCACACGGTCGATTGCTGTTTTGTTTCGGGCTCATACGCATATGTACATCCATGATTCGTCACCTGTGGCAATGTTTCAAAACACCGCAATCGTATTTTTCAACACTTTTTTGCACCAATCGACACAAGCCTTGTGCTGGATCCAACAAGAACTAACCTTTTTTACATAGAGTTGTTCATGCAATATGTAAAATGTGTGCTAGTGGCAGTAATGCCCAATAAATATGTCTACATCTCACGGTTTGTCACATGAAGAACTATGTCCTTTTTTAACTGTAATTAAACCCAATGTTGGTGCTGTCTGGGCATATACTAAAACTCAAAACCTTCTACTATGCAAGATGGACTGCTAGCTTTACAATCCGGTTAAAAAATCCAAAGCTGTAAGAATGTTTCTCCGCTAATGTTTTTTTAATTCAATAATCAATTAATTAATTAAAAAATGTTCAAATGCATATAAAAAATAAGTATTCGCAATTAAAAGCAGATTAATAAATTCTAATATAATAATGACAATTGAACTGAAGAGGATTCGACATTCTCTTTGGAATAGACACTTCAAATTGTTTAGAAAATTGCATGTCATAGCAGGCAAATAGCCTCCTTGACGTTTAATCAAATATTACAATAAAGGCCTCCTTCACTCAACAAATCGAATCAAACGAATTTAATTTTTTTAACGAAAACAATGAAGACACCCACCCCCATAAGAAGTGCACACGCACACACATACACACAATTGTTGTCATTAATGCTGTTGCTAGTCGTTGGTATTGGCAGTGTTGATGATAGTGCCGATGTTGTAGTAGTTGTTGCTAATGTTATTGTAGATGTTTAAATTTTAATCGATTTTTCGCAAGTGAAAATCAGGAGAAAAAAACCTGTTCAATGACATGCAAACACATGCAACAGCCGTAGGTAAATCTTTAGCTGGAGGAGGGTATCGGCTAACAAAAAACCAAATAAATATACGTACACACGTACATACACATATACGGACATGTCTTCAATGTTAACGGTAGAGCGCACGAATATAAAAACTGAGGGGAATGGAATACGAGAGTGAGGTACGATAATTTAAGTGTATATCCGCCTATGGCCTCGTATGTATTAAAGGTGTAGCATGTGTAGCATGTATGAATGGATGGATGGTTGGTGGATCGTATACTTTACACCAAGCATGTGACTGGTATTCACAATACGTATACGTACCCATGGATGGTCGTTCGTTCGCTTTAGGCATATGCGAGGTTTGTACAAAAAATATACGATGTTAGATTTGCATGTATAATGGCAATATAAACACTCAGTCGCTCAAACTCAAAACAGCACACACACACAGACTAACAATCACGAATAGACATGCATACTTAAACCCATATTACGTGGATGTGATTAAAACAAGGCACATATTTAGGCTGCATAGAAAATGAAATCTTAGTTGGAATGTCATTTACCACCAACACCATCAAAGCAGTGGGCTAAGAACGTCTGTGCCTCAGGATAAAAACTGATGTACATTCCGCAGTTCTTAAAGGTTTTGAGTGTATCTTTTGTCGCTTGGTTGTTTGTACGTTTGAATGGAAGTTGTTAGTTAGATAAAAAATGAAAAGAAAATTACACTCTTACGTATGGGCCACAAGTGTGCGGTGTATACAATAACCACCATGAACAGCGAACGCCACATGTGAGTACAATGTGAGTGTTGATTTGTGGGTTTACAAAGAGTTGATGCTGGTTTTGTTGTTTTCTTAACATCTTAAGCAAGCAAAATGTATGTATGTATGTTCATTCATTCATATGTACATGTTTTGTGAAAACCTTTTTAGTTTTTGTCAATGTTACCTAAAATTTTGAAAGCCTCTGTTGTATTGTCGATTTACCATGAATCACAAAATCACGGCCACACAAAACATACAAATGTACATATATGTATACAAAAACAGAAGCACATACAGAAGGCTATTATGCTCACTCATGTATCGCTCGTTCAAAGGATTAAACAACAAAAGTTTTAATCTGAATGTTTAATAAAATGTAGAAAAATATGGCATACATACATATGTATGTGTGTACAGATGGATCATAAAATAAATCCCAGTTTGGTAATTTGAAAACACTTTATATCCTTGTTGCTAGCAACTTGGGTAGGATGAAGGTGTAGGTATGTATATAAAAAAAATCCTTTGTAGAGAATAGCTAACGATGCGTCATAAATTTGGTAGAAGCAAAAGGGGTCCAGAAAATTTAAATTTTACATGACTTTAGTGTCTAAAGAAAAAAAGATAAAGTAGAAAAATCGCATGTTTATGTATATTTCATAAAACAACAGTCAACGACAAAAGTTTTTCGAAGTTATTGTAAAATATATAAAATCAAGAAACAAGCTAAAATTTTTGTTAAAATGATTATCCTCTATTTATTTCTTTTGATCCAAAACACCTAAATATGAAATTTTATGGTGGTTAACCGGTATTAACACGTGCCTCCGGAGCGATCTTTATTCCCATAGTAATTTATATGAAGGTCACAGGTGAGTTTCCGCGAATTCGCTCTACAGCCCACATTTATTGTCCAATCGATAAAAAAACATTTTACAAGTTCACTATTGTGGCTATTGCAAAGTATATAAAATCGGCTAAATATGGATAAGCAGGAGACGATTTTCACAAATTTTCTATGATTCGCTTTTGACCTACACAACGAATTGGTAAAATTTGTTTATCGTTTGAACAATAAATTGATAAAAAACTTAAAGCTTAAATGAGTAGTCGCTTTATGAGCCAAGCCATAAAAAACAAGTAAGAAAATATCAGTCAGTTGTGCCGACAGAGATATACTCTCAACCTCGGACCTAAAGAAAAGAATTAAACAAAATACTTCTGACGTCTATAGGGGTTTTTAATTTTTAAGCGAATTTCTCAGGAAGTATGGACTTGCCCCCGACAGAAATTGTACGATCGTAACTTGGGCCGCATACACAACATGTTGGCGAAAATTAAAAAAAATGTTCTCAGTCAAGTCCTTAAACTCTTTCAAAACTTTGTGCGGGAGGTACCCAAAATAGTAGTCCCATGTTGCCAATATTCGGACATAATCCGAGTCTGTAGAAATAATACGATGTACAACGTTTGGACGAAATCGATTTCTCCCTTCGAAAGTTATCTTACATACTATACTACCCAATTTAGTTGGTGCCGGCAGGCAAAAATATTGCGGCGTCGTAACAGGACCCGCAAGAATAACTTTTTGCAAAATATTTCAAAACGATCCGAGACGAGTTGTTAAACTGTATACAAATTTTGTGTGGGAGGTACACGAAGGAGTACACCGATTTAGTTCATATTCAAACCTAATCCATGACTGATAGTAATGTTACTATATGCAAAATTATGACCACCAATTCGGTTACACCCTTCGAGAGTTACCGTGCGCATCATTTTAGCGTAAATTTTTGAAATTTTGTGGGGGAGGTACCTGAAGTAGTGGACCGATATGGCCTATCTTCGTACTTAAACTAAGTTTGGACAAAATACATACTACGATAGCAAAAATTTGAACCAAATCGGTTGATCCGTTCGAGAGTTATTGTGCTCTCCAGCCAGACAAACGGACGGTCGGAAACGAATTTCGTTCAAACATACTTGGGGTCGAAAAACATTATTTCGATTGGGCACAATTTTGGACGTATCAAAGTGTATAAACCCTCTTCAGCCTAAAGGCTGTTGTTGTTTTATATGGAGTTAATCGCTACACTGCCGCTCAATTTTTTCAATCTTCATTCTTTTCCGATTTATTTAGATATGAAGCGTTGAAGTTTTGTTATATTTTGTTTCATGTGATTGGAGTAAATATAGTCATTCATTTGTATTCAAGTCCGACTTATATAAGAATTATACAACGAGAGCAAAATAAAGTCAAAAATTCATGAAAAAATTTGGCTCATTTGAACTTGGGTATACGGAATGATAATATTATATGCATAGATATTCACTCCATATTAAATATGGAGTTCTAAAAAATTCATTTCCTGAAAGGATAAACATTAACGGATGTCAGGAGTTGAAATTTCATAACGATTTTATAAATCTGTATACACTTCGACTCGTCAAAACTTATTTTTTCAGAAGAAATACGGATGTCCTTAAGGGGCCGAGATATTCAACAGAGGTAAATATTACCTAAAATGTATGAGAATGACTTATGCGTAAAATCTACGACTCTAGTAGACAGTACGCTTCCAAAAATTAACTTGTTGAAGGATTAAGACAAGCCTATTTAGGCATTATACTTGATTATAAAAAGTATCCTTGCCAAAGCAGGACATACGGGTATATCTTTAATCAGGAGGGATATACTTGTATTGAATGCTACTGAAAGTACTTCATTTTCAATATAGAGTGAATATGCATCGATATTCTAATATAATCATTCCGTATACCCAAGTTTTAAAGGGGGGTTCTATTCAAATAAGCCAATTTTTTTACATGAATTTTTCTCTTTATTTTGCTTTCGTTGTATACTTGTTATATAAATCGGACTTGAATTCAAATGAATGGCTATATTTACTCCAAACACATGAAACAAAATATAACAAAACGTCAACACTTCATATCTTGTATAAATCGGAAAAGAATGAAGATTGAAAAAAAAAACAATTGGTAGGGAGTTCTATTCAAGTGAGCGGCAGTGTATATACGTGGCCCATGGTCCAAAAATTCTTCTTTAAAAGTCGTATGAAGAAGTCAACATAAATAGTGCTTAGAGCACATATCAAGTACACTAAGGTTGACTTCCGAAATGTCTGTTGCTTCGTAGTCGTGCATGAAACTAGGGGTTCTTAGATCGAGTTCCCCACTACTGCAACTCTGGCGGCATCTAACATCTCCATTGGAAAGTTTGACATTTTTAGCGTAAATGTATTCAGTGCGGTTTGACGTACGACATTTTTTTCATGTTTTCCCAAACTTAACAATATTTATTATCTTCAAATATTTGAGTATTTAAAGCAACGGTCGTTATAAAACTGTTTCTTTTTTTTTAAGTTGCCTTGGATCTAATAATCATGGCTCACATTTGTTTGAAAGCAAATAATGATCATATGGTGTTCACAGTTACCCAGGCCTGTAGTTCTTAGTTCATCAATTTTGTGAAGCAAATTTTAAAATTAGTGGAGTGGGAAAAAACTGTATAAAAGTGTATATCGATACTATTTGCTGATTGAGTTGTTGAAAGGTAGTATTTCAAATGTATAAAGGTGCCAGCTGCAGAGGCTTGCACACGAACAAGTTATTTATCCTTTTCAGTGACCACCTCATTAAGGGGTTACCCCCATTCTTATACAAGTGTTTTGCGGTGTCGACTAAAGCTCGAAAACGAATGGACCGATCATCATATATTTTTGTGGGCTTATTAGGTACCTATAACCTAGTTTTTAAACGAGGGAATTTTAAAAATTTCATTTTAAAAAATATAATGAAAAGTCAAAATCGAAATTTTGATTTTTAAAAAAAAAATGGACCGTTTTTTGACCATTAATCGGTCAAAAACTTTTTTAACCCAGATATGCCCATTGCTTGGTCTTGATGATTTCAAAAGTATTTTTATATTATTTTGGTAGTAAATGAGAAATAAAACACTGTGTTTATAGGTTTTTTAACATTTATTGAAAAAAGTGGTTTTGAAGCGTCCTATATATAGGACATTGGGCACATGATCTCCTGTGTGTGATACGACACAAAAAATTTTACATGTAATCCTATGCCACATTTTCGGCATATAGTAAAGTTTCTTTTTATGACAGGCTTCTTTGATGACAGACAACTGTAAAATTTTTCTGAAAAATTACCCATTTCGGAGAAGTTGGCCCAATCAATCATAACACAATTCACTATTTACACTAACCGATGAATGACACCTTTGGTGTATCGGAACATTTTTGGTTCCAAAAAGTAGAGTATTAGCGATACTTCTTTCAAAAGACAGTTGATCCATAGTTCCCTCACCATGCTTCTGAATCTGCCAAGTTTTATGTACCCCCATATCCATACAGTGTGCTACGATTGGGGAAATACAATTTTTTCTCTAATAGTTCTGATCAGAACGAACCAATCTATCCATTTCGAGCATTCCCAAGACGCAAATGAACTTATTGTTGACCTGTTGTGTTCTCATTTTTGGTGGTTTTTATTTTGGCTTTTGGTCACAGATGTTCGTGTTTGTTTGTTTCTTTTTTATTTATCATCTTCAGGGATATTCTACAAAAATATAAACTATTATAAAAAGATAACGACAATTATAACACAAAAAATTACATTTGTATGAGAAAAACAACAGTGTTGTTATACCGTCTATGCTGAACTAAAGTTTTTTGCGTCTATACTTAACTGACAAACCTTTAGAACAAATGACGGCGATAACATCACATTGCACTTTGACAGGGCATAAACCGAACTTTAAAGACGTAGATATATTGACACAAGAAAATAGCTACAAATCTCCCACGAGGTATTGATGAGTACTGAACGTGTCAACATAAAAAAACGGTACTTCTATAACATTAAAGTATCATGTCAACAATAATTTTGTGTATACTACACATAGGACATTGGGCATATCTGGGTTAAGGAAAATTCTCTTATCTAAAAATTACAGTTTGATGCATACAATAAGCCCACAAAAAATATATGAAGACTGAACACAAAATGTCTGTCATTTCGGGTGGATAATGTGGCTAAAACCTTCAAAGGACTATAGCCTCAAGATGAGGTTTTAATCCTAGTATAATACACTGGTTATACAGAAGCGTTAGTGCGGCAATGAGGACTACACCAACTAGGGCTATAGCCTATAGAGACATTTTGTTTGTCCACACCATAGAAATTCAGGCAAGGTAAGACCTACAGCGTGTTTCTGTATGTCGATAAGAAAATTAATGTGTACGAAATTCTATAAAACTCGGGTGTGTGTTTTCAAATTTGTTTTTGTTTTGAATCAAAAGCAAAGTTTATAATATTTCGAAAGCTAAAGTTTGGGTGTGTTTCATTCCCACACATTTTCGTTTTGACATACAGAAACGGGCTGTTAAATCGATGAGCGAGTGGGTGTGCCGTATACCTAAAACAAGTGAAGTTGCATTATGTGAAGTTTTAATGCCGGACCCTAGAACAGATTCCTGCTATATGCTACAGTTTACGGGACTGGGCCTCTATATAAAAGAACCGGAAACAAGATTCTTCCTACGACCGCCGGATCATAACACAATTCTTCAGGCGGAAGTCTGAGCTATTTTGGCGTGTCTGAACTAGTTTAACGCTAACACAAAGCCAACCACTGTAAACATTCTAGCGGACAGCAAAATAATTAACGACTACTCCTATCATGGTTTGGTAAACTTTATGTATATGAGTACCAGGGCATACAGGGGTAGGTAACAAGATAGCTAACTCTTTGGTAAAATACGCCAGAGTATACTACGGTAAGCCTGGATAATGCTAAGCCTTTAAAAGCGGCGCGTCTAGAGTTAAAGGCATGGGTAAAGAATGCCCATATATAACTCTGGAATAATGAAGAGAATAGAAAAAGAAAAAAAAATCCATTGTTGAAACGCAGATGAGGACAAAACAAAGGTCCTACCAGTAATGATTTAAAGTAACATTAGTAGACTCTCAGGCATCCTTCCAGGACACCTATGTAGGTCTATAAACGCACACACAAAAAGCGCACCTACACAAAATACGTTGTACAAAAAACTGTGAATGCAAAGCATGGGGAGAGAACTTCGCTGCGCTATCTCTCATTGCCCAGCCTTCACGACCCTAAGAACCTGAATCCTGGGAAACGACACAATACAGGAACTCAGCCAAATTAGGACAAACTAGTTCAAAAATTTAGGGAGTTTTGTCAAGACGCACATAATTATTTAAATCATGTAATTAATAATTTTTAGCCATCGTGGTGCAGTGGTATGCAGTGGAGTTGGATAATTTAGTTCCTAGTTTCATGTACTAGTTCCAAAACGTATGAATACCATCAAAGAAAAAATGTGGGCCATTGGAACTGCCAAATGAACTAGATAGTTCCATATAGTTCCTTTGGCACAACTCTAGTAAGCACGTGGGTCCCATATCATTAAGCTAATATGAATCCGTTTTAGAAAAGTTGGAGTCGATTTAGCAAGGTCCCTCAATCTGCCTGTCTGTCTAGCTAGCTGGAGCGCACGATTCGGTTCAAATTTTAACAATCGTTATATCTTCTCCAAACATAGATCAAGTTCGGGTAGCTCTCCCATAAAAGTTCAAAATAATTTTCGTTATAATGGTGGGCACGATAACACTCGAAGCGAGTAACCGATTTGGTCCATACTTTGCACTTCGTAATATTTCTGCCAGATATAGATCAGGTTCGAATATGAACTATATCACACAAAATGCATTTTAAGGCCTCCTCTAGAATCGTTTTAATTATTTATTTACTTTTTTCAACAGGTTGCTGCAGGCTGCTGAGAAAATGTTCCGAAGGCTGTCTGATCTGCACGACAAATTTCGAACCGGATACTTCGTTGGGACAAACATTGCATATCGTAATATTTCAATTATTTGATGAAATTCGAAGATGGTGCTTATCGGTCCACTCCTCCCGGTACCTTTCCACAAAAGTTCGAATATATTCGCTAAAATGGTACTCATGATATATCTTAAACAGAGCAACCGATTTGGTCGAAATATTTTGTCCAAACTTAGTTTAAGTTTGAAAGTCGATCATATCGGTCCACTTGTTAAGGTACCTCCCACACAAAGTTTCGGAAAAGTGTAGTATACGATTTTTTTATTACAATGGTACAAGGTTTTTGAGGGGTAAGCCCATACTTACTGAGAAAATGTCCCGGAAGCTGTAAAAAACTCCTACGGTCACCATGTGTAGTAGCTGGTGCGCACGACATCTTTCGAACCGGACACCGCGTTGGTCCAAACTATTTTTATGGTAATATTTCTGTGAATCTTTGGTAAAGTTAGAAGAAGATGGTGCTTCAGGTACCTCCACCACAAAAGTTCAAAAATATTCGTAAAAAGGGTACTCTTGATATCACTTAAACGGAGCAACCGATTTGGTCCAAACTTTGGGTCTCGAAATATTTTGTCCAATCTTGTTACGGTACCTCCCTCACAAAAGTTGTTGAGGATGTTAACCTAACCAGTTAACGAAACGATCGTCGCATAGCGGTTGATGTGTGTGTTGTTCTTGTTGTTGTAACAGTGTTTATTATTATGTTTGTATGTTCGTTCTTCTGTTCAATCTGGCTCTGGGTCTATCTCCAGTTCCAGGAAAGTGGCTGCTTCGATCCACTGAAGTTAGATGAGTAGGTTCATGTGTGTGTACGACTTCGCTAGATATCAATTTTTCAATGTAATCTTCCTAGGTCATATAGCACGATTAATTAAAACCTCAGAAATAATGGCCTTAGCCCTAAAAGGGCAAAATTTAAAAATAAAAATTCAGCTGAGCCCGGCTGGGATTCGAAACTGTGTCGTCGCCAACTAACAGACAATATTGCTGACGTCTTAACGTTCTATACCACAATCCACTTAAAATCTTTCGATGTGAAAGACATGATGGAAAAAAGCTATCAACTGTAATATGATGTAATATTGAAAAATTGATTTCTAGAATAGAAGGGGGACAAATGAGTCGTCTTTGGAAATAAAAAGCTTCAATTTGAAATTCACAAATACAAATTTGCAATCTTGGATGTATAAATAGGAGCTCCAAATGGCGAAATTTATCTAGCAACAACAACATCTAATATGCCTGAGGATGTTAACCTAACTAATTAACGAAACTATCGTCGCATAGCGGTTGATATGTCTGTAGGACTTCGCTAGATACCAATTTTTCAATGTAATCTTGCTACGTCATATAGCTCGATTATTTAAATTAGTTTAACATTTTTGTTTAAGTGAGGATCCTTTGGATATTTTTACCGAAGGTACAGCTGTGTTCAAAATAATAGGAGTGCTCATTCACACCAAGGGAATGGTCGAATAAACATGGTTAAACTTACCCATTTTGGTTTATTTTGAATTTGTTTAACATTGTTGACATCCCAACAGTTAATTCATCAGCAGAAATGTGATAATCTGTTTTAAATTATTTACTGTTTACACCAACATTATAAATCGCCTTCAAATTTGTTGTTCAAAAAAATAGGAGTACGGAAGAAAAAGGACAATAAAAATATTTTTAGTTGAGTTTAAGATCAAAAGTGTCTATATTTTAGTTGACAGTAGTGAATCCAATAGATTTTATGAGATTTGATGGCTGTTGGAAAACAAAAGTTCTTTGAGAGGTAGCCTAAAAACAGGTGATTGTCCTTGCAGCGATTTTTTCCATAAATTGAGCACTTATTGGGTAACTCAATGGATTTTGTAGACAGAACTTTAGTGATTAGAGTTTTTTATGATCTGAATGTTATCTCGAACAATATATAATGATCGGTATCCCAGAAATTTGTGTATTTTGATCCTTGAGCCAAGTTAAAGCCGGTTTCCGTTACCTCTTTACGTAAGGATCGGTTAAAAAAACCGTATCTATAAGGCATTAATTTCTCAATCAAGTGATGTTTTGAGGTCCTTAGCATCTTTACTGCACGCAGAATTCATTATATGGTTCATTTTTGAATAATTGGATGATTGGCACATACGAGACATTTTTCAAAACGCTTTGTTGAGAAGGAAACTTTAAAGACAAACTTTTGAAGTTGGCCTAAGATTATTTTTATTAGGTTTTGCATCGTATAATAAACAGTTTTCTAATGAAAATAACCTAAATGAAGTATTTTTGAGTGAAAAACGTAAGTTTATATTGTATACCAACCTTAGTGCAATCCCAGCCTGCCTATCACTAAATGGTGCAAAGTACATTTCAACCGTTCACGTTTTAAACATTTTTTGAATAGAAGCGAAACTGATTACATATACAAGGTTTGCATCCTAAGGACTTTTAAATATTATTTGGTTAGGGGAATAAATTCCTTATAGATACGATTTTTGGACGATCCTTGCCTTAAGGGCTAATGTAAACTGTCTTTAAACTTGGCTCAAGGATCAAAATACACAAATTTATGGGATACCAATCATTATATATTGTTAGAGATAACATCCACAGCATCAAAAATATCTAATCGTTAAAGCTTTTGTCTACAAAATCCATTGAGTTGCCCAATAAGTGCTCAATTTATGGAAACAATTTCTGCAAGGACAATCGCCTGTTTCTTGGCTACCTCCAAAGGACTTTTGTTTTCAAACAGCAATCAAATCTCATAAAATCTAATGGATTTACTACTGTTAACTAAAATATTGACAATTTTGATCCTAAACTCAACTAAAGCTATTTTTATCGTCCTTTTTCTTTCACACTCCTATTTTTTTGAACAAAAACTTTAAACGCGATTTATAATGTTGGTGTAAACAGTAAATAATTTAAAACAGATTGCCACATTTCTGCTGATGACTTAACTGTTGGGATGTCAATAATGTTAAACAAATTCAAAATAAACCAAAATGGGTAAGTTTAACCATATTTTTTGACAATTTTCTTTTTTTGTATGGGCGCTCCTATTATTTTGAACGCAACTGTACATCTTGCTGTTCTGTTTCCTGTTGCCTCCTGTTATAATAGTCCAAGAGCTCTAAATTGTACGATGACCAATTGTAATGACTGGTGGGCGCGTTATCTATCGAAAGAAATGTCCATCAAAATAATATCCACTTCCAATATAGACAATGTTGTCCACTCCTTCATGTACCACCTCCGCAGCCCTTTCAAGCTTTAACCCAAATCCATATTTTTGTCGGCAAGTTAATACGTCCAAAACCCCCTAAATACATCATTTTTGGAGAAAAGGATTTTGGATGAATAGCCGGTATTCGATCTGTCCCTAGCCATTGCTTTTGCTTGAAAACAAATAAAGAAAATTGATAGACGAAGCTGACTGAATGCTTATTGTGTGAAGGTGAGGGGGGCATTGGTGACACCTAAATCTCAAAGGCATGTTGAAAAAAATTTCGATACAGATTAATTCTCAACTGATAATGTTGTTAAGCATTATTCAAATTACACCGACACATCTGACATAAACTAGAAATAAGGTAACCATCCACAAATTTGCCTTCACCCACTGTATCTAATGATAAAATATTACGACATGCCATTTGGTAAAACCATCGAGGAACAAAGGAAGCGCCACTTTGTTTAAATAAGAAATCAATTTCAAATTATATAATTAATTAAGATACTCACTGGGGATGTTAACAGGATGTGATTCAATTAATCAGGAAACCTACCCACACACACACATATAAAAAAGAAATGGCTAGGGGAAATATAGTACATACATATAGACAAACGTACATACGTATTTATTTCTTAATGATGGTGTTTTTCTTAAACGTTTATTGTTATTACTTTCTGTTTCGTTGGCAATTTACGAGAACTCACATACGAATATGAACACATTTATATATTATCTGCACATATACAAACATACAAACACATAAAAAAGTTCTAAAGTGAAGGAAAAACAAAATACTCTTAGGGATGACGCCTCCCCCTGACACGATTTTCTTACAACAACAACAACAGCAATGAATACGAAAGCATCAAATGGCCAACAACCACAACACGATTAATGTGAGATGCAGAGAAAAAAGTTGGTAAACTACATTATGTGAAACGAAGTAAAACATAGAAAAGAAAAAAATTCAAAGATTTCAACAGCCACCTCACCATCATCAGCGCCAACATCAACACCAACCAGCATCCAGCATCACCCACCATGCATCGTCGTCATTGTTTCTTTCTTTATTTTGTTTGTAGTTGTTTTCTTGCTTTTGATTTTGTCTTTTCGACTGCTTTTCCGTACTTGTCAGTGATGATGATTTTCCTTTGTAAATTCATTAGAAATGACAGAGCTTTGGGTAGAAGAACAAGAAGAAGAAGTTGTTTGATGGTGGTGCTGTACAAAAGAATGGTAATTGTGAAGAGCACACGGAAACATCTCGTCGGATATGGAGGTAGGAAATTGAGCAGGAGCGAATGAATGTTTCGAGAAGAGATGAGTAAAAGTTTGTGGAACAAGTGTGGTTAGTTTTAAACGAAACAATCAACCAGCCAACCAAAAACGTAGTAAGGCAGCAGTACAACAACAACATGGTGTTGCGTTTTTTCCTTCTCAACGAAGAAAATATGAGAGGCGGTGAGGCGAGGAAGCAGGAATTTGGGTTTCAAACACAAAGCAAAGAAAAAATCAGATTGAATTAACATTTGTAGTACGTCATGCATAAATATGTTTGCTGCGCATTTAAGGACATTTTGATTTTGAGGATTTTTATTTCATTTCTTTTTTATTTACAAACTATGAGACTTACTTTAAGCAATTTCTGCATATCCTTTTTTCGGCTCTAAATTATTTTCTTTAAATTCCTTTGCATTTGACACATGTGTTTTGGGTTATTTGCATGGATTATTTATTTTTGTATTATATTAAAACATTTTTGCGTGAATATTTTCCCATAATTTTTTGTTTTGGATTTTTCTTGTTTTATTTTTTTTTACTTCCGAAAAAATATGTATCGACTGACTGATTCTTTTTTCACATTGGATATGTTACACCACAAAACTGAAAGCGAATGCGTATGCTTGATGTGCGTGTTTTCGAAATGTATTTTATCATCTGCAAAATTGGTGTTTCACTTTCAAAGGGATGCTATCCGAACAAAATCCACTTTAGGTTTTTTAGGTTATTTTTACACAATATTTGTTGCTTTAAATGCTGTTAATTTTTCATTTAACGTTTCGTTAATTGAGCTTTTTTTTGCAAATAATCATAAGAATCCTTAGAATCGGTTGTGTATGTAGTCATCGTCGATGGCAGGAGCCACTAGCGAGCTAACGAATCGTCTTTGCAATGTGCGTTTATGCATGGCTATGAAAGATTGAGAACTAATAATATTGAAACTATACATTTGCTGTCAGAAGAGCACTACTCTCTCTCGCTCTCTCTCTCTCTCTCTCTCTTCCTGTGTGTGTCTCTATTTCATTTTCATTCAAATTGATGCGCATGATGAATGTCAGTGGTGAGAAAAAACGTAGCACTGGTGTACAATTTTGTTGTTTGTTAACGTTAATTTGTTTGTAGCTTTTTGCGTGATTCACACGCATGAGAAGTTTATTCGAAAAATATTGTATATATTGAACTAACACTTCCGTTACACATGCCAGTGAATTGGTGCCAATTGAGTACATGTATTATACTCGAAAATGCCGAAAAAGTGTTCGACTGGCATGCAGTTTTCTTGTGTGTTTACACATGCCAGTGCAAGTTCAATTTCAAAATTATTTTAAGCCGCATTAACACACAAAAGTGCATTATATTTCAGATTAAAAACACAATTCACAACATATTTTATTACTTTTTATTTTATTTTGTTTTAAAAAGATTGTTTTCAATTATAAACATAATGAATCTGGTATTGCCGCCTTTTCAATATTGTATAATCCCAGAGGGGAAATTATTTATCAACCAATATTTGCATGAAAAACATCAAAATTATGTCTTTACTAACCACTAATATATTGCAGCTACCGAGACGTATTATTTGTGTTTCCTAATCTTTTTGAAAATATGCATTAAATCTTTGCATTCTTAAAAGAAACAAAAATGTACATGGATTAAAAAATAGTCTCGGCAACTCTTTTTTCATTTCCCAGTTGTTCGGGTAACTAGGGAATAACTAGCTATTTTGCTGGCTACTGGTAAACACCCCTAGTTACCGCCCAATCTACTCGCAATGTTATAGACTGGTGAATTTAACATGGGGATGTCATAGGAAGGGGTCTATTGCCCCCTCACTGCATTACCAGTAACCAGGCAATTCGATAGTCTTGGAAAGTCAATTGTCCCTTCATTGCATTACCAGTAACCAGGTAATTGGATAGTCTTTGGAAACTCAATTGTCCCTTCATTGCATTACCAGTAACCAGTTAAATCGATAGTTAGAAATGATAGCCAAAATCACTAGTATGTTTTGATCAGCTAAATGGGTAAATGCTTAACGTAAAACGTATATTATATCAGATTAAATAAAATAATTATAACAGTTAATCTGTATATGCGCTAACCACGCTTTATTTAATTACATGACGCTAATATACGTACATATATCACAAAGGACAATTTAATGTTAATCTTTTGATTCTTGTTATTGAAACTTGTGTGTGAATCCATGAACTAGAACTGTATATTTGGTCCTGGGAATGTTCATCTCAAGTGTCCTTCAGATAATTCAGAAGTACCTGAAATAAAATGTACAAAATGTAATGAGATAATAAAAAATCTATTGTCCCAAAAATATCGATACTTACCAAATATTCTTCTGTTCTTCACGTTTGTTGTATCTTCATTTAACAACAAATTTTTGCACATCAACGCATCAAAATACGTCTTTTATAAATTCAGAAAAAAAATTAAATTAAATTGACATTTTTTCTATTTTGTTTTCAAAAAGAGAAATAATAATTTTGAAAGGAGATAACAAGAGAGAAACATTGTTGATTACACTATCCATCGGTAGTCTATAAAATAGTCAATATATTACACTCCGCATTACCAGTAACTAGTGAATTTACATGATAGGCAGGGAAGCCCATTTCCAGTGACAAAAGCAGGCTATAGGCTATTTTGTGTGCCATTTTTGGGTGTAAAGTAACTAGGATCAATGAGTAACTAGTTACATAACTATGTCAAAGTAGACAATTGCTATTTCTTGAACAACTGGGTTTCGACATATCATTGGCAGCCAGCTCAAAATTTTGCTGGCATGAAAAATCTAGTGCCAGTGGAGTCGACAATTCAAAAAATTTAATTGTGGTAGTAAAATATTGTGTATGTATTGAATTTTTCGAACTGTCACTGGCATGTGTAAAGGTTGGGTAACATGGGGTAAATATGTTTAATATCACGGTAAGCAACACTATACATACAGTGTCTCATTATTTTATGTGGATTGCAATTACCGAAAATATTCCAACTTGGTAATTGATTACCAGACCGCGAAATTTGCACATTTTTTTTCAAAAGTTTAAATATAAAAATTTTTATATTTTTTATACCTTCAGGCTAAAATTGGAC